>NC_091184.1:18662218-18983699 GCF_040958095.1 Procambarus clarkii | reverse complement strand
GCCACCACTTACGAGCTATTCATGCCTGTGCCACCTTTTGGGTGGCTTCATCTTCATCTTAACACATTCACAAGGGAGACATCTCCCGTCATGCAGGGTGCATTCGCACCTCCACAGATCTCTAGTATCAGCTCTTGATACTGGTAATGGCTTAAAAGAGCCACCACTTACGGGCTATTTATGCCCGTGCCACCTTTTGGGTTGCTTCATCTTCATCTTAACACATTCATAAGGGAGACATCTCCCGTCATGCAGGGTGCATTCGCACCTCCACAGATCTCCAGTATCAGCTTTTGATACTGATAATGGCTTAGAAGTGTAACAAGAGACTTTGAACTAGGCACCCCGCAGGGTGGTGTCCTCAGTCCTACCTTATTCAATATCTTAATAAACACGCTGTTAAACTCTGTACCGAGCAAACCCAACGTCCACATCATTAGCTATGCTGATGATATAATGATACACACCGCTGGTTATGCTAACACGCAGAACACTCTTAACTCTGTATTAGACTCATGTCAGGACCTAGGTTTAATTATCTCAGCAGAGAAAACAAAGATATTAAATCGGCGCCCACCCAGGCAGGGAGGAGCTGTTCGCAAGATGCAACTGTCTGATGGCTCCCAGCTTGACTATGTAAACAGATTCAAATACCTTGGCCTTGAGGTGCCACTGTACGGTCCTGTTGTATTCAGACTCTGTCGTCAGTTTAAAGAGAGGCTCCGAGCTCTCAAGGCTGTTGCAGGTTATCACTCAAGCTATGGTGCCAATGTCAGAATTGTCAAAATGATGTACTTTGCATACATCAGATCTTTAGTAGATTATGCTGCACCTCTGCTTGCTTTGATGCCTGAAAGAAAGCTTGGAGGGCTTGAAAAATTGCAAAACGAAGCCTTGAGGATAATCCTTGGGTGCCCTCGTACCACAAAGATACTTAATATGAGAAAGGAACTTAATATTCTGAGCGTTGTTGATCGTGTTACTGAAATTAACTGTCAAATTGGTATAAAAATGCTTAGGCTAACTCATCCTAATCCTTGCACAGAAGCCCTCCAGAATTTCTTTATTGAAGATCAGCATTGTTCCAAATGGATAACAAAAACTGGAACCCAACTCAGAATGTATCAGGTTCATGATTTGTACCAAGAGAAACAACAGCGGCACTTTCCTGCACCGTGGGAGGTTACACCCTTTCCAGTTTTAATCCCTCCCTTTCCACCCAAGAAGCAAATTAGAGATCAGCCCAAGCTTCGTCTTGAGGCAAAGCTCAACGCCTTAAGCCATATTGATGCTCTGTCCACAGAGCATTCTCTCTCTCAAATTATATACACTGATGGTTCCCTACACCGCACCACGGGTGCAGCTGGAAGTGCAGTTGTCCTGACAATGGGCGATGGCCTATACTTTGAGTGGGGAGTCCGTATAAACAACTGGGCCTCTACCCTTCAGACTGAACTATTTGCCTTGATCCTTGCACTGAAATGTGTACAAGTCTCAAAACTTGATACATTAATTGTAAGTGACTCCTTATCATCCTTAAATGCTCTCAACTCTTTAAGACATAACTGTAACATGCTCGTGTCCGAAGCTAGACACAAATACAACAAAATTACTAAGGATGGTAACAGAGTCCATTTCATGTGGTCTCCATCTCATGTTGGCCTCCGAATGCATGATAGAGCTGATAAGTTAGCCAAAGAATCTGCCTTTAAAGGAGCCGTTGAGTGTAACCTTGGATTGTCAATGAGCAATCTGAGAGCAGCTGTACACCGAGAACTTCAACAAGATCTTGTAGATCTGAGGCAAAGTGAAATTGACACCAGTAATTCCATCTATCATCATACTATCATGCAAGAGGAGCCACACATCTATGGATCATCCAATAAAATCAGCAGACTTCTAGATGTTACTACTGCTCGGCTTAGACTCGGTTACAAGTATCTCTGGGAATTCTCATTATCTGCTGATGTAGACCTGACCAAATGTAAACTGTGTCAACAAAATTATTCGCACACCCTCCGTCACTATGTGATGGAGTGCGAAAAGATACGTGAATTTAGAGACAATTCTATAACCAATGTTCCAGCGATGTGTCAATATTTCATTCAAAATGATCTGCTACCAGAAATTTTAGCCAAATATCCCCAGTTTGCTAACTGTAGGTAGTAACTAAGTGATTGTAACCTATCCACCGCTGCCCACTGGATGGGGGGCGGTGTGCAGGACAAACATATAAATTTTGACACTAGCTCTCCACATATGTCAGTTGCTTAATTTAGAACCTGTACTTGAGGTCGATCTCGAACCCATTGTTGATGTGATGACTTATATTGAATTTTGTAACTAGCTCATCAAGATTGTAACTTGCTTAGCTAAATGAATTGTGGGGTTCAGTCCCTGAGCCCATTATGTGCCTCTGTAACCCTTTCCACTACCGCCCACAAGATGGGTATGGGGTGCATAATAAATGAACTAAACTAACTGTGTACTTCTGTATATTAGACCAAATATATATAGTATCTTAGTGTCTGTGTTTATTGTCACCATACCATTACGTAACAATAGAACCGTTACATTGGTGACTCCAGAGAGTTTCGACGATACCCAGCCACGATGGACTACAACTGGACCTCTACTGCTACTGTTTGCTGTGATGGAACACTGCCAACACCCTCGCCACAGCTATGATTTTCATCGCGTCCATCTCTGCATTTTCATCTACTACGGCTTGCTGCTTCACGATCGTTACTCACTCATCTGACAGCCTCATCAATGATTACATCATGTTGGATCTACAGCTTGTCCTGCCGACTCTCCGTCGCTGCCAGGGCACTGCTTGTCCTACGCCCACGACAGCTGCTCTGTCATCAGATTCATCTACACGTTCACTGCATTTTGATACTCGGCCGACTCAAGCCCTTTGCGCAGTACAGGGCTTACAGCTTGCGTTTCCGACACTTCGTCGCCTTCAGGACAATTCAGCTCTAGATGTGATTACCTCGTTGTCCTAACTACGTGCCTACATTACCTCCTAATGTCCTGGTGCCCGAGCCCATCCGCCCCGGATCTAAATGCTCCACCAGCGACCCAAGGACGCAACAATTATGCATATTCTTCTCCTGCTACACCGAGCTTGTCCACACGCTGCCTACATCTTTTATTGGTACCAGACTACAATTTCCACAGTCAACAATGTAGTACTCGGCGTGTACAGTCCTAATCAACCCAAGACGCTACAGCTTCGACACAGAGCAGACAGCAGACTACGACCGCATGGAGCCGCCACGCTCTCGCTCCCCGAGTTCAGACACTCACAATTCTCAATCGAGCCGCCACGCTCTCCCACATAGAGCTCCACGACTCCGGCCTCACTCAGCTCTCTGCTCTGCTCCAGGCTTCGTCTCAACGTCTGCGACACTGCTAAATCCAGAGACACATCCGCCGACTACGCAGTTCACTTTTTCGACCACAGTTACCAGCAGCATCGCCACCTACGACAACGGACGATCCTGTACGACCTCCCACCCTATAACCCCAGTTACCAGCCGCACCACAACCTGATCCTACGACGACGGACGATCCTGTGCGACCTCCCACCCTACGACCCCAGTTACCAGCCGCACCACAACCTGATCCTACGACGACGGACGATCCTGTGCGACCTCCCACCCTACGACCCCAGTTAGATGACATCAGCGAAGAGGAGGAAGTTAACTTTGATGGTTATGAAACGCGAGCAGGGCGTACAATTCACCGACCAGCTAAGTTCCTTGATCAAGTATTTTTCCTTTCATCCCCTGGGAGGGGGAGTTCTGTACCGAGTAGATTATCCCAATAATATACTCGCTCCAAATGCATTGTTAATATATATTCCTGTCAACCTTTGGAGATGAATGAGGTGAGGCGTTGCCCGGGCAACACGGTGAGGAGTTGCCCGAGCATATAAGCAGCAGAATAGCAAACATTCACCAGAGTCTACTTTCAAGTGTGGTCTAGAGCAGACACTTGCGAGATACTGTACCGACGCTCAGTGCGCTCAACTCACACCAAAGTATCACCTGTGTACTTCTGTATATTAGACCAAATATATATATAGTATCTTAGTGTCTGTGTTTATTGTCACCATACCATTACGTAACAATAGAACCGTTACACTCTCTTCTTATATGTGCTGCCAATGTGCTGTATGGTGTTTATAAATCTTGTTTATCTGTATCTTTTGCTACCCAGTCTCCCAATCTTTATGTACCCAATCTGAACATCTTCACCATTGTGATCATTGCTGTCTTATATGTGCTGTCAATCTGCTGTATGGTGTCTATTAATCTTGTTTAAATTACTAATCAAGCTGTCAATGTAATCAATCAGAGCTTTAATATAACAATGTGCTTTAATATACTTACTAAGCTCTCTCATCTCATTTTTCTCTTGCAATGTATCTTTATCATTTATCAATTCTGATAGAAATTACCTACTTTAAATTATCTGCTAGATAAAGGACCTGCCCGAAACGCTGTGCGTACTAGTGGCTTTACAAGAATGTAAATACTGTACTATCCAATGTATTCTCACAAACCCAATGTACCTTCTTGTATATATAATAAATAAATAAATAAATAAATAAATAAATAAATAAATAAATAAATAAATAAATAAATAAATAAAAGTGAATATGAAAAACTTGTTGGTCAACTCTGCGCATGTAGTGCATCCACTGTGGGAGAGCTATTTCCTTCAAAAAGTATAATCGTGTGGCTTTATGTTTAAAGATACAATTTCAAGTACATTCTTTGATTGTAAAACATAAATAAAAATACAAGTGTTAATTGTAAATGATCACTTATAAACAAAAATAAGAAGTAGGAAAAATGATATGTGGAACCAGACAAAAACATTGGAACGCTCAGGTGATGAGAGGGTAAACAACCGCCACCATTTTAGCAGCGCGCCAGCCGGTGATGTCCAGCACGAGCATTAAGGGAAAACCTTGACACAAACTGCACCTATCATAAAGAAGAAGCACCACCACTGACCGCCAAGTGCTCACATCAAGTCTAACTCTAAGAAACAACACTCAAGCCTTGACGCTTCTCCCAACATCCGGGGGAGAAAACCTTCACACAAACTGCACCTGTCATAAAGAAGATGAAGACTCACCAGTGTCCACAGTGTCCAAAGGTATTCACCCGTCCTTCACATGTGAAGACTCACATGTTAGTGCATTCAGGTGATAAACCTCACGAGTGTCCAGAGTGTGGGAAGAGATTCAGTCGTGGACATATGAAGACACAGGATGGTGCATACGGATGAGAGACCTTTTCAATGTGCCGAGTGTGGCAAAAAATTTAGAGTACGTGGAAATATAATAAGGCACATGTTAGTGCATTCAGGTGACAAACCACATAAGTGTCCAGAGTGTGGGAAGAGATTCAGTCGTCTTAGTGATATTAAGACTCACATGTTAGTACATTCAGGTGACAAGCCTCATGAGTGTCCAGAGTGTGGAAAGAGATTCAGTCGTCTTGGAAATATGAAGAAACACAGGATGGTGCATGCGGATGAGAGACCTTTACAATGTGCCGAGTGTGGCAAAAAATTTAGAGAACGTGGAAATATAATAAGGCACATGTTAGTGCATTCAGGTGACAAACCTCATGAATGTCCAGAGTGTGGGAAGAGATTCAGTGAGCGTGGACATATGAAGACTCACAGGATGGTGCATGCGGATGAGAGACCTTTTCAATGTGCCGAGTGTGGCAAAAAATTTAGAGAACGTGGAACTATTATAAGGCACATGTTAGTGCATTCAGGTGACAAACCTCATGAATGTCCAGAGTGTGGGAAGAGATTCAGTCAAGGTGGAAGTATGAAGACTCACATGTTAGTGCATTCAGGTGAGAAACCTCATGAATGTCCAGAGTGTGGGAAGAAATTCAGTCAGCATGGACATATGAAGACTCACATGTTAGTGCATTCAGATGACAAGCCTCACGAGTGTCCAGAGTGTGGGAAGAGATTCAGTGAGCGTGGACATATGAAGACTCACAGGATGGTGCATGCGGATGAGAGACCTTTTCAATGTGCCGAGTGTGGCAAAAAATTTAGAGAACGTGGAAATATAATAAGGCACATGTTAGTGCATTCAGGTGACAAACCTCACGAGTGTCCAGAGTGTGGAAAGAGATTCAGTCGTCTTGGTAATATGAAGAATCACAAGATGATACATGCAGATAATAGGCTAAACACTTAGAGTGTGGAAGGTAATTAAGAGAATGTTGAAGGATAATGAGGCAGATAATGGTATATTATCTTACCTTTAATCTAACAGTGTGCTATCACAATGCCAGTTGGATGTTCTTCAGAGGTAATTATATTTTGCTTGAGAAATACACTTCACAATGAAAAGGTAAAGATCTGAAGGTATTTTATTATATTGTTCTTTTATGAAAGTTAGATGACTAAGCAAGAACTGGAGAAGCTGTCACTAGGAAAACTCAAAATTGCTTATAAGTACTGTATAGAAATATCTCTTTAATTTAGCAAAGGTAAAACACAGCTTTAAATGTTTTTCTTCATATTTATGTAAATAATGTGCTTCCTTTTTTTGCTTCCTGTGGAAATTTATTTAAAATGTAATATACTCTGTAGCTAAGTTATGGACATTTTTGTTGTAATATTATTTAGCATTGGAGTTGGTGAAGAAGACAATCTGAGATGTACTTAAGGTGACACTATTTGATTGGTAAGGAAATGTATATTAATCGAGGAATCTTCTCAGGAGATTCATATGCAAACTGATGTCCATTTTTTATTTTTTGTTTAGGCCTATTTATGAGTTCTATTCTTGATTATAAATATTTCACTGAAGAGCATATTGAAGGCTGATTGGCATTTATAGCTGTCAGTCAAGTTAATATGAAATTTAAATTTATATTACTCTAAAAATTTATCACTCTAAATTTACCAGAAATTTATTACTCTAGCCTAACTTTATCAGTTATGCTGTAATTGTCTGGGAATAATATTTTACCCGATTTACCTGAGGGCCACTAACCCGAGTAGCCTCAGTGAGAACAGGAAGTCGTCGGCTTGTTGAAGGTTCCCTTCCCCCTCCCAGTTTGCCTTCCATGATTTTTTCCAGGTATATTTTGAAATTCAGCACAGTTTTGGCAGTTATGGGTTTGGTGGGTCGGCAGTTCCATTGATCAATTACCCTGTGGGTGAAAAAACCCTGATTCAAAGTTATATTAGTCTGATTGGCAATTATATTATCCTGACTGTCAATTTATATAAAAAAATTATATCGAAGAGATATTTATGTTGTGGTGCTTGTGGGTTCTATTACATCTATCAATGGAGAGTTTCAGATCAGAGTTAGCATTTAGGAACAAGGTTTTGTACTTGTAAATAGCACAAGAGAATGTGTAGAGCGAGTGTATATGTAGCATGTTCAGGGATTTTAAAAAGAGAGGTTGGGTGTTGTTTGAAGACAGTTTTATTGTTCTGATAGCAGATTTTTGTTGGATGATGATGGGCTTGAGGTAGTTTGTAGTGGATGAATGAACCTCATGCATAGATACTGTATGTTGAGATACCACCCCTAATTTACAAAAAAAGCCTCTAGATTTTTAGCTCCAGCCATTGCATTGCTCTACAACAAATATTTGAACTCTAAACCTTTCCTGATATTTTGAGAAAAAAAAGCAAGAGTAACCTTAGTCCTTAAAAGCAGCAATCTCTCTGAAGTCAACAATTATAGACCAATATCAATTCTGCAGATTTTGTCTAAATTATTTTAAAGTTAATTTACACGCAGCCTTACTCCTATTTATACTTAGTTCTTCCCATAACAGCTTCAGGCCCAAAAAAGGACCAATCATGCCCAGTTAGTATGATTAATTTCATTTATGCAGCCCTTGGAAAACTTATTCATTTATTTGTTGACCTACATAAGACGTTTTGATACTGTAACACATTAACTTTCTTAAATTGCAACATTACGGAGTAAGAGGTCACTCCCTCCAATACCTACAATCTTACTTCAGTGACAGGCTCCAGTATGTCTCTGTGAGTGATTCCAATTTTCCCACTCTACCCATTAACACTGGTGTCTCACCGGGCAGTATTCTTCACCCTCTCGTCTTTTCATCTCTCCCTCCCTTTCCAGCTCATTGCCATCGTGAGGGGGCTTGGTTGGCAGATGCTAGAGTGTGATGCTCCATGGGACAGTGTCCTCTGTCCTTTTGAAGCCTTATGCTCCTGCTGCCTTCTTCACTAATTGTGCTGAATGCTTTTTCCTACTAAGTTTAATTTCTCCTTCCCAAGTCTCCTTTTTAATTGCTATTTCCCAGCGACTTTTTGCTATTCTTGATCATTCTTTTAGATGTCATCTTCTGTTTTGACACTGGGTGTTAGGTGAGGCACAGTCTCTCGCAAGTAAAACTGTGGTACCCGAAATTGTTGAGCAAAGGGACACTTTTATTGTCACTCTTTTTCTTTGTTGCTGAGCCCAATCTTGACGGACTGATGGTTCTTAAAGTGGTACATGTGATTGCTGGGCATATATCCATGATATACCCCTGGGGAAGGTCCACGTCTTATCGAGTGTCCTATCCTCGAATTGTGTCGCCATAGTGGGTATGGGGGCTTGTTTGTTGATGAAATGATTACCTGTTCATTTACATGCTGATATCTGACCCTTATTTTTAAGTTCTCAGATGTGGGGTGGGAGACCAGGCCCCGAGTCGGACTGTGATGGAAAGCCGGGCTCTGTAGCCCCCTGCTACTTTGGTCCAGACCAAGCAGCTTCGGACTTTCCCTGCTTGATGGTGTTTTGGGTGTTCTTCTAGTCTCCGAGGCCAGGCTTGACTTGTGAGAGCTTGGTCTACCAGTCCCGACTATCTCTGCTCCCCTTCTACCTCTGTGGCAGGGTTGAGCCCCAAGCCCCCAGTGATGACCACCTCATCACAGTGGAGTGGCTTCATCTCTCATTGTAACAACTGCACCTTTTACCCCCCCTCTTACTGGGGGTGCTCGGTGCCATCCTCTCCACAGTCACACTCACACGATTCCTTCCGGTTCTAATACCTTCCAAGCTTTGTTTGGTCCTGCTACATGGACTAAGTATTTTAATCTCGGTCATGTTAATTCTACTCGTCCTGATGATTTATTCATCCATAAACACCTAGTTGATACCTGGTTGATGGGGTTCTGGGGTTATTCTACTCCCCAAGCCCGGCCTGAGGCCAGGTTTGACTTGTGAGAGTGTGGTCCACTAGGCTGTTGCTTGCAGCAGCCCACAGGCCCACATACCCATCGCAGCCCGGTTGGTCCAGCACTCGTTGGAGGAAACTATCTAGTTTCCTCTTGAAGATGTCCACGGTTGTTCCGGCAATATTTCTTATGCTCGCTGGGGGGATGTTGAACAACCATGGACCTCTGATGTTTATATAGTTCTCTCTAATTGTGCCTATGGCACCCCTGCTCTTCACTGGTTGTACAGTACTCTGCATTTTCTACCATATTGTTCACTCCAGTATGTTGTTATTTTACTGTGCAGATTTGGGACCTGGCCCTCCAGTATTTTCCCACTTGTATATTATTTGATATTTCTCCATCGTCTTTCTAGTGAGTACATTCGGAGAGCTTTGAGACGATCCCAATAATTTAGATGCTTTATCTCGTTCATGTATCCCGTATATGTTTTCTGTACTCCCTCTATTTCAGCAATCTCTCCTGCTCTAAATGGGGAAGTGAGTACTGAGCAGTACTCAAGATGGGACAGCACAAGTGATTTGAAGAGTACAACCATTGTGATGGGATCCCTGGATTTGAAAGTTCTCGTAATCCATCCGATCATTTTTCTGGCTGCCGCAATATTTGCTTGGTTATGCTCCCTAAAATTTAGGTCATCAGACATCATTTATTCCCAAATCCTTTACATGTTTCTTTCCTACTATGGGCAAATTAGATTGTGTTTTGTACCCTGTATTAAGTTTGGATACAACACACTCCGTACATTGACAACATCGCACACTAATATTTTTACCACTTCGGGACACCAGCTTCGACGTTTCGCATATGTGTACGTGTTCCATATTAAAACGACAATATAATGCTATTAACAATTAAAATCTTCTATTTAACAGGCATATAGTTATTAAATGAAGTTTAGTGATGTAATAGACATAATCCGGAGTTGGTAAGGACGCCGCCCGCCAGCGTAAACAACACACACCCGAATGCCCACAAACACGATACAACGCACAAAACACAACACTTCTGTCAGTTTTTGGATAAACTCCTTTTATATTTATTATGTGAGAGTTATACTTGTATAAAATGATAATTATTATAGGTAAGCGCCTAATATTTAATATTAATCAATAAATTAGAAGTCAGAAGCCACACGCCTGTCTGTACATGTCTTTGTGTAAAAGTATTTGGGCGCTCATGTACTTGTGCGCTAGTTGGCGTTCACAACTGTTCTCGCCTACAAGCATTAGAATTAAACAAACGAATTCATTTTTTCATTTATATACAAGAAGAGAAGGCTACCCTTGAGTCTGTAATATTCATCTGATCACTGGTCTCCCATTTGGTCCTCATTGCTTTATCTTACTATTATTGAATGTCAATAACCGTATTATGCAATTTCAATTTCTTCTATTTCTTTCTTTATTATGCACCCCATACCCATCCCGTGGGCGGTGGTGTAAAGGATTACAGAGGCACATAATCGGTTCAGGAACTGAACCCTCTAGTTCGTTTAGCTAAGCAAATAACATGTTTGACGCTAGTTACAAAATTATTAATGTTGTATACACATGTACACACACTCATATATATATATATATATATATATATATATATATATATATATATATATATATATATATATATATATATATATATATATATATATGTATATATATATGTATATATATAATCTTTGTGTCACAGGTGATCAACAAGAGGCTCACAACAGTCACTATACAAGGCACTTTACATCTATAGTGAGTCACACAGTTACTAGTCTTGCTCCACACCCACCCAACTGGGCGGCAGCTTTACAGTCATGTGCTCCACACCCACCCAACTGGGCGGCAGTTTTACAGTCATGTGCATGCATTACCTACAGTAAGTAAATTTTGGATACTTCGCTAAGATTTCGGGCAGCACATCATTATGAATGAAGTACTTACACAATTCATTATGCAACTTTAATAAAGTTGTCCTTCAGCATTTTGTGGTGTTCAGCTACCCCTATCTTCTGTATGTTCCTCACATTAACAGTATACACAAACATTGACATGTAGGGATATAGACTCTCAGGTAAGTTAGTAATTTAAATGCACAGTAGCAGTCCTAGGCGTTCAATCCCCGACCGCCGTCCAAGTGGTTTGGCACCATTCCTCCCCATCCCATCCCAAATCCTTATCCTGATCCCTTCCCAGTGTTAAATAGTTGTAATGAACAGGCACTATATATATATATATATATATATATATAAATATATATATATATATATATATATATATATATATATATATGTATATATATATATATATATATAATTATACCAGTATAATCTAATAATATATACTGGTCTAATAAAATAATTAGACCAGTTAATACTCTCACTCGTTGTGTTAGGATATGTTAGCTTGATAAAACTGACTGTTCATTGTTGAGAAATGTGTTAACAAACAATATATCTGACTTTATCAAGACTGTAGCTTGCTTAGCAAAAGGAACTTTATTAAATTTGGGTTCAGTTTAACTACCTCTCAATGGATGAGTAATTGGGGCATAATAAAGGAACTAAGCTGATAAAATGAAAGATGGGAAAACAACATTAGAGAGATAAACTCGAGAGACGTTTTCATGTTAACCCGAAAATTATTTGAGGAGCAAGACGGACTGCGGGTCAGGCAATTGGTCTTCATGCTATCGTTATGGGGGATCAGCCATTACACGTGTTAATGACTCTTGTATAGTTGTGTAGTTAAGGACAACAGGGTAAAGGGGTAATGGGCATTGTGGTTGATTGTTCTACCTGGGAATCCTCCACTGTTTTATATCTTATGTATGTATGTACTCACCTAGTTGTGTTTGCAGGGGTTGAGCTCTGGCTCTTTGGTCCCGCCTCTCAACCGTCAATCAACTGATGTACAGACTCCTGAGCCTACTGGGCTCTGTCATATCTACATTTGAAACTGTGTATGGAGTCAGCCTCCACCACATTACTGCCTAATGCATTCCATTTATTAACTACTCTGACACTGAAAAGTTCTTTCTATAATCTCTCTGTGGCTCATTTGGGTACTCAGCTTCCACCTGTGTCCCCTTGTGCGTGTACCACATGTGTTAAATAAATGTATGTATGTATGTAAGGAGAGAGAGAGAGAGAGAGAGAGAGAGAGAGAGAGAGAGAGAGAGAGAGAGAGAGAGAGAGAAAGAGATGAAGACCGAGACAGAGAAATAGATATAGACAGAGTCAGGGAGAGAATGTTAGACACAGAGACGGATAGATAAGGATATGCAAAGTCAGTGAGAGAATGACAGAGATAGAGCGAGGAAAGAGACAGAGAGATAGGCTGACACAGAGAATGGCAGAAACGAGGAGAGGCAGAGACAGAGTGGGGACGGACAGGCGGACAGGGACAGGAGCAGAGGGACAGGGACAGGAGCAGAGGGACAGGGACAGACGGACAGGGCCAGAGGAGGGACGGGGGAACAGAGGGGGGGGGCAGTGGGACAGGGACAGAGAGGGGGACAGGGACAGAGACAGAGGGACAGAAACACAGAGACAGAGGGACAGAAACACAGAGACAGAGGGACAGGGTCAGAGAGGGGGACCGGGGGACAGGAGACCAAGAGAGAGGGGACAGAGGAGAGACAGGGGATAGAAAGAGTGGGCAGGGGGACAGGGACAGACAGAGAAGGACAGGGACAGAGGGACAGGAACAGGGGGGCAGAAAGGGCGGACAGGGGGACAGGGGGCAGAGATAGGGACAGTGGAACAGAGACAGGGACAAGGGGACTGGAGGAAAGGGAGGGGGACAGATGAAGGACAGCGGACAGAAAGAGTGGGCAGGGGACAGAGAGGTACAGGGGACAGAGAGGACAGGGGGACAGAGATGGACAGGGGGACAGAGAGAGGGACAATGGGATAGAGAGGGACAGGGGGACAGAGAGATGGAAAGGGGGGACAGAGAGGGGGACAGTGGGAAAGGGATCGGGGACAGAGGACAGAAAATGTGGGCAAGGGGACAAAATGAGGGACAGGGGGACAAAGATGGACAGGGCGACAAAGATAGACAGGGCGACAAAGATGGACAGGGGGACAGGAGGAAAGGGGGGAGATGTATGTGGGGGATTGTTTGCGAGAGATGGAGAAGGGGTATTTAGAACGGTAAGTTAGAGAGGGGACAACTAAGGCGCATCATTGAAAAGCAAATGAGCATCATTGCAATAGCAGGAGCCACGCACATCTTCAGCCTGCGTTGTTGAGACATTGTCAATTAAGCGGTGTCCAATAACAGTATCTTCGGTATTTAAGCGATATCTTAAAAAATACTGGAAATATTGAAAGATATTAATCCAGATATTAATCCCCTTGTGCAACGCGCACAAGAGGCAACAGCTTCTAGCTCTACAAGCGGCAATATAAAATAGAGAACAGGCGATTGTTTTCACTCATAGTGTAATAAACCCACGGACCCACCCACCCGCTGAAGCCGTAAATACCAAGACATTACTTCCGTTTAAAATTAAGCCGGAATAATCCTCAGGTATGTGGAGGATGTGGGAGGCCTTTGATCAACCGCCGACTTCCTGCCCCGTCGACGGGGCCATCAGCCCTCAGTCTGCCCTCAGCCAAATTCATGTGAAACATGTATGTGGGTGTATTAAATATTTTAATTTATTATTTCTAAGATTTAGCTGTTAGCTCTTGGACCCCGCCTTTCTAAGCGTCGGTTGTCTAATGTACCGACTCTCGGCCTCTTTTCCTCCATCATATCTAAACAACATATATTTTTATCTAACACACACACACATCCCCAAGATGCAGCCTTTAGCAGCTTCCTGACTTTCAGGTTCCTATTTACTGCAAGGTGAATAGAGGCATTAGTGTGTGTATGTTTGTCTGTGTGTGTGTGTGTGTACGTGTGTGTGTGTGTGTGTATACTCACCTAGTTGTGGTTGCGTGGGTTGAGCTCTGGCTCTTTGGTCCCGCCTCTCAACTGGCAATCAACTGATGTACAGATTCCCGAGCCTACTGGGCTCTATCATATCTGCATTTGAAACTGTGTATGGAGTCAGCCTCCACCACATCACTGCCTAATGCATTCCATCTATTAACTACTCTGACACTGAAAAAGTTCTTTCTAACATCCCAGTGGCTCATTTGGGTACTAAGTTTCCACCTGTGTCCCCTTGTTCGCCTACCACCCGTGTTAAACAGTTTATCTTTATGTACCCTATCAATTGCTCTGAGAATTTTGTAGGTAGTGATCATGTCTCCCCTTACTCTTCTGTCTTTCAGTGTCATGAGGTGCATTTCTCGCAGCCTGTCCTCGTAACTCATGCCTCTTAGTCCTGGGACTAGCCTGTTGGCATACCACCAAACTTTTTCAAGCTTCGTCTTGTGCTTGACAAGGTGTGTGTGTGTGTGTGTACGTGTGTAACACACACGTACTTATGTGGTACGTATATACTACATAATTGTAAGGCGTTTGCTGAATTAGAAAAGTCGGCTAGCAGTCCACCCTTAACGACACAATTAACTCATTACATAAAATACGTGGCTGTGCAACAATGTGTGGGAATTGGGGAACTGGTGTGCATTTAGACGGCTGGTGAGGACCAACAATGACGTAGAAGGATGGCACCAGCGTCTGAATCAAAGGGCAGTGAGGGACAACTTGGCTTTATATATTTGAATCCCCTTACTATACCGTGAGGCGTCCCTGGTAACCTTGCAATACCAACTGGTTTCTGATCAAAAGCTAAAGTCCAATCGCCGCAAGAGCAATGAAGAGAAACAGGAGCATATGTAGAAGCTTTGGGACCGTTACGAGGAAAAACAGATAAGCACCTCACAGTTCCTCAAGGAATGTTCGCGTTTTATCCCAGGAAGTGCCTGAACTAGAATTAGAAAACAGCAGTCTGTTTACTGGTTGTTATTTAACTTAAGTTAGTTGTAAATTGCTCGTAAAGAGGGAATTGATTACCAACTTGGACTGCCTTTGAGCAGCCTGAGGGCAGCCAATATCCCAGGAACATCAACTAAATTTCGGAGACTAGAGGCAAAGTTAAATTCACACCAGTTACTCCATCTATCATCATTCTATTATGCAAAAAGAACCGCACGTCTATGGGTCATCCAATAATGTTAGCAGACTTCTAGATGTTACCACTGCTAGGCTTAGGCTCGGCTACAAGTACCTCTGGGAGTTTGTAACATCTGCTGATATAGATTTGACTAAATGTAAACTCTGTCAGCAGAACTATTCGCATACTTTGCGTCATTATATAATGGAATGTGAAAAAATCGCGGAATTTAGAGATAACACCATCAATAGTGTCCAAGAAATGTGTAAGTACTTCATTCATAATGATGTGCTGCTCGAAATCTTAGCGAAGTATCCAAAATTTGCTTACTGTAGGTAATGCATGCACATGACTGTAAAGCTGCCGCCCAGTTGGGTGGGTGTGCAGCAAGACTAGTAACTGTGTGACTCACCATAGATGTAAAGTGCCTTGTATAGTGACTGTTGTGAGCCTCTTGTTGAATACTTGTGACACAAAGATTATTGATGTGTGTATTTGTGTAGGTGATTAGATATGTATGTGTATGTATATATATGCATACGTATATATATATGTACATGTATGTATGAGAGTGTGTACATGTATATATAATATTAATAATTTTGTAACTAGCGTCACAAATTATTTATTTATTTAGCTAAACGAACTAGAGGGTTCAGTTCCTGAACCGATTATGTGCCTCTGTAATCCTTTACACCACCGCCCACGGGATGGGTATGGGGTGCATAATAAAGAAAGAAATTGAATTGAATTGGTCTGATTAAGACTTTATGACCATGTAATCTATGTTTTGCTCCACTACTTACTGGTTGAGTATGGGGTGCATAACAAATAATAGCCTCCTTCGGGGGCGCCTTGTTTCTAAACGTGTTAGTCTTAAATCTTTTAATCTCAAATCTTGCTACAATGTACCTCTTAATATATGTTATGTACTCTCGCAACCCAATGTACCTTCTTGTATATAAATAAACAGATTTCAACTGTAAGGGGGTATGGTTTGCACCTTGTTATTCTAATAATGGATAAATAATTCTAATAATGGAAGCGCTAATTGTTCAGACGAGAACAACAGCGAACACAAACCAGCGCATATACGAACGGAATGGTTTGTATGTACAAACTTCTCAGTGAACGAAGTTGTTTCTAGCCCGGTATCCGAAATTGCAGTATACGACTTGACCAGTCCCCTTAAGTTTAAGGTTCTCAATTTTACTGTATCTTAGTACCTGGAATTTATCGTTGTTAAACATCACGTTATTTTCTGTAGCCCAGTCGAAAACTTTATTAATATCTGCTTGTAGTTTTTCAATATCTTCAGCAGAGGTAATTTTAATGCTGATTTTTGTGTCATCTGCAAAGGATGATACGAAGCTGTGCCTTGTATTTGAGTCTATATCTGATATGAGAATAAGGCAAAGCCGTGGTGCAAGGACTACCTTGAGGTACTGCAGCTTTTAACTGCGCTTGGACTCGATTTTATATGGTTAACTGTTACTCTCTCTGGTCTGTTCGACAGAAAACTGAGTATCCAGCGTCCTACTTTACCAGTTATTCCCATTGACCTCATTTTGTGTGCTATCACTTCATGGTCACATTTATCGAATGCCTTTGCAAATCTGTGTATACTACATCTGAACTCTGTTTTTCTTCTAATGCCTCAGTGATTTTGTCATAATGGTCAAGTATCTGTGAGAGGCATGATCTTCCTGCTCTAAATCCATGTTGGCCTGGATTGTGGAGGTCATTGGTCTCCATGAAACTAGTGACCTGATCGCTCTCTCAAATACAGTAATTTTATTATGTGGGACGTAAGTGCAACTGGTCTATAATTCTTTGCCAATGCTTTGCTACCTCCCTTGTGTGGAGGGGCTATGTCTGCTGCTTTAAGCGCATCTGGTATCTCCCCCGTGTCCAAGCTCTTTCTCCACACTATACTGAGTGCCTGTGCTACTGGCACTTTGAATTTCATTATAAATATTGAATTCCATGAGTCTGAACCCGGGGCTGAGTGCATGGGCATATTGTCAATTTCTCTTTAAAAACCTGCCACGCTCGTGTTGATATCAATTATATTTACAGGGGTTTGTATATCACGCGTAAAGAAGTTGTCCGGATCTTCCACTTTCATGCTGTGTATCGGGGTGCTAAACATGTCCTCATATTGCTTTTTTAGGATTTCACTAATTTCTTTGTCATCCTCAGTGTATAAACCTTCACTAGTACGAATAGGTCCAATACTGGCAGTGGTTTTTACTTTTGATTTAGCATATGTGAAGAAATATTTTGGGTATTTCTTTATTTTTTGAATTGCTTTCTGTTTTAGTTGCCTTTCTTCAAGTTGATATGAATGCTTCAGTCTGTTCAATTTCTTCAATCTCCCTGTTTAAATTATTCCTTCTTTGTATGGAAAGTCGTGTCTGCTTCAGCACTTCTGTTAACTTTTTTCTTCTTCTGTAATGTCGTCTGTGTTCTCTTTCTACGTTGGACCTTGTGTAGGATTTTTATTTCTTAAACATTTTCCCATTGAATGTTGTAAGTTCCTTGTTTATTTTCTCCGAGTCTATCCTTTTATTATTAAAATTTAATTTATTGAATAGCCCTTCTCGCTTGTTGTTTCTCTTGGGCCTACTACCATTATTAATGTTAGTTTCCACTTCAATGAGCTTGTGGTCCGAGTACATAGTGTCCGAGACAGTAATGTCTCTGATTAGCTCATCATTGTTCGTGAATATGAGGTCCAGCGTGTTCTCATTCCTAGTCGGTTCTGTAATCTGCTGACTGAGCGAGAATTTGTCACAGAATCTCAGTAGTTCTCTGACCTGTGATTGGTTATTTCCAGGTTGATTTCATGCTATAGTATTACTGTTTATTATTCTCCATTGTAAACTGGGTAGATTGAAGTCTCCAAGGAAGATAATATCTGGTACTGGGTTTGCTAGGTTATCAAGGCTATTTTCTATTTTGTGGATCTGCTCAGTGAATTCCTGAACTGTTGCATCTGGCAGTTTGTATATTAGAATAATAATTAGATTTATATTCTCTACCTTGATTCCAAGTACCTCTACCACCTCATTGGTCAAGTTCAGGAGCTCTGTGCATTCCAGCTCCTCTTTAATATACAGACCTACTCCTCCACTTGACCTAATTACTCTTACTCTAGTTGATTTGGTGGATACCTTTGTCACTTTTAACCCCACCCATACTGGTACACGTGTTGTTGCAGCTCCTTCTCGGGAAGCAGCTGTCCACTTAGCCTCGTTGTCCTGCATTGGGGAGACACCGGTTCGAATATAAAAAAATGCCTGGTTAAATAAATGCCAGGATTGGCACAGTTATTCTTCCATACCATGTAGCAACTGGTGATAAGGAACTTAAAGACTACCATAATAAACATGTCCTTGAGGCCCAAGGCCATTCTATCCTCCTTATTAATATGTTACTCGCCTTCCCTCGTGGTCGTCATGGCCAGTCTCTTTGTGTAATGAAAATCACTTTTGATAGGTCCCTTCCATCTTCCGTAACTCTTGGTGCCAGATGCTGTATTCAGGAGTACATCTGCTCTTCTCGGCCCCCTCCCCTCTGTGGTGTCACCTTGTCATGGTGAGGGGCTCACGTACACCACCCTGGGACTAGTGAGGGTTGCCTTTGCCCACTCTCCTGTCCCCTCTTTGTGTGTTGTACATGCGGATAGGCACCACGTAGGGGCCTTGTGAGCCATCGGACTGCCCGCTGGAGGGGTAGCCCTGAGTGGATGGCTGGGTGTCCAGGCTGGGGCAATAGGGGGAGTGGGGTCTTTGCACCAATGTGGGAGAATGAACTATGCAGTAGGACTCCTTGTTAAAAAGGGGGGGGGCCCTGCTGAGAAACGATGCACCCTTCCTGCACTGGCCCGTGCTGTTCCAGGCCCCAAACTTTTAGAAAGACTGCTGCATGGTTGATGAAACGACTTCCCTTTCCCAGGCTCATGGGGGGTGGGTGACCAGGCCCCTGAGTCGGACTGTGCTGGAAGACTGGGCTCTGTAGCCCCCGCTACATTGGGCCCAGACTGGACTACTCCCCCGCTCCCCTTCCTCTTCTGTGGTTGGGTTGAGCCCCAAGCCCCCTGTGGTGATTACCTCGTCCCCTAGTACGACTCCATCTCTCATTGTGACTACTGCACCTTATGACCCCCCTCTCTCTCTCTCTCTAGGGGGTTCTCACCACCGTCCCCGCCATGGCTGCTCTCGCATGCTTCCTTCCCATACCAATTCGTACCATGCCTTGTTTGATCTTGCTACGTGGACTAAGTACTTTGACCTCCATCATTTAGATTCTACTCCTGACAATTTCTCCCTCCATAGGCACCTTGTTGATTCAGTAGATGCCTCTGTTACTTTTAACCCTACCCATCTCGGTACGCATGTTGTTGCTGCTTCTTCTTGGGATGCAGCTGTCCACTTGGCTACTTTGTCCTGCATTGAGGTGACCCTCCCTGTTGGGGTCTCCAAGAATGCTCAGTTAAGTGCCAGTGTTGGCACTGTTCTCCTCCCACACCATGTTACAACCGGTATTAGGAACCTCAAGGACTGCCACCAGGATATTAAACATGTCCTCGAGGCCCAAGGCCATTCTGTTCTCCAGGTTTACACTTTCACGACCCCCTCGTGGCCATCGCCGTCTGTCCCATTGGCTTGTGAAAATTACCTTTGATGGTTGGACACTTTCGCCCTCTGTTATTTTTGCTGGTGCCAAATGCTCCATTCAGGAGTACATACCCTCTTCTCGGCTTTGTAATAAGTGCTGGAAGTTCGGACATGGTGCCCTCAAATGTTCCAGTATTCTCTCTCTCTCTGCCCTATGTGTGGGAACGAAGGTCACTTTAAGTCGGAGTGCACTTCTCCCCAGGCTCGCTGCCTCAATTGCGGTGATGCCCACCCTACCTTCTCTCGCGTGTGTATCCATTACAAACACGAGGCAGCTGTCCTCAACTTGAAGCACTGGGAACGTTTGTCTTTTGCTGAGGCGAGGCGCCAAGTTCACCATCCCCCTCCTACCCCTTTTGCTGGGGTTTCTTACGCTCACGTGTTGCGCTCTTCCTCTCCTCGTCCTTCCGACCTTCCTCAGTCTCAACAGTTTCCAGGCCTTAGACCCAGATACGCCCACCGCCTGCTCCCCTGTTCCTTTACATTCTGACCTGAAGGTCCCCTCTCCTGGTTCTCTGTCTGGGATTCCCCTTCTTTCTACCCAGTTTGCCATGTCTCCTGTGTCTTCTTTCTCATCTCCCTTTGATCCTCCTTCCCATCCTTCTCCTCTGTCTCTTAGCTCTCCACGCCGCCTGTCTGTGCGGGCTGATGTCCATCCTTCTCCTAGCAATCATCGTATTGCTCGCTTTCGTTCTTCTGTTTAGACGTTTGAGTCTGTTGCCCAGTACGTTGCTGCTGGAACACCTGCCTCTCTGAGTCAGAAGCAAAAGCCTGGCTTATCTCCTTTCTCCTCCCCGGCTGGTAAGAAAGCTTCACTTTCATCCTCGCCCCCTACCTCTGACTCTATCGCTCCACCCCTCCCATTTTGGTGGTCGAGCCCCCTGTTCCTGCTGTGGAGGTTTCTTTGGCCCCCGCTACCCTCTCGGTTCCTGCCCTTGCTGAGGTGTGCTTCCTGGTTTCTGCCCCTCCTGCTGTCCTTGAAAGTCCCTCTCGGTTGCCTCCTCCTCTGGTCCCTGCTCATCTGCCTCTGGTCTGTCCTCCCACTCCCTTCCCTCCATCTTTACTCAGTTTACCCATGCCCACTATCCCTGACTTCGCTGACCCTGATCCTGATCCTGCATTTCTTTGACTTGCTGTGTTCCTTTTTAACCTTTGTTTCTTCATTGTTCTCTGTTCTTGTCCTTTCTCTTTTTGTCGATGTCTATTCTTCAATGGAATATTCATGGATATTACACTAATTTCCATGAATTCCAACTTTTGATTTCACAGTTTTCGCTCCTTTGTGTCCGTCTCCAGGAGCTGACGCTTGGTGCTCGTGATTATTCCTTTCTCTCCCCCTGCCCCACCCCCCCCTTCATATTTTGCTGGGGCCAATAACTTTTCTGCTTTTGATTCGTTCTGATGTTCCCTTCGTCCCCTTACTTTTTCCATCACCTCTTCAATGTTCTGTTTCCCGTGTCTTTGTGCATAAATGGTACACAGTTTGTTCCATTTATCTCCCTTAAATGTGCTGCTTTCTCTTCTCGATCTTAAACACCTAGTGGACTCCTTGCCAGAGCCTTGTGCTCCTGCTGGGTGATTTCAGTTGTCGACATACCCTCTGGGGTGATGTTCTGACAAACAGCCGGGGTCGCCTTCTCGAACCGTTCGTCCTCCCTTCTTCCCTGTCTCTAAGGAATTCTGATGAGCCCACTCATTTGGACTCTTGGACTGCACCCTTTCCTTTCTTGATTTTTTCTTTGCTCGTTGTCTCTTTACTTGAATTTCACATGGCAGGTTCTTGATGACTTCCTTGGCAGTGACCATTTCCCCATCCTTGTTACCTTTTTTCTTTTCACCCTGCCCTCTCCTTCCCTAGATGGCGGTTTGCCGAGGCTGACTGGCATCAATTTACCCTCTGTGCTACTCTCTCCGACCTCTCCATTTTGCTTCTCCCTCGTGCCCTCCTCCTTTTTCATGACACCGTCTTCAATGCTGCCCTCCACTATATTCCTCGCTCTACCTCTCAGGAAACATGGAAGTGCGTTCCCTGGTGGAATGTGGACTGTGCTTGGGCTGTCTGCTATAAATGTGCAGCCTGGAAGAGACACCGCCGCCGGCAGATGGCTGATTCTTGTCTTTTGTTTCGGAAGGCGAGTTCAGTGGTCCGTAGGACCATCTGTACAGGTAAACGTGAGTGTTGGAGGTCTTATGTTTCCTCCATTACGTCCGAAAATACTCTGCCGCAGATCTGGAGGGGTATCCGCAAGATAGTGGGTAAGTTTGCTTCTGATGTCTCGCCGGTCCTCCACCTCCGTGGTACTCTTGTAGTGGACCCGTTGCACGTTGCGACCAAACTGGGTTCCCAATTTTTGTCTGTTAGCTCTGGTTCTCATCTTCCTCAATCTTTCCTTCTTCGTAAGCCTGTTCTTGAATCTCGTCCTTTAGATTTCTGCACTCATCTCAGCCTTCTCTATAACGATCCCTTCTCTCTCTCTAAACTTAAGTCTGCCCGGTCCCTCTGTGGTTCTATGGCAGTGGGTTCCGATGGCATTCATTATGAGATGCTTCACCATCTCCCTCTGTGCATGTCTCGGTATCTACTGAGTCTGTATAATCGGGTCTGAGAGTCATCTTCAGTACCTGAGGACTGGCTCGATGCTGTTGTCCTACCCGTCCTCCCTGTTATGTTTCCAGGGTCTCTCAGGACATTCCCTAAGGACTTCCACCCTATTGCTCTCATGAGTTGTCTGCAAACTCTTTTGAACGTATGGTTAACGTTTGTCTGATGTGGTTTTTAGAACACTCGCCACCTCTCCCCTTCTTAATTTGGTTTTCACAAGTGCCGCAGCACAACAGATGTCCTGGCAAACTTGGAGGGTCTATATTTGTACTGTTTTTGCTGCGAAGACCTCTGTTGTTGCCGTCTTCTTTGACCTGGAAAAGGCTTACGACACCACCTGGAGATATCATATTCTGTCACAACTTCATTCATCTTGCCTTCGTGGTAATCTCCCTCTCTTCTTCTAAAGCTTTATCTCTCGTTTCTTTCGAGTTAGGCTTAGTGCCACTCTCTCTGTCCCTTTTAGGCAATATGAGGGTGTACCCCAAGGTAGTGTTCTGAGCACTACTCTTTTTCTAGTTGCACTCAATGGTCTTATTTCCTCCCTTCTGGTGTTTTCTTCGCTCTCTATGTCGACGATCTTACCCTTTCCTGTCGGGATGATGATTCGCCTCTCCTTCAACTGTGGCTTCAACTTGCGATTGATGCCATGTCATCTTGGGCCACTGATCATGGCTTCAAGTTCTCTATGTCTAAGACTTGTGCTATGACTTTTACTCAGAAGCATGTCGTTCTTTGTCCCTCTTTCGCTTTATGGTCATCTCCTTGTGTTCAGGTAGTCCGCTAAGCTTTTGGGGTTAATCTTTGACACTCGTTTGTCTTGGTCGCCTCATATCTCTTACCTCCAAGTTGAATGCTCCAAGACCCTTACCATCCTTAAGGTTTTGTCCTATACTTCTTGGGGAGCTGATAGCCGCACACTCCTCTCTTTACATTCATCTCTCGTCCTGTCTAAACTCGATTATGGTTGCCCTGCTTACTCGTCTCCTACTCTTCGTCATCGTGATGCTTTGAACCGTACTGGGTTGCGCCTCAGCTCTGGTGCCTTTCGTTCGACTCCCACCCTCAGCTTGTATGTTGATACTGCCTTCCTATCTTTCCAGTATCACCGTGATCGCCACTGTCTTTGATATCTTGCGCGGTCCTTGCAACATCCTTCCTCTCGCCTGTTGTCATGCTTTGACTTTTACCCCTCCTGTAGTTCCTCTTCTTCATCACCACCTCCCTCTTTTTCGTCTTGTCTTTATTTAGATTTCACATGGCAGGTTCTTCGTGACCTCCATAACAGTGACCATTTCCCCATCCTTGTCACCTTTTTCTCTTTTCACCCTTTTCTCTCCTTCCCTAGGTGGCAGTTTGCCAAGGCTGACTGGAATCTATTCACTCTACATGCTACTCTTTCTGACCTCTCCTATCTGCCTCACCGTCGAGCCCTACTCCTTTTTCATCACACCATATTAGACGCTGCCCTCCACTCTATTCCTTGCTCTACCTCCAGGGGCATGCGGAAGTGCGTTCCCAGGTGGAATGCTGGGTGTTTCGACTGTCCTCTGTAAGAGTGCAGCCTGGAAGAAAGACAGATGCAGACAGACGGCTGTTTTCTTTTGCTTTATAAGGTGACTGCGGTCCGTACAGTTAAACTTGAGAGTTGGAAATCTTTTGTCTCCACCATTACGTCTGATATTCCTCTGCCCCAGATCTGGAAGAAAATCCGTAAGATTGCGGGTAAGTTTGTTCCAGATGTCTCACCAGTCCTTCACTTCCATGATTCTATTGTGGCGGATCCTGTGTCAGTCGCCACCGAACTGTGTTCCCCTTTTTCGACTGGTGGCTCCAGTTCTAGTCTTCCTTCATCTTTCCTTATTCGTAAGCACCTTCATGAATCTTGTCCTATAGATTTTCGCATGCATCTCCAGCTTCTCTATAATGATCTCTCTCTCCGAACACCAGTCTGCCCTGACTCTCTGCGGTTCTATGGCAGCGGGCTCAGAAAGCGAAACATCTCCTAATGAATGTCACCTCTCTCAATGCATGGTTTCAGTATACTGTATACTGAATCTGTTTAACCTTATCTGGCAGTCATCATCTGTCCCTGAGAACTGGCTTCAGGTGGTGGTTTTTCCTATTCAGAAACCAGGGTCTCTAGGGATAGCTGCTAAGGACATCTGCCCCATTGCCCTCACGAGTTGCGTCTGCAAACTCTTTGAACGTATGTTCAATGTCCTTATGATGTTGTTCTTAGAACACTATCGCCACCACTTACCTTCTCAATTTGGCTGTTACAAGTGTCATGACTGATGTCTTGGTGAACATGGTCTATATATGTACTGCTTTTACTGCAAACACCTCTGTTGTTGCTGTCCTTTTTTTGACCTGGAAAAGGCATATGACACCACCTGGAGATACCATATTTTGTCCCAACTTCATTCGTGGTAATCTCCTCTTTTCCAACGAAGCTTCCGCTCTAATCGTTCCTTTAGTGATGGTTTGTACCATTCTGCCTCTTTACGGCAATATGAAGGTGTACCCCACAGTAGTGTTCTGAGCACTTGCTAATTTTCCTGGTTGCCCTCAGTGGTCTTCTTTACTCCCTTCCCTCTGGAATCTCATCAGCTCTCTATGTTGACAATCTTACCCATTGCTGTCAAGGTGATGACTTGCCTTTCCTTCAACGGCGACTTCAACTTGTGATTGATGCCGTGTCATCCTGGGACACCAATCATGGCATCAAGTTCTCTACAACTAAAACTTTTGCGATGACTTTTACTCGGAAGTAGGTCGTTCTTCATCCCCCTTTGTCGCTTTATGGTAATCCCCTTTTGTGCAAAGATTTTGCTAAACTTATGGAGTTAATCTTTGAAACTCGTTTGTTTTGGTCTCTCCATATCTCTAACCTCTGAGTTGGATGCTCTAAGGTCCTTAATTTACTTAAGGTAAGTTATACTTCCTTGGGAGCTGATACGAGCACGCTCCACCTTCGTGCTGTCTAAACTCAAGTATGGTTGTCTTGCTTACTCGTCTGCCTCTCCTACTCTATGCTGTCTTGATGCTCTGCATCATAATGGGTTATGCCTCAGCTCTGGTGCCTTGCGTTTGACTCCTACCCTAAGTCGGTATGATGAAACAGGCATACTGTATCTACAGGATCGCCATGATCGCTACTGTCTTTGCTACATTGCACAGTCCCTACAACACCCTCCTCACTCTCGCTTATGTCGTACTTTTTCTTGCACACTTTTCTTCACACTTCCGCTCCATTTCCGTCTTCACAGATGGGTCAAAGTCTGCAGATGGTGTAGCCTACTCTGTTGTTTTTCCTGACCACACCTATGTATCGCCTGCATCCAGGCATCCAGAGACTAGCATCTCCACAGCAGAACTTTGTGCTATTTTGTATGCTCTTTGTCAACAGCTTTCTTGCTGTCAATTTTCCTTTATTGTTGTAGTTGACTCTCACAGTGCCCTCATGGCTCTGGAGCCCTTTAATCCAGTTCATTCAGTTGTAGTCGAAATTCAACATTGGCTGTTTCTTATCTCCAATAGATTTAGGACAGTGGAATTTTGTCAGTTTCCCAGCCATATTTGTGTGTCCTTAAATGAGCATGTGGACTCTGTCACTAAGGAGGCTATCTACACTTGCCCCATCTCCCTTAAAGGTGTTCCTTATTCTGACTTCTACCCAGTTATTCATTCCTCCATCCTTACCCATTGGCAGGATTGTTGGTCTTCTGTTACTCGTGACAAACTGCATACTCTTAAAGGTAGTGTGTCCCCATGGCCCTCCTCCCATCACCATAATTGGTGGTGAGAAATGGCTCTAATGAGATTACGTATTAGCCATAAATGTTTAATTCATAGGCACTTAATGGAGCGCCGCCCTGCTCTATATTTTCCAATCTGCATTGTCCCTCTTACTGTCATGCATATCCTTGTTGAATGTCCTGACTTCCAGGAGGTATGTGTGTCTTGTTTCCTGACTGTCCCTCGTGGTCACTTGTTCCTTGATAGAATCCTTGATGAATCAGATACCTTTGATATTGTTTGCCTTATGCACTTTTGTTCTCGAATTGGCATCCTTAGTGATATTTACCATTTTTTTATATCCCACACAGTTGATGGTGCTTCGTAGCCTTCCGGGCTTGGTGCCCTCTTTTGATAATTACTTGCGTACTCTTTCTCATCTACATTAATGACATTCCGAATGCCTCTCAATACCTCAAGCCAGTTTTATTGGCTGTTTACACAACCCTCATTTTCTCCAATCTTAAGAATTGGCAATATCCAGATTGGTAATAAAGTATATAGTATATTCCATGATGTTCTCATTGATTAAAAGCTGAATTTTCAGTGCCACATACAAAATGTAGCAAAAAAAAATATTTTAAAATCACTTGGCATTCTTTTCTAAATCAGATATTATGTACGTCACCCTCTACTTTGGTTAAGCTTTATTGGCCTCTCGTCTTTCCTTATCACAATTTTGGAATCATTGCCTGGGGTTCTCCCTAAATTATCTATGATCTCTAATTACTCAAGACAAATCATCAATTAGAACAATAACAAACTGAAGCCACAGACAGCATTCTGCCCTCCCCCCTTTCTTAAATCTAAATCATTGAATATTTTAGATATTAAGTCTAAGTCACTTCACACCCTATCAAGTGCACTATATATATATATATATATATATATATATATATATATATATATATATATATATATATATATATATATATATATATATATATATATATATATATTATATATATATACATATTATATATATAATATATATATATATATATAATATATATATATATATATATATATATATATATATATATATATATATATATATATATATATATATATATATATATATATACTGTCTCCACTCGATCATCCGGACTATATGGGAAGGACCCCCAGCCGGATTATCACATTTTTCGGATAATGGTACTTTTTCACCTACTAGTTCAAAAGTGACCATTTCCAACTATTTTTATACTACAAACAACATAATTTGAATTGCCTTGCCACATACAATTATTAAATATTGAACTAGAAACCTCAACTTACCTTGTTGGTGTTCGTCTTCTTGATTGATGCCACACATCTTGAAGTTAAAAATTCTTAACAATTTACGTAACCTATACTAACACAACACTAAAATTAACACTTAAAATTACTGTACAGTTCATTAAGCTAAGTTAGTTTTGACTGCCAGGTGCTGAAGCCTCACTGGTTGAGGGCATTTGGGTTGCCTGTGAGGCCTCACTTGTTGAAGGTGCTTGCTTGCACCTCACTTGTTGAAGCGCTTGCATGCCCTCACTTGTTGAAGGCGCTTGGCTTGCCTGTGATGCCTCACTTGTTAAAGGCGCTTGCTTGCGCCTCACTTGTTGAAAGCGCTTGGCTTGCCTGTGGCGCCTCACTTGTTGAAAGCGCTTGGCTTGCCTGTGGCGCCTCACTTGTTGAAAGCGCTTGGCTTGCCTATAATGCCTCACTTGTTGAAGGAGCTTGGCTTGCCTGTGGCGCCTCACTTGTTGAAGGCGCTTGGCTGCCTGTGACGCCTCACTGTTTGAACAACACGTAACTTGTCTTTAATTGCTAGGACAATCTTCTTCCTCTTAACACTTCCAGAACGATTGATGCTGCTACCAGACATATTCTTGGCCAAAAATGTTCAAAATTACTATGAAAATTAAGAAAGTTATTTAAAAAAACATTTCACTAATGGCGCAACACTGTGAGGCCGCACTGGTTGAGGCGTATAACTGTGACTTGTCTTTAATTGTTAGGACAACTTTCTTCCTCTTAACACCTCCAGAACGATTGATGCTGCTACCAGACATAGTCTTGGCCAAAAATGTTCAAAGTTACTATGAAAATAAAAAAGTTATTTAAAAAAATATTTCACTAATGGCGCAGCACTGTGTATAACACGAGGGACGGACGCACATGGGTTGACCAGTGTTGGACAGGTTCACTTGGGGCAGCCATAACGCGTTATGTAGGCCGCCAGGAGGAAAAAAATTCACAATATTTTTTAAGGAAACTTCAGCCTGTGCACAATGCTTTTAGGAAACTTATTTATTTGTTATTACATAATTACTAGTAGTTATTTTATTTGTTTTTGGCTATGATTAATTGTTCTAAAATTAATGGTAATTCCTGTACCCAGGTAGTCCCTCCTGACGCACCCCTCCCACCCTCCCAACACCACCCACCCACCCCACCCCCACCTACACCATGCGCCTCGAGTCTCGGGCAGACGGGATTAATACCGTATGGCCTGCCTCATGTTTTCATATACGGACAAAGGCACGATTATCTGGGGGACTGACCGGATAGTGTAATTTCTGCAGAAAACCTGCTTTAATCCGGTCCCTGTGGCTATTTTGGCCGGATATTGTGATAACTTTATCCATTCACGATTTTGGCCGTATAAGGGCGTTTTTCGGATGTTCGAATCCCGGATAATCGCGGGGTTACAGTATATATATATATATATATATATATATATATATATATATATATATATATGTCATACCTAGTAGCCAGAACGCACTTTTCAGCCTACTGTGCAAGGCCCGATTTGCCTAATAAGCCAAGTTTTCATGAATTAATTGTTTTTCGACTACCTAACCTAACCTAACCTAACTTTTTCGGCTACCTAACCTAACCTAACCTATAAAGATAGGTTAGGTTAGGTTAGGTAGGGTTGGTTAGGTTCGGTCCTATATCTACGGTATTTTTAACTCCAATAAAAAAAATTTACCTCATACATAATGTAATGGGTAGCTTTATCATTTCATAAGAAAAAAAATAGAGAAAATATATTAATTCAGGAAAACTTGGCTTATTACGCAAATCGGGCCTTGCATAGTAGGCTGAGAAGTGCGTTCTGGCTACTAGGTACGACATATATATATATATATATATATATATATATATATATATATATATATATATGTCGTACCTAGTAGCCAGAACTCACTTCTCAGCCTACTATTCAAGGCCCGATTTGCCTAATAAGCCAAGTTTTTCTGAATTAATATATTTACTATAATTTTTTTCTTATGAAATGATAAAGCAACCCTTTTCTCTATGTATAAGGTCAATTTTTTTTTATTGGAGTTAAAATTAACGTAGATATATGACCGAACCTAACCAACCCTACCTAACCTAACCTAACCTATATTTATAGGTAAGGTTAGGTTAGGTAACCAAAAAAAGCTAGGTTAGGTTAGGTTAGGTAGGTTAGGTAGACGAAAAAACATTAATTCATGAAAACTTGGCTTATTAGGCAAATCGGGCCTTGAATAGTAGGCTGAGAAGTGCGTTCTGGCTATTAGGTACGACATATATATATATATATATATATATATATATATATATATATATATATATATATATATATATATGAAACACTGAATTGCAATGCTAAACCTGTTCTTAAATACATGGTAGGGGGCTGTAACAGAATCTTTGAAATCCACACTAGAAACAAATATTTATTTGATATTCCAAGAGTGCGACTTAGCCAAAGTGGAAATATTCCACAAATCAAGAGTCCCAAAATGTAAAATGTTCTTCCCAATAACATCAAAGACTGTCCCTCTCTCAACCAGTTTAAGAGAGAAACTAAGTACTACCTAATAAATGCCATGTAACCTACCTTACCTACTGATTGTCAACCTATGTCTTGCTATTATTAAACAATAATGAATAATGACTGAACTTGTAATACTGCTATATGCCAAGTAAAAAAAAATACTGTTTATATAGTTAAAATTACCATCGGCTGTTCTGTTGCAGTTTTGCTGTTCCGTTCAACATGTAATTATTGTCATTCTTTTTATTTTTTTCTACTTTTGTTCAACTTTTGCTTTTCATCTCAATTATTTTTAGCAATTAATTTTAAGTGTTTATCCACAGCATGTCTGAAACACTGTGCATATTAGTGGCTTTAGGCATAGTATATTCTTGCTTTATCTAGAAATCCAACATTGTGCTTGTAACCCATTTTCTATGTACGTTTCTCAAAAAAATATTATCATCTTTAGCCTTATCATTATGTTAAACAGGAATAACTTATGGAATAGTATAGTGAAAGGATAGAAGAGTGGGGAATATAATATGTGATTTTTGAGAATATACCAACAGTTTGAGACTTTGCCTGTGTACTGTATGTGAGTGTTCAAATTTAGTCTCTTGTTTATGTATAGGCCAAGGAACTTTTTCATCATTTTTAATGGTAAAGTTGACATTATCTATTTGAAGGTGAATTTCATTTGATAATTTACTTCCAAATACAATGTAATAGGTCTTCTCTATATTTAGTTTGTTGGTTGACATCCAACCACATCCAGTTTGTTTCAATTTGTTGTTTACAATATTACTTATTGTGTGTTGCATTGGAGTTTGAATAGATGAAGGCAGTATCGCCAGCAAATAGTATTGGTTTAAGGATGTTAGAGACATTTGGTAAATCATTGATGTATATAAGCAATAGGAAAGGTTCTAAGATGCTGCCCTGTGGCACTCCTACGGTTACAGTAGAGATGTGGGGGGGGGGGTTATGTCATTAATGGCTACATATTGGTGTCTATCATTAAGATATGATAGAATATAGTTATCAGGAAGGCCTCAGATTCCGTAATGATTAAGTTTAAGTAAAAGGTAAGTATGGCTTACAGTATCAAAGCCTGACTGTCAATTATATTAACCTGAATCTGGCAGTTATATTATCCTAAGACTGGCAATTATAAAACTCATATATATATATATATATATATATATATATATATATATATATATATATATATATATATATATATACATACACACATATATAATAGCATAAATATGTTAATTACATTATCTTGAATCGGGCAGTTTTATATTTATATGGATCTAGCAATTCGATATATGTATATATGAATCTGGCAATTATATATATATATAAGTAGCAAGCAATTCTATATATATATATATATATATATATATATATATATATATATATATATATATATATATATATATATATATATATATATATATACAGTACTGTATATGAATCTGGCAATAATATTAGCCTGATTCTGATATTTGTATTATCCTATATCTGGTATTTTATAAACCAAAACTTTGCATATATGTGAGTGACTCCAGAATTTGTATTATAATGCGAAGTATTTCATCGAAGGCTTAATTACTAATATTTATTTCATTTGTTTACAGATGCCTTAATCTGACAATTTATTAATATAAAAGGATGTCTGCTTTTAAATTAGTGATTTAAAAAATTTGATGTAAAGTCCTTAGTTTGAATATTGTTTAATTGATAAGTATATTTATGATCATTATTGGCCTGTATTATGAGGTGTAGGAGTAACCTATATGGTTTTGATTGGTCGTTTAATTTCTTGTCTTGATGGATGTGAATGATGTTTAATTATTATTTATTTAGGCTCTATTATTAGTTCAGATTTTTATAGATAGAATAATGTGCAATAGATGGCTCTTAAAACCTGTTAATTATTATATAATTATTACTTGACAATTGTCTCAACATTCCAATTTACTGTCCTCTTACTATAAGTGTTGTTTTAATTAGCACATAAATGATCTTCACGTAATATGGTTTATTTACCCCATGACAATGCTTCAGTATTTGTAAAGTTATAATTCCCGGTTATTAAGGTAATTAGAGAAATAACAAACCCTGAATATATAACGTTAAAAGCATTTTGGTATGTACAAAATATTCTTGTTTTGCAAGAACACTGGCTTACATCTTATGAATATCAAAACCACTTCAAATTTATTGATAGTTCTTTTTCCACTGCCAGTATTGACATGTCTATTGACTGGTCAGGTCCTGGAAGACCCTATGGTGCTGCTGCTATCCTGGGCATAACAATATGCAATGTAAAGTTGGGGTTGTCAATATTGTATCAGGGCTCACTCCTGCTATACTTGTGTCCTATAGTTATCTGGAGATGATTTCGGAGCTTATCGTCCCCCAACGGCCCGGTCCTCGACCAGGCCTCCTTTTTGTTACACAATCCCAAGGAAGCAGCCTGTAGCAGCTGTCTATCTCTCAGGTACATATTTATTGCTAGGTGAAACGACGCATCAGGATGAAAGAAACTCTGCCCATTTGTTTCCGCCTCCACCAAGGATCGAACCCGGAACCTCAGGACTACGAATCCGATGTGCTGTCCACTCAGGTGTCAAGCACCTTTGCTTAGGGGCCTGAAAGGTGCTCAGCAGTATTTGATTATGTGTGTGTGTATATGCATGGTTTCACACGTAATATCAACTGTGCAGATGAGTATGGAGATATATGATCAGAAATATATCAATTGACTAACTTGTATCATAATGCTGAACTCATGGGTGGAAGGTGATTTTTAACACTGATTTTACCCGCTAAGATGTATACTTAAATTTGTTTAATGAATTCATGGATGCTGAAAATTTACATAATCCTGCTATTAATGATTTATTTACTATTACTATAGCTTTATGTCATGAGATAGGAATGGAAGGTCTCATATTGATCATTTTCTTATTGATGATATAACTGGTCACACCTTTAAGTATAAGGCTGTCAGTGATGACAACCTGTCCTGGTATCATCCTGCCATGGCCACCTCCAATATACCTCACTCACAAGTTGCTGCTGCCAAAGATAACATAAACCTCCCTAGAACACACCTAAACGTAGGAAGGCCACTCTTGCTGACCTGGATAAGTTTAAATGCCTGCTTAACCAATACTCAAATCACAAGTGATGCAATTGCTTGCAATATTATTCAGTGCAATTTGCATCAGAACAATCTCAAGGACTTTTTCACATCAGTCGTTTCAGTGCTAGATAGGGCAGGGGAAGACAGTATTTATCTTATAACCAATAAAAGAAGTAGTATGCCTGGTTGGAACAATCATGTTAGGGGAAATTCAAAATAGATCTACCTTTTGGTATAACCTACAGAAAGATGCAAGGTGCCCCAGATCTTTTGGAAAACCCTACGGAAAGTTGCAGGAGTGCCCAAGACCTTTTGGCATAACCTATGGAAAGAAGCAGAGGGAGCCCCATTCCTTTTCCGGCAGACAGCCGACGTTGTTGAGTGCACGCTACCCACGCTCCTCACTCTACGCTGTATTTCAGCCCTTAAACTACCGCCAGATGATGTAGACCGCCACCCACAGGCAGCTAAGTACATGGAGTCCAAGCATGTCATAGCACAATCAAAGTAACCAACCCAAATCGACTTATTCCGACGCAAACTAAATTCAAAACAATACTCTACGGCTGTGAGTACCAGTGCATGCTGCCCGTCTCTGCCCACCACCGCGCTGCCTGCCGCAAGTTTCCACCACAACATATACTCCAGTCATCCTCGACCTATCATGTCTCCCAGGAACAGGACTGTGCAGGTAAATAAGAGCAACAAAGCCCCTAACAAGCCATCCATCCCGACAAATACTGTCAGTCATTGTGTTTCTCCCTCTGCAACCCGTTCTCGCAAATTTAATAAGTCAATATTGACTTATTAAATATGTGCATAGGTGACATACTTAACATAATAGATACCCTTAAAAAGATTCATAGAAAACACCGACCTTACCTAACCTACTTAGTATGTTAAGATAAGCATCTTATTGCTTCGTAATTACAATTATTACCTAACCTATAATAGGTATAGGTTAAGTAATAATTGTAATTACGAAGCAATAAGATGCTTATCTTAAGATACTAACAAGGTTAGGTAAGGTCGGTGTTTTCTATGAATCTTTTTAAGGGTATCTATTATGTTTAGTATATCACCTATGCACGTAGTTAATAAGTCAATATTGACTTTACGAATTTGCGAGAACGGGTTGCCCTCTGGAAGTTCTGGGGCCTGTGGCGGCGGTGCTGCTCTCCCCTCCACCCCATTGAGCCAGGGAGGGTTGTCCTCCCAATCCTCTCCTATTACCACTCTTACATCACTGTTTACGAGATTCAAGCGTGCTACTGGTCCCTCACCGGATTTCCCCAGGTGGTAAGATAATCAGTGGTTCAAAAAGTTGTGCTCAGTCCTTGAGGCTCAAATTACGATTATCTTGAGTCTTCAAACTGAAAATTAAGCAAACTGCTCGAACCTCCATCAACAACAAGAAGAAATAATCCTCCTCCGCGAGGATATTAGAAACTTAAGGGCTAGCCGAGATCAACTCCAGCATGACTTGAATGGTCTCCGTGAGGAAAACATTCGTCTGAAATCTGATGAGTCATAAAAGAACAAGAGGAAGCTCTCAGCAAAATGACTGCATGTATCAATACATTATCTGCCCAACGTTCCATCACCCAAGATGAACAAGATCAGCAAAAGCTGCTTGACTCTGTAGTTGTGTCGTCCCAAGATATTCCAGTGGAAAGCGAAGGTGAAAAGTGTATTGAAATTGTTCAGGATCTCTTAAAAAAAGAATTGCAGGTCTCTATAAACAAAACAGACATTATTGCTGCCTACAGAGTAGGCAAAAATAACCCATCAAGACAAAACCAGCGGAAAATTCGCCTGAAATTGGCCTCCCAGTCCACGAAATCGCATCTGTCCGGACAGCTGCATCCCAACGAAAGGGTATCTACATCAACGAGTGCTTGACTAGAAAAAGACAGCAACTCCTCTACCGCCTGCGTCAAATTCGTCATCAAAACCCAGATGCGATTCATCAGTGCTTCGTTAGAGATGGCATGATTAAAGTCAGAAAGACATCAGTAGGTAAAATGTTTACAATTGCTAATGAGGATAACCTCAACACTTTCCCCAACTAATGTGGTTTGTCTCACCTTATTATCACTCCCAATGAGTCAACATAATTAACCCCCTTGTCACCTAGTGCGGGCTACGTATCCTAATGTCTCTTTGTTTCACTTTTTAAATTGATTTTTAATTTACTTTTTACTATTCATTTATTGGACTTAATTAACTGAGTGCTTTAATATTTCTTTACGTCTTATTAATTATACGATCATAACTAAACTACTTGTAGTTAATAATCTTTAACTTAAATTTGCCTATGTTTATTATTCAACTTTTTTCTTGGATTTCATTTACTACCTAGGTTGCCTAGCCTCGCCATACTCCCTTACTCCATTGTACCCCTGGCTTTGCCTGTGTCTAGCCCCTTTGTAAGCTACCTCATTTTTTCTTTTTTTGTTCATTTTGTATAGTCTTGTTTATATATTTTTCCCCCTTTTATATCAAAATTCTATTTAGTAATTTGCCATTCTTGCCTTGTTTTCCTGCAACCAGTCTTTTCATGCAGACAATTATAGACCCAGAACTTAGCCTCTTATCCACTATCTATGACAATCATCACTTTAATGATCAAAATTGCAGATATTTTACAGCACATGATGTAAACAATGTATTAACACATAATCACAATATCTCTGTAATCAACTTGAGCGTTAGATCCCTAGGTAAACACTTCGATGATGTTAGTGCTTTGATTGTAACTATTGACAACAAATTCTCTTTTATTATACTTACTGAAACATAGTTGAAAGAGGATACCACTCAACTCTTTAACATGCCTAACTACTCGGCAATTCACAACTGTCGTCAAATTCAGAGAGGTGGTGGTACTGCTCTTTACTACCACCAAGAACTAACATGCTTAAAAGCAATTAGAACTAGAGACTGCTGTGGGGAGTACATCTTCGCCAGTTTCAGAGTCAAGGGTGCCGAGTCTGTCCTGTCTGTGGATGCAGTCTATAGCATTCCAAACACTGATGTGTCCGAATTCAACTCAAACCTTAGAAATCTAATACTAGAAAACAGACTGAACAAAAACCATCTTGGGGTTCTTGGGGTGCTTGGGGTTCTACTACCCAAAATCATTTACGTCCTCTAATTACTCAACACAAAGCTGCTATTAGGACAATATCCAACTCTGGCCCCAGACATCACTCGGTACCCCTACTCATATCTCTGAATATGTTAGACATTAAGTCACTGCACATTCTCTCATGTGTATTATACAAATATAAAAAGCTAAACTGCAATGCCAATCCTGACCTCAAAAGCTTCATTGCAGGTTGTAACAGAACCCATGAGCACCACACCAGAAATAAATACAGTTTTGATATTCCTAGAGTACGACTTAATCAAACTAGAAATTCTCTACAAATCAAGGGACCCAGAATGTGGAATGACCTTCCCAACCATGTTAAAGACTGTACCTCTCTCAACCAGTTTAAGATAAAAACGAAACTCTACCTAATAAATTCCCTGTAACTTACCTTACCCCTCTATTGTCAACCCATGTCTGTTTTTTTTTTTTAATCAACGTTGTTTGTCGACCTATTGTATTTGTGCTGATTGTTCAGCCATGTTCCCCCTTTTTTTTATCTTTATTTGTATTTGTTCTAAACACATTTTATTCTTTATACTTAATTAGTATTTAGTTTTAGATATTAAGGTTTTTCCTGCCCGAAACGCTTTGCGTAATAGTGGCTTTAGGCATTGTATGTACCAGCTCTATCTATAAGTCAACCAATTTATGTAAAATCACTTGTATGTATGTACCTTACCTGAATAAACCTATTTATTTATTTATTTATTTATTTATTATTTATATATTTATTTACCGGCACACTCTCCCATGGTACATCACCACCATGTGTCTTAGAGGCACACTCTCCCATGGTACATCACCACCATGTGTCTTACAGGCACACTCTCCCACGGTACATCACCACCATGTGTCTTACAGGCACACTCTCCCATGGTACATCTCCACCATGTGTCTTACAGGCACACTCTCCCATGGTACATCACCACCATGTGTCTTACAGGCACACTCTCCCATGGTACATCACCACCATGTGTCTTACAAGCACACTCTCCCATGGTACATCACCACCATGTGTCTTACAGGCACACTCTCCCATGGTACATCACCACCATGTGTCTTAGAGGCACACTCTCCCATGGTACATCACCACCATGTGTCTTACAGGCACACTCTCCCATGGTACATCACCACCATGTGTCTTAGAGGCACACTCTCCCATGGTACATCACCACCATGTGTCTTACAGGCACACTCTCCCATGGTACATCACCACCATGTATCTTACAGGCACTCTCTCCCATGGTACATCACCAACATGTGTCCTACAGGCACACTCTTTCAGGGTACATCACCACCATGTGTCTTACAGGCACACTCTCCCATGGTACATCACCACCATGTGTCTTAGAGGCACACTCTCCCATGGTACATCACCACCATGTGTCTTACAGGCACACTCTCCCATGGTACATCACCACCATGTGTCTTACAGGCACACTCTCCCATGGTACATCACCACCATGTGTCCTACAGGCACACTCTCCCATGGTACATCACCACCATGTGTCTTACAGGCACACTCTCCCATGGTACATCACCACCATGTGTCTTACAGGCACACTCTCCCATGGTACATCACCACCATGTGTCTTACAGGCACACTCTCCCATGGTACATCACCACTATGTGTCTTACAGGCACACTCTCCCATGGTACATCACCACCATGTAACTTACAGGCACACTCTCCCATGGTACATCACCACCATGTGTCTTACAGGCACACTCTCCCATGGTACATCACCACTATGTGTCTTACAGGCACACTCTCCCATGGTACATCACCACCATGTAACTTACAGGCACACTCTCCCATGGTACATCACCACCATGTGTCTTACAGGCACACTCTCCCATGGTACATCACCACTATGTGTCTTACAGGCACACTCTCCCATGGTACATCACCACCATGTGTCTTACAGGCACACTCTCCCATGGTACATCACCACTATGTGTCTTACAGGCACACTCTCCCATGGTACATCACCACCATGTGTCTTACAGGCACACTCTCCCATGGTACATCACCACCATGTGTCTTACAGGCACACTCTCCCATGGTACATCACCAACATGTGGTTTATAGGCACACTCTCCCATGGTACATCACCACCATGTGGTTTATAGGCACACTCTCCCATGGTACATCACCAACATGTGGTTTATAGGCACACTCTCCCATGGTACATCACCAACATGTGGTTTATAGGCACACTCTCCCATGGTACATCACCACCATGTGTCTTACAGGCTCTCTCTCCCATGGTACATCACCACCATGTGTCTTACAGGCACACTCTCCCATGGTACATCACCACCATGTGTCTTACAGGCACACTCTCCCATGGTACATCACCAACATGTATCTTACAGGCTCACTCTCCCATGGTACATCACCACCATGGGTCTTACAGGCACACTCTCCCATGGTACATCACCACCATGTGTCTTAGAGGCACACTCTCCCATGGTACATCACCACCATGGGTCTTACAGGCACACTCTCCCATGGTACATCACCACCATGGGTCTTACAGGCACACTCTCCCATGGTACATCATCACCATGTGTCTTACAGGCTCTCTCTCCCATGGTACATCACCACCATGTGTCTTACAGGCACACTCTACCATGGTACATCACCACCATGTGTCTTACAGGCACACTCTCCCATGGTACATCACCACCATGTGTCTTACAGGCACACTCTCCCATGGTACATCACCACCATGTGTCTTACAGGCACGCTCTCCCATGGTACATCACCACCATGGGTCTTACAGGCACACTCTCCCATGGTACATCACCACCATGTATCTTACAGGCACACTCTCCCATGGTACATCACCACCATGTGTCTTACAGGCACACTCTCCCATGGTACATCACCACCATGTATCTTACAGGCACACTCTCCCATGGTACATCCCCACCATGTGTCTTACAGGCACACTCTCCCATGGTACATCACCACCATGTGTCTTACAGGCACACTCTCCCATGGTACATCACCACAATGTCTTACAGGCACACTCTCCCATGGTACATCACCACCATGTGTCTTACAGGCACGCTCTCCCATGGTACATCACCACCATGTGTCTTACAGGCACACTCTCCCATGGTACATCACCACCATGGGTCTTACAGGCACACTCTCCCATGGTACATCACCACCATGTGTCTTACAGGCACACTCTCCCATGGTACATCACCGCCATGTGTCTTGACCTTGTCAAGCACAAGGCGAAGCTTGAAAAATTTCCGAGGTATGTCACTAGACTAGTCCCAGAATTAGGAGGCATGAGTTACGAGGAAAGGCTGCGTGAAATACATCTCACGACACTAGAAGACAGAAGAGTAAGGGGAGGCATGATCACTACCTACAAAATTCTCAGAGGAATTGACAGGGTTGATAAAGATTAACTGTTTAACACGGGTGGTACGCGAACAAGGGGACACAGGTGGAAACCTGAGTATCCAAATGAACCACAGGGACGTCAGAAGGAACTTTTTCAGTGTTAGAGTAGTTAACAGGTGGAATGCACTAGGCAGTGATGTGGTGGAGGCTGACTCCATACACAGTTTTAAATGTAGATATGATAGAGCCCAGTAGGCTCAGAAATCTGTACACCAGTTGATTGACAGTTGAGAGGTGGGACCAAAGAGCCAGAGCTGTTGGATATTTCCAACACCGAATACAACACTGTTGTATTCTCATTACTTATTACTAACTATATTAATTATTGTAGTAAGTAAAATTAACAACACGTAGAATTCTCATGTACTAATAATTCCATCTGTACAGTAGGCTAGAATTCTCACGTCACCTGACGCCAGTATTGCGTCAGATTTCCTTACAGTAAACACATTATATCCAATGTATGTGAGAATTAAAATCGATTCTCTATAACTAAGGCATTCTGTATGATAACTAATTGCAGATGAATTGACTTCCAACTAAAAGCCGAATAGAGCGTTGGAGTCATAACGTTTATCTCGTAATAAAGCTAACATCACCAGTGAATGCCATGGGGAGACATTAATTCCTCTCCCTTATATATTTACTATTCTTAAAGTGGTAAATAATAATAATTTCCTCCTCTAAATAATAAACCCGTCCAGTCTTCAACGTTTCAAGCGTAAATGCAAGAAATATTAATGTTCGTGACATAATTTGTTTTATGAACGCGCGACGCGGCGCGGGTTGAAGAGGACCAACTCAGTACACGTGTGGAGCCGCTCAGAGGCAGACCTGCGCATACCGTACTCACAAGGAGACGCCATTGCCCAGCCACTAGGGCAGACGTTATCCATCCTCAGATGAAAGTCGCCACTGTGAGGCGTGAATAACCTTGCAGATAATATCTTCAGCTGGTGTTGGTGTCAGATAAGGAACCTTTTAACCTGGTTCTTGACGACACGTGACCAGCCAGCGAAGCGCGCCACTATCCAGGATAGGCTTAGACGGAGCATGGGGAAGCGAATTCCTGCAATCTTAAAACTTATACAGTGCCCTTTCAGCTAAGTATATTCCCTTTATGTGATGCATCTAGTAAAGAGTTTTGTAGTAGCTGGGTGATTGACCGTTATGACGCATGATAACATCTAATAACAGGTGATTAAATTTTGTCACCTGTAACTCTCAATTTCTTGAATATAGAGATTCAGTAGTTAAATTAGTTGCTACTGTAAATATTTGTCTTGCAGCACGCGAGAAGAATTCTTCCTGCCGCCTTCTCCCATGTTAATCCGTCCCATTCGTCAGCCAACCGAGTCCAGAGAATAAGAGGAAACTCCATGGCTTGTCTAGAGGAATCATCATTAAGCTAAGATTTTATATTCTTTCATGAATCTATTGCAATTCTTTATGTGCAGAATTCCTCAGGATTAATATGTGTTTACTGTAACTCTCATTACTATACTTATAATCTATGTTCTCATTTATGGTAATGATATCAGTTTCAATATAAAATTTATAGGATTAGATAATTATTAATTGAATTAGTGAACGAACCACACTAATTCCTGGACGTACTTACCTCCAGTAATAACCCCCCCAATGTAGGTGTTTGAGGGTTTGATTCATTTAATTATACAGCCCATTAATTATTTCTATGATCATATTCTCTAGTATTTTATCCATAGTTACTGGTTCATCTAGGAATTATCTAATGATCAGAAATTCTCAGTTTCCCTCTTTACTATAAAAGCGGGTGGTCCTTCGTAATTTAATTTACTACATTAATATTTAAATAATCACAATCAAGCCCCAAATATCCCACATTATGGTCCTTATCGAACCGGATAGGCATTAAATTTATAATTAAAATATTAACCATTAATAACTAATCCTTGTGTGACAGTTAGTCTAGATCACACTAACATATTGCTACTTTCACCTCATGTATAAGGTAGCTTTAGTGGGTCATAGCCAATTACCCACAACATTTAGACCTACAATTCATACTGAAGTAGAATCTTTAGGTCACCAAGAGCAACAGCTCATAACCTTATATTAATCACTAACACCAATTAAGTGTTAACCATTTAGGCTATACCAATGTTTCAATATATGGCTGTCAGCAGACTGTCCATTATAGCCTGAATCCATGTTATAGTTACTGCTTCACTCAAGTCAGTGGATCATTAACATTTAGGGATCCAGTATACTAATATAAATTACTGATCTCATACTAGTTAATTATTACTAACCCTGATAACATTTATTCCACAATTAGGAGTACATTCAGGAGTTAGATAATATTTACGGCAGTAGAATACTTGCCAAACACAATTAATTCCTTTGTGTTCATTTAATTTCTTATACACACAATTACACAAGTGTATATTATACAAAATACAAAAAAAACAAAAACACAGCACAATTATTTGCACATTATTGCACCATAATATAATCTTTGCCAACCTTCATTAGGTAGCAATTTAGGCTGTGATTGTGTTGAATTTGGCACAAGCACAGACTAAATATAGTTGTAGTTTCTCAAGTAGAAATTCTCACGACTAGGCTTGAGCTAGTTAGTGACACATATTATTCTTTTGTGCTGACCCTATCAAGGGTGGGATTAACCATTTATTGTGTAATTATTTTATTGCATATTTCTATGTATGTCTTTGAGTGTTACTGTAAGTCTACTACCCATTCGAGGCTGATTTAGATGAGCTAAGCTGAGGAACACCTGTAGTGAGACCAAGGTACCACTCAAATCTTAGTTACTTATTATTAGGTAGGTAGCTAACCTCTAAATGAGGTAAATTACAACCAGCCTCAAGAAATATCAGGCTGTCAATACTTATACCTGCTCTACATCAAGGAGCAGACCATAGCTATACCACTAGCTACATAAGCCCTATCAGGCTGTCATTACTTATACCTGCTCTACATCAAGGAGCAGACTATAGCTATACCACTAGCTACATAAGCCCTATCAGGCTGTCATTACTTATACCTGCTCTACATCAAGGAGCAGACTATAGCTATACCACTAGCTACATAAGCCCTATCAGGCTCAATTTACCGCAAGAATGAATCCTTTAGAAAGGAATGCAAGATTCTTGACAGCTCTTCAACGTCCCTTAGGAAAACTGCTTATGAAATGTCATCTCTGTGTCGAAACTGACCCAGGTGACGTCTATAGACTAGCAAGTTACATAAGGAGCGCCATCCAAAAGTATGATCATGTATAGACTGTAATCGAGTCCCACAGGAATTTACTCCAAGTCGGTCATACTGTCTCAGACCACTTACGTCTAACAGAATCTGATCTCGATAACTATGAACATTCCGTTCAAACCAGGTTAGACCGATATAAGGAGGTGCTTGCGAGACAAGATATTCCCGAGTGGGTAGATCAGATCATTAATAGACTTGTATCCAAGTTAACACTCAGTTCAGATGATATACCTGAACTACCTCAAGACGAGGAGAATCCTCTAATTAATACTGATCACTACACAGGATCCATAACTGAAGTTCAACCTTCATTTTCTAACCTCTCATCTAATACAGCTTCATGTGATGATTTGTTTACAGAGTCTGACCAATTTTCAGACCACTCTTCTCAATGTTCCCTGGATTCTATAAGTTCAATACATAAGGCTACTGAATTAACTAGCTTATCACCAGAACCCAAAGAAACAAGTGAAGCTGCCGATGAAACAAGTGAAGCTGCAATGATCAGTGAATCTGAACCTGAAAATGATAAAGCTAATGCTGCAGCAGCAGTCGAAGCTGTAATCAAAGCTGAGGCTAAGCAAGAAGCCTTAAGCAACACAAGTAATGGTCACAATTGCTCCCAACAGCCTTCTAAAGTAAGTGCTAACAATGAGAAGACTATTATAAACCTTGTGCACCAATTATTAAATTTATCTTCGCCAGAGCAATCAGTTGACTCTTTACAAGACTTTAGTTTTCAGCTTGAGTCACTGATAAATTCTTTCAGTAAAGAGGTGGATCACCCAACTACTGAGTGGATGACTAAAATTATCATCCAGAGAAAATTGTCTGGTGACACATTTAATAAATTATATGTATGCCAGAATGGTAATACCCTGTCAATGCAGGATATATTTACAGGTTTGCGTAATATGAGAAATCATACAGCAGACCAAGCAATTAATGCTAAATCTGAATGCACCAAAACTGTACCTACATCAGTTTCCTTACCTGAAACTCCTAAAGTGACACTGTCACTAGGTAACAAAGGTGCTAATAACCCATGTAACAACAATCAGTCAAATACTGATTCATCAGTGAGGCCTAAGAGTCCCACAGGTGCTCCTAAGAGACCTAATAGTCCAAAGAGCACTCCCAAGAGCCTGTTAATGGTTCCCCAGAGTACACCAAGTACTCACAAGAGAATAAATAACAAGCAAATGCAAGCAGCAAAACCATCACAACCTGCAAATACTGTTTTACCTAAACCGGTAACCCCTAAACGATCTGTAGGATGGGGAATGTGCTTGTTTTGTAATCAAAAACATTCTCTGTACAAATGTACTAATTATCCTAATAGAGACACAAGAGTCAGACGACTCAAACAGTTACACAAATGTACTAGGTGTCTCAAACCACATAATGTTAACAGCTGTGACACCCCACTGAACACCTGCAATAGGTGTAGAAGGGGCAAGCATCATGCTGCACTGTGCAAATTAGTTAGGACTAATTATGTCAATCCTAGAATAGGACGTAGAGAATCTACACCAGTACAGTGCTGCAAGGTGCGAGATGTGTACAGCGTAACTTCACAAGCATCTCAAGTGGATGCTGCTTTGCCTACTGCCCAACTTCAAGTGAAGAACAGAGGAGCCAAGATCACCATACGTGGACTATTTGATCAAGGTTCCCAGAGAACTTTCATTACTCAAAGGGCAGCAGAGGCACTTAATTTACAACCAATAGGACAGGTAAAATTAAACTTGTCAGGGTCCATGATAAATCGAGGAACCCATGAATACTCCGTAGTTCAACCGCTTGTACGACTAGGTAGTCATGCCAAGGCTGTCCAAGCCATTGTTGTAGATCAAATACCTTTAGACTTACATATTAAGGGTCTGGGGTACACAGCCCACTTCCTGCAGGAACGTGAAATTAATTTGGCTGACAACAAGTTAACGTCTGACCGCCTTAACAATATAGATGTACTAGTAGGGGCCGACTACTATTACCAGTTCATAACTGGACATGTTAAACGATTGGGAATGAATATGCTCCAATCTGCAGGAGGCTACTTACTTACTGGTAAAGTTCTGAATGTGAACAAGCCTAAACCTGCCAACAATAATAAATTAGTCAGCAGTAAATCAATTCTCAAGCAGCAAGCTAAAAGGAGAGACACAGCTGAGTAATAAACTCAGATTGAATGTAGTGCAATTGATACTCGCCGAGATGTTTCATAGCTCTCAGTGAAAACCAATGGTCCGTACTCAAACAAGTACAAGTCACAGCGACCAAGCCATTGAATTCACTGCAGACCTAGAATTATTCTCGACAAGTAGTAACTGACCACACTCAGTCTTCCTAGTTAAATTGTAATGTTGGGCTAGAGAATCTAGTACTCCCTAGGTAATTAATAATGTTAGGCTAGAGAATCTAGCACTCAATGCCACTGGCATTTCCTGAATTTAGTAATAAATTCACTAGGACCACTGGTCCACTATACTTGCGCTTAAAGGTTTGCCAAGAAAACCTTCTTAATACCATGTTTTCTGCACTAAGAGTTAGTGATAAATACTTGCATTAATTGTTTGAGTTGTTTTTTCTTTCGTTTCTGCTTATTTAGTGTAGGAACGCAGCACGAACAAACTTGCAAACTTACTAATATGTAAGTGAATTTACAGAGAACTAATATGTTTAATGCATTATCGTTAAACATTAGCATTGTTAATTAACATGCTTCATGAGCTTAACATAGCTCACCTTAGAATTAATGTAATAATATGAGTGCTTGTTCCCCATGCGTACGAGCTTAATATTGCTCGCCATGACAATTGAATGATGCAAAACTCCACGTCGTTAATTCGAGTTCACTGAACTCACCCTGTTAGCACTGCTAACGAGCTCACTGCAGCTCACCCTGTCAACACTGTTGACGAGTTCACTGTAACTCACCCTGTTAGCACTGCTAACGAGCTCACTGTAGCTCACCCTGTCAACACTGTTGACGAGTTCACTGTAACTCACCCTGTTAGCACTGCTAACGAGCTCACTGTAGCTCACCCTGTCAACACTGTTGACGAGTTCAATGTAACTCACCCTGTTAGCACTGCTAACGAGCTCACTGCAGCTCACCCTGTCAACACTGTTGACGAGTTCAATGTAACTCACCATGTTAGCACTGCTAACAAGCTCACTGTAGCTCACCCTGTCAACACTGTTGACGAGTTCACTGCAACTCACCCTGTTAGCACTGCTAACGAGCTCACTGCAGCTCACCCTGTCAACACTGTTGACGAGTTCACTGTAACTCACCCTGTTAGCACTGCTAACGAGCTCACTGTAGCTCACCCTGTCAACACTGTTGACGAGTTCACTGTAACTCACCCTGTTAGCACTGCTAACGAGCTCACTGTAGCTCACCCTGTCAACACTGTTGACGAGTTCACTGTAACTCACCCTGTTAACACTGCTAACGAGCTCACCCTGTCAACACTGTTGACGAGTTCACTGTAACTCACCCTGTTAGCACTGCTAACGAGCTCACTGTAGCTCACCCTGTCAACACTGTAACTCACCCTGTTGGCACTGCTAACGAGCTCACTGTAGCTCACCCTGTCAACACTGTTGACGAGTTCACTGTAACTCACCCTGTTAGCACTGCTAACGAGCTCACTACAGCTCACCCTGTCAACACTGTTGACGAGCTCACTAGCTCACCATGTTAACGAGCTCACTGCAGATCACCCTGTCAACACTGTTGACGAGCTCACTGTAGCTCACCATGTTCACGAGTTCAATATAGCTCGACTTGTTAATGAGCTCAATACTGCTCACAATGTTAATTCGAGTACATTTTTGCTCACAATTAGCTTAGTCCCTTACTTAGGTAGGTTAGAAATTCAAACCATTTATTTAGGTAGGTTTAGGGACTTTAGTTAGTGTCAACTGAGTACTAGCCTAGTCTGTACTCACCATTAATTGCAGTTGACTATACTTATAGGGACTGATTTAATAAACTCAAATTCATGTAAAGGTGATTTCGTACTAACCAGTTTACAGTGTCAATCCTATGAGCTGCCGTTTAATTAGCTCATAAGTCAGAATGACTAGGCTACTAATCTCACTGTCGACTCAGAATTTTCCTTGATTTAATGAATAAACTTTTCAGTTCTCTACTTCTATTATTTTAGCTAGTTAGCAAATTAATTGTACCATCAGTCAGAATGACTACTGCACGGCAGTGCACATTAAATTCAATTTCCTCATTTGAATTTGAGGTGATCGTGATGCTGCGTGATGTTATTGTCTAGTAACTCAATAGTTACAAGTCACAGCGACCCTAGACAGTCACCTTACTGTAGTGTCATAGTCTCCTTGATCTTAAATGACTAATAATACTTTACTGTATAATCATACAATAGTGTTATCAGTTCTTAGGAACTTATTCTGAGTTTACCTACGATTCAGCGCTACGTAATACACCATTACATGTCACTGCGACCCTAGTTGTTGAGTTTATTGTGAGCTTTAGAGTGTTCCTGATTGCCGATAACTTAATCATTTAATGTTTCAATATTTCATGCATGTTTCCACTAAGGGAAACAGCAAGCCTATTACAACTCTGAAGAAGAGTAATTTCCTTCACTTCCCACTGAGATAACTATGATGATACTACGATGTGATATCACGTAACAAAACATTACATGTCACTATGACCCAGGATATCGCATCACCGTAGATTCTGTTAGTTTAAATTGGGAGAGTTAAATTCTATAAATATTGTGTAGGCTACAAGCAACATGTTTCATTTGACATGTAAATAGCAAGACTCAAGTTCTTGTAAGCCCTTGATAAATCCGGGACGTTTGTTATGTGTGTACTAACATACTAACATATTAACATACTAATGTACTAATCTTAATATCACTTTGGGATAGGTCAGTACTACGCAGTACACTACGACCCTAGAATCCTCCCCCCGGAGTTATGTTGGATATTTCCAACACCGAATACAACACTGTTGTATTCTCATTACTTATTACTATATTAATTATTGTAGTAAGAAAAATTAACAACACGTAGAATTCTCATGTACTAATAATTCCATCTGTACAGTAGGCTAGAATTCTCACGTCACCTGATGCCAGTATTGCGTCAGATTTCCTTACAGTAAACACATTATATCCAATGTATGTGAGAATTAAATTCGATTCTCTATAACTAAGGCATTCTGTATGATAACTAATTGCAGATGAATTGACTTCCAACTAAAAGCCGAATAGAGCGTTGGAGTCATAACGTTTATCTCGTAATAAAGCTAACGTCACCAGTGAATGCCATGGGGAGACATTAATTCCTCTCCCTTATATATTTACTATTCTTAAAGTGGTAAATAATAATTTCCTCCTCTAAATAATAAACCCGTCCAGTCTTCAACGTTTCAAGCGTAAATGCGAGAAATATTAATGTTCGTGACATAATTTGTTTTATGAACGCGCGACGCGGCGTGGGTTGAAGAGGACCAACTCAGTACACGTGTGGAGCCGCTCAGAGGCAGACCTGCGCATACCGTACTCACAAGGAGACGCCATTGCCCAGCCACTAGGGCAGACGTTATCCATCCTCAGATGAAAGTCGCCACTGTAAGGCGTGAATAACCTTGCAGATAATATCTTCAGCTGGTGTTGGTGTCAGATAAGGAACCTTTTAACCTGGTTCTTGACGACACGTGACCAGCCAGCGAAGTGAGCCACTATCCAGGATAGGCTTAGCCGGAGCCTGGGGACGCGAATTCCGGCAATCTTAAAACTTATACAGTGCCCTTTCAGCTAAGTATATTCCCTTTATGTGATGCATCTAGTAAAGAGTTTTGTAGTAGCTGGGTGATTGACCGTTATGACGCATAACATCTAATAACAGGTGATTAAATTTTTCACCTGTAACTCTCAATTTCTTGAATATAGATTCAGTAGTTAAATTAGTTGCTACTGTAAATATTTGTCTTGCAGCACGTGAGAAGAATTCTTCCTGCCGCCTTCTCCCATGTTAATCCGTCCCATTCGTCAGCCAACCGAGTCCAGAGAATAAGAGGAAACTCCATGGCTTGTCTAGAGGAATCATCATTAAGCTAAGATTTTATATTCTTTCATGAATCTATTGCAATTCTTTATGTGCAGAATTCCTCAGGATTAATATGTGTTTACTGTAACTCTCATTACTATACTTATAATCTATGTTCTCATTTATGCTAATGATATCAGTTTCAATATAAAATTTATAGGATTAGATTATTATTAATTGAATTAGTGAACGAACCACACTAATTCCTGGACGTACTTACCTCCAGTAATAACCCCCCAATGTAGGTGTTTGAGGGTTTGATTCATTTAATTATACAGCCCATTAATTATTTCTATGATCATATTCTCTAGTATTTTATCCATAGTTACTGGTTCATCTAGGAATTATCTAATGATCAGAAATTCTCAGTTTCCCTCTTTACTATAAAAGCGGGTGGTCCTTCGTAATTTAATTTACTACATTAATATTTAAATAATCACAATCAAGCCCCAAATATCCCACAAGAGCTCAACCCCTGCAAGCACACACACACACACACAGGGGGCCGGTGGCTGAGTGAACATACGAACGTATGTTCGTATGTTCGTATGAACGTATGTTCGTATGAACGTGTATATCTTTGCTCAATCTTTGACGGCTTTGGTTACATTTATTAAACAGTTTACAAGCATGAAAAATTGCCAATCAACTGTTGTTATTGTTATAAACAGCCTCCTGGTGCTTCAGGGCTCATTAACTGTTTAATATTTGTAAACAAAGCCGCCAAAGATTAAGAAAAGATGGACAGGTTCGTAAGTGTTTGCGTAAGTGCTTTCGTGAATCTGGCTCCTGAACTAGACTCAATAATACGGGTGCTCACTTGCACTCAAGATGCAACTCCAAACAATTGCAACAAAACAATAACAACAATGTTATTTGCCTACAACGCTGCGTACTAGTGGCTCTAGGTAATGTATGTACTAGCTCTATCTATAAATACAACATTATGTTGTAAATCATCTATGTGTGTGTACTTTTCCTCAATAAAAATTTTAATTTGAATTTTAAATTTGAATTTGGGTCACTGAGACGGTCTCCATGGAGACCAAACACACACCGAAACTACGACGTTGGTACAACGTTGGAACAAGTTTTAACACCTAACCAGTTATAACAACCAATATAGCAAGTTGTAACAACGTTCTAATACGTTATAAACACGATGTAACCACGTTATTACAAGTTGTAACAAGCGGAAAATAGAGACAGTTTCGGTTTGTGTTTCCAGGGTGGTAAACCCTCACAAATTACCTTAATACATGTCATTAAGGACGACAATCAAAACAATTACTTTATCTGTTCGTATCACACAGATAAGAACAGTTGACTACAAATCAGTTTAATCAAAACCACAATTTGGGATATTTACAATGATTAATTACGTTAATTACTGTCATCCAGACAGTTAACAACAACAGTAATTTACGTTAATGACCACCTGTCACTCAGTCCGACAACTGAAGCAATAATTAACAGTAATTACTCTGTCATCAAGACAATTAAACAATCAGTACGTAATTAGTACTGACACACGGAGGACAGCTTAATCAAGACAAATTACATTAACACAACTATATCACTCAAGACAGCTTCCCAAACAAGAATGTGTCACCTCACATAATTACGCTAATTACACTGCCTCACCGGACAGTTAATGACAACTAATTTACTTCACTGACTCTTCAATTAACCTCGTCACGCAGACAGACAAACACGATAACACTACATCCCGTCCTCTTAAAGTAATGTCGCTTTTCGCTCGTCTGCTTTGGCCAAAATTGGACATAATATGAAATGAAATCGGCTCATGAAAGTGACGTACTGTCCCGTTTTCTGTTTGAGTCGTCCGGCCTACTCGGTAAGGTTAGGAGAGGAAACTTTCAATTAACGTTTTTTCATGACGTTTTGAAACTTTAAGAGAATTTCCCGCTGTCCTAACCTCTTAGCGTGCTCGGGTGGGACAGCGCAGTGGGACGCAGAGGAGGCAGCGTGCGTTGTGCTTCTGGGTCACAAAAGTGAGTTAGGTTCTCTCCCAGGTGATGGCAAAGGAGCTTACGGAGTCACAGCTAAGCAGAAGGGAGGAACGAAATGGCACTCGCCCCTACGGTGGTGAGGTGGGCTGTGTACAGTGGGTGCTCATCAGATCATTTGGGAATGCATCGGATGAGGGAGTGGGGAATGGAGGGGAGAACGAAGGGAATAGAGTAGGGGATGGTGGGGAGGACAAGGAACGAGGGAGTGGGGAATGGCAGGGAGGACGAGGGAGTGGGGAATGGCAGGGAGGACGAGGGGATGGGGAAGTTGGGGATGGTGGGGATGACGAAGGAGTAGAGTGGGGGATGGTGGGAGGACAAGGGACGAGGGAGTGGGGAATAGTAGGGAGGACGAGGGGGACCGGGGACCGGAGAGTGGGGAATGGCGGGGAGGACGAGAGGACAGGGAAGGGTTGCTGAGCCACAGCAACGCATGGCCGGGTACAGCTAGTAGTAAATACAGAAACTCACCAAGGCCAACACGAGCAGTGACCTGCAACATTCGTAACCACGAGACATTGCTGTGACTGAGAGTGAGAAAGTTAGGGCAGTGTTCTCCGTCAGTTCTCCCAGACAACCCGTTTCTTCAAAGGTCGCAGGACAACAGCTCTAAAGTTCTTTCTTTGTTCCAACAAGCTCTAAAAATCGAACTTTTGTAGCAATTCTTACCAGGCATTAAGAGAAAAGTCTTTTGTTTGTTGCATGCAGTTTGGCTTTTTTGTTTTGTTTTATGTGTTGCCGCCCCGGCGTGGAGTCCTTGCTATCGTACTCGTCAAAAAGGACCTTTTTTCATGAAATATTACTAAAATACTTCCATAAAAACTTTATTATACTACCTCCTCTCTTTTTTGTAATTTATCAAAGGCATAAAAGACTTTCGCTTCAACACTGAACTGAAAAAAAAATAACTTTGAAAATCTTCAGACATGTATTCTTGAAACATCTGAGAAAAAACTCCTCCTGAGGTGTTTCCTCACCTGCTTCTCAGAGTGTTCAGGGAATGTTCATTGTTCTACGCCAGAGTGTTCTTCATGAGAATGTTCTTGGCTCTCAACTTACTTGTTCCTCAGTAATATCAATTGTTCTCCACTGACGATGTTCTAGGTAATGTTGATTAATCTATGCAAGCGTTTTTATTTTGATTTATTTATATTGTATGTGGGTGTAGGTGTAGAGGAGACGGGTGTAGGTGTAGAGGAGATGGGTGTAGGTGTAGAGGAGACGGGTGTAGGTGTAGAGGAGACAGGTGTAGGTGTAGAGGAGGGTGTAGGTGTAGAGGAGACGGGTGTAGGTGTAGAGGAGACGGGTGTAGGTGTAGAGGAGACAGGTGTAGGTGTAGAGGAGACGGGTGTAGGTGTAGAGGAGACGGGTGTAGGTGTAGAGGAGACGGGTGTAGGTGTTTAGGAGACGGGTGTAGGTGTAGAGGAGACGGGTGTAGGTGTAGAGGAGACGGGTGTAGGTGTAGAGGAGACGGGTGTAGGTGTAGAGGAGACTGGTGTAGGTGTAGAGGAGACTGGTGTAGGTGTAGAGGAGACGGGTGTAGGTGTTTAGGAGACGGGTGTAGGTGTAGAGGAGACGGGTGTAGGTGTAGAGGAGACGGGTGTAGGTGTAGAGGAGACGGGTGTAGGTGTAGAGGAGACGGGTGTAGGTGTAGAGGAGACTGGTGTAGGTGTAGAGGAGACTGGTGTAGGTGTAGAGGAGGTGGGTGTAGGTGTAGAGGAGACGGGTGTAGGTGTAGAGGAGACGGGTGTAGGTGTAGAGGAGACGGGTGTAGGTGTAGAGGAGGTGGGTGTAGGTGTAGAGGAGGGAGTAGATGTAGAGGAGACTGGTGTAGGTGTAGAGGAGACGGGTGAAGGTGTAGAGGAGGAGAGTGTAGGTGTAGAGGAGATGGGTGTAGGTGTAGAGGAGGAGGGTATAGGTGTAGAAGAGAAAGGTGTAGGTGTGGAAGAGACAGGTGTAGGTGTAGAGGAGATGGGTGTAGGTGTAGAGGAGGAGGATGTAGGTGTAGAGTAGACTGGTGTAGGTGTAGAGGAGACGGATGAAGGTGTAGAGGAGGAGGGGTGTAGGTGTAGAGGAGATGGGTGTAGAGGAGGGTGTAGGTGTTGAGGAGACGGGTGTAAGTGTGGAAGAGACAGGTGTAGGTGTTGAGGAGACGGGTGTAAGTGTGGAAGAGACAGGTGTAGGTGTAGAAGAGACAGGTGTAGGTGTAGAAGAGACAGGTGTAGGTGTAGGAGACAGGTGTAGGTGTAGAGGAAACGGGTGTAGGTGTAGAGGAAACGGGTGTAGGTGTAGAGGAGACGGGTGTAGGTGTAGAGGAGGAGGATGTAGGTGTAGAGGAGAATGGTGTAGGTGTAGAGGAGACGGGTGAAGGTGTAGAGGAGGAGGGGTGTAGGTGTAGAGGAGACGGGTGTAGGTGTTGAGGAGACGGGTGTAGGTGTGGAAGAGACAGGTGTAGGTGTAAAAGAGACAGGTGTAGGTGTAGAGGTGGGTGTAGGTGAAGAGGGTGTAGGTGTAGAAGAGACAGGTGTAGGTGTGGAAGAGACAGGTGTAGGTGTAGAGGAGATGGGTGTAGGTGTAGAGGAGGAGGATGTAGGTGTAGAGTAGACTGGTGTAGGTGTAGAGGAGACGGGTGAAGGTGTAGAGGAGGAGGGGTGTAGGTGTAGAGGAGACGGGTGTAGAGGAGGGTGTAGGTGTTAAGGAGATGGGTGTAAGTGTGGAAGAGACAGGTGTAGGTGTAGAAGAGACAGGTGTAGGTGTAGAAGAGACAGGTGTAGGTGTAGAGGAAACGGGTGTAGGTGTAGAGGAAACGGGTGTAGGTGTAGAGGAGACGGGTGTAGGTGTAGAGGAGGAGGATGTAGGTGTAGAGGAGACTGGTGTAGGTGTAGAGGAGACGGGTGAAGGTGTAGAGGAGACGGGTGAAGGTGTAGAGGAGGAGGGGTGTAGGTGTAGAGGAGACGGGTGTAGAGGAGGAGGGTGTAGGTGTTGAGGAGATGGGTGTAGGTGTGGAAGAGACAGGTGTAGGTGTAGAAGAGACAGGTGTAGGTGTAGAGGTGGGTGTAGGTGAAGAGGGTGTAGGTGTAGAAGAGACAGGTGTAGGTGTAGAGGAGATGGGTGAAGGTGTAGAGGAGGAGAGTGTAGGTGTAGAGGAGACGGGTGTAGGTGTAGAGGAGGAGGGTATAGGTGTAGAAGAGACAGGTGAAGGTGTGGAAGAGACAGGTGTAGGTGTAGAGGAGACGGGTATAGGTGTAGAGGAGGGTGTAGGTGTAGAGGAGACTGGTGTAGGTGTAGAGGAGACAGGTGAAAGTGTAGAGGAAGAGGGTGTAGGTGTAGAGGAGACGGGTGTAGAGGAGGAGGGTGTAGGTGTGGAAGAGACAGGTGCAGGTGTAGAAGAGACAGGTGTAGGTGAAGAAGAGAGAGGTGTAGGTGTAGAAGAGACAGGTGGTGTAGAGGAGGGTGTAGGTGTAGAGGAGACGGGTGTAGGTGTAGAGGAGACGGGTGTAGGTGTAGAGGAGGGTGTAGGTGTAGAGGAGACGGGTGTAGGTGTAGAGGAGACGGGTGTAGGTGTAGAGGAGACGGGTGTTGGTGTAGAGGAGACGGGTGTAGGTGTAGAGTAGACAGGTGTAGGTGTAGAGGAGACGGGTGTAGGTGTAGAGGAGACGGGTGTAGGTGTAGAGGAGACGGGTGTAGGTGTAGAGGAGACGGGTGTAGGTGTAGATGAGACGGGTGTAGGTGTAGAGGAGACTGGTGTAGGTGTTGAGGAGGTGGGTGTAGGTGTAGAGGAGATGGGTGTAGGTGTAGAGGAGACGGGTGTAGGTGTAGAGGAGACGGGTGTAGGTGTAGAGGAGACGGGTGAAGGTGTAGAGGAGGAGAGTGTAGGTGTAGAGGAGATGGGTGTAGGTGTAGAGGAGGAGGGTATAGGTTTAGAAGAGAAAGGTGTAGGTGTGGAAGAGACAGGTGTAGGTGTAGAGGAGATGGGTGTAGGTGTAGAGGAAGAGGATGTAGGTGTAGATTGGTGTAGGTGTAGAGGAGACGGGTGAAGGTGTAGAGGAGGAGGGGTGTAGGTGTAGAGGAGACGGGTGTAGAGGAGGGTGTAGGTGTTGAGGAGACGGGTGTAAGTGTGGAAGAGACAGGCGTAGAAGAGACAGGTGTATGTGTAGAAGAGACAGGTGTAGGTGTAGGAGACAGGTGTAGGTGTAGAGGAAACGGGTGTAGGTGTAGAGGAAACGGGTGTAGGTGTAGAGGAAACGGGTGTAGGTGTAGAGGAGACGGGTGTAGGTGTAGAGGAGACGGGTGTAGGTGTAGAGGAGACGGGTGAAGGTGTAGAGGAGGAGGGGTGTAGGTGTAGAGGATACGGGTGTAGAGGAGGAGGGTGTAGGTGTTGAGGAGACGGGTGTAAGTGTGGAAGAGACAGGTGTAGGTGTAGAAGAGATAGGTGTAGGTGTAGAGGTGGGTGTAGGTGAAGAGGGTATAGGTGTAGAAGAGACAGGTGTAGGTGTAGAGGAGATGGGTGAAGGTGTAGAGGAGGAGAGTGTAGGTGTAGAGGAGATGGGTGTAGGTGTAGAGATGGGTGTAGGTGTAGAGGAGGAGGGTATAGGTGTAGAAGAGACAGGTGTAGGTGTGGAAGAGACAGGTGTAGGTGTAGAGGAGACGGGGATAGGTGTAGAGGAGGAGGGTGTAGGTGTAGAGGAGACTGGTGTAGGTGTAGAGGAGACAGGTGAAAGTGTAGAGGAAGAGGGTGTAGGTGTAGAGGAGACGGGTGTAGAGGAGACGGGTGTAGAGGAGGAGGGTGTAGGTGTGGAAGAGACAGGTGCAGGTGTAGAAGAGACAGGTGTAGGTGTAGAAGAGACAGGTGTAGGTGTAGAAGAGACAGGTGTAGGTGTAGAGGAGGGTGTAGGTGTAGAGGAGACGGGTGTAGGTGTAGAGGAGACGGGTGTAGGTGTAGAGGAGACGGGTGTAGGTGTAGAGGAGACAGGTGTAGGTGTAGAGGAGACGGGTGTAGGTGTAGAGGAGATGGGTGTAGGTGTAGAGGAGACGGGTGTAGGTGTAGAGGAGACGGGTGTACGTGTAGAGAAGACGGGTGTAGGTGTAGAGGAGACGGGTGTAGGTGTAGAGGAGACGGGTGTAGGTGTAGAAGAGAAGGTTGTAGGTGTTGAGGAGACGGGTGTAGGTGTAGAGGAGACGGGTGTGGGTGTAGAGAAGGGTGTAGATGTAGAGGAGGAGGGTGTTGGTGTAGAGGAGGAGGGTGTAGGTGTAGGAGACGGGTGTAGGTGTAGGGGAGACGGGTGTAGGTGTAGAGGAGGTGGGTGTAGGTGGAGAGGAGACAGGTGAAGGTGTAGAGCAGGAGGGTGTAGGTGTAGAGGAGAAATGTGTAGGTGTTGTGGAGACGTGTAGGTGTAGAAGAGACAGGTGTAGAGGTGGGTGTAGGTGGTGAGGAGGAGGGTGTAGGTGTAGAAGAGACAGGTGTAGGTGTAGAAGAGACAGGTGTAGGTGTAGAGGTGGGTGTAGGTGGTGAAGAGGGTGTAGGTGTAGAAGAGACAGGTGTAGGTGTAGAGGTGGGTGTAGCTGTAGAAGAGACAGGTGTAGGTGTAGAGGAGATGGGTGTAGGTGTGGAGGAGACGGGTGTAGGTGTGGAGGAGACGGGTGTAGGTGTAGAGACGGGTGTAGGTGTAGAGGAGACGGGTGTAGGTGTAGAGGAGACGGGTGTAGGTGTAGACGAGACGGGTGTAGGTGTAGAGGAGGTGGGTGTAGGTGTAGAGGAGGAGGGTGTAGGTGTAGAGGAGATGGGTGTAGGTGTAGAGGAGGAGGGTGTAGGTGTAGAGGAGGTGGGTGTAGGTGTAGGGGAGACGGGTGTAGGTGTAGAGGAGACAGGTGTAGGTGTGGAGGAGACGGGTGTAGGTGTAGAGGAGACGGGTGTAGGTGTGGAGACGGGTGTAGGTGTAGAGGAGACGGGTGTAGGTGTCGAGACGGGTGTAGAGTAGGTGGGTGTAGGTGTAGAGGAGGAGGGTGTAGGTGTAGAGGAGATGGGTGTAGAGGAGGAGGGTGTAGGTGTGGAGGAGACGGGTGTGGGTGTAGAGGAGGCGGGTGTATGTGTAGAGGAGACGGGTGTACGTGTAGAGAAGACGGGTGTACGTGTAGAGAAGACGGGTGTAGGTGTAGAGGAGACGGGTGTAGGTGGACAGGGAGGCAAGGAAGGGCCTTCAGGCCATTATACATAAGTATACATGAATACAATATAAAGTATATATATATACAACATGTGTATCAAAACTATGTCTATGTGGTATACATCTCACAATCCCATAATCTAATTTAATGTTAGAGGACAATGTAATGAACAATAATGAAAGGGAAATTACACAGTATACATGAGAGTAATACATCCGAGACCTAAATTTATACATTCTCCATCATAGTTCACATAATATTTCCTATACAGCATTATGTAGCATTCCATAATATAAGCATATACGGATGTTTTTCAAGCTACATGACATTAGGCTACTGCTATTCACTAGACTTCTAATATATATCCACAAATACATGGCAAGGATTTATGGTATAGATATATAATATACATAGATATATGTGGAATACATTGGCAATACACAATTATTTCTAGTGTGTTGACGAAAAAAGAATAACTACATAAATTAATATTCGTGATACTAGGCTAATCAGCCAAGACATCACTATACAGTTTGAGCACATCATACACCAGCTACAGTATGATCATACTGGTGTATGTGTGGTCATAACACCACCTCACACCCATATGGTAATATCACAACACACCATGGACCAGTATGGTAATATCACAACACACCATGGACCAGTATGGTAATATCACAACACACCATGGTCCAGTATGGTAATATCACAACACACTATGGTCCAGTATGGTAATATCACAACACACCATGGTCCAGTATGGTAATATCACAACACACCATGGACCAGTATGGTAATATCACAACACACAATGGACCAGTATGGTAATATCACAACACACCATGGACCAGTATGGTAATATCACAACACACCATGGACCAGTATGGTAATATCACAACACACCATGGTCCAGTATGGTAATATCACAACACACCATGGTCCAGTATGGTAATATCACAACCGACCATGGTCCAGTATGGTAATATCACAACACAACATGGACCAGTATGGTAATATCACAACACACCATGGTCCAGTATGGTAATATCACAACACACTATGGTCCAGTATGGTAATATCTGAACACACCATGGACCAGTATGGTAATATCACAACACACCATGGTCCAGCATGGTAATATCACAACACACCATGGTCCAGTATGGTAATATCTGAACACACCATGGACCAGTATGGCAATATCACAACTGACCATGGACCAGTATGGTAATATCACAACACACCATGGACCAGTATGGTAATATCACAACACACCATGGTCCAGTATGGTAATATCACAACACATTATGGTCCAGTATGGTAATATCACAACACACCATGGTCCAGTATGGTAATATCACAACACACCATGGACCAGTATGGTAATATCACAACACACCATGGACCAGTATGGTAATATCACAACACACTATGGTCCAGTATGGTAATATCACAACACACCATGGACCAGTATGGTAATATCACAACACACCATGGACCAGTATGGTAATATCACAACACGCCATGGACCAGTATGGTAATATCACAACACACCATGGTCCAGTAAGGTAATATCACAACACACTATGGTCCAGTATGGTAATATCTGAACACACCATGGTCCAGTATGGTAATATCACAACACACCATGGACCAGTATGGTAATGTCACAACACACCATGGACCAGTATGGTAATATCACAACACACCATGGTCCAGTATGGTAATATCACAACACACTATGGTCCAGTATGGTAATATCTGAACACACCATGGACCAGTATGGTAATATCACAACACACCATGGTCCAGCATGGTAATATCACAACACACCATGGACCAGTATGGTAATATCACAACACACCATGGTCCAGTATGGTAATATCAACACACTATGGTCCAGTATGGTAATATCACAACACACTATGGACCAGTATGGTAATATCACAACACACCATGGACCAGTATGGTAATATCACAATACACCATGGTCCAGTATGGTAATATCACAACACACCATGGACCAGTATGGTAATATCACAACACACTATGGTCCAGTATGGTAATATCACAACACACTATGGACCAGTATGGTAATATCACAACACACCATGGTCCAGTATGGTAATATCACAACACACCATGGTCCAGTATGGTAATATCACAACACACCATGGTCCAGTATGGTAATATCACAACACACCATGGTCCAGTATGGTAATATCACAACACACCATGGACCAGTATGGTAATATCACAACACACCATGGACCAGTATGGTAATATCACAACACACTATGGACCAGTATGGTAATATCACAACACACCATGGTTCAGTATGGTAATATCACAACACACCATGGACCAGTATGGTAATATCACAACACACTATGGACCAGTATGGTAATATCACAACACACCATGGTCCAGTATGGTAATATCACAACACACCATGGACCAGTATGGTAATATCACAACACACCATGGACCAGTATGGTAATATCACAACACACTATGGACCAGTATGGTAATATCACAACACACCATGGTCCAGTATGGTAATATCACAACACACCATGGTCCAGCATGGTAATATCACAACACACTATGGTCCAGTATGGTAATATCACAACACACCATGGACCAGTATGGTAATATCACAACACACCATGGACCAGTATGGTAATATCACAACACACCATGGACCAGTATGGTAATATCACAACACACCATGGACCAGTATGGTAATATCACAACACACCATGGACCAGTATGGTAATATCACAACACACCATAGACCAGTATGGTAATATCACAACTCACCATGGACCAGTATGGTAATATCACAACACACCAGGGACCAGTATGATAATATCAGAACACACCATGGTCCAGTATGGTAATATCACAACACACCCATGTGATAGTGAAGTGATGGTAGTATAGCAGTGGTAGTGAGGTGATGGTGATTTGACAGTGATGGTGATACAGTAGTGATGGTGAGGTAGTGATGCTGTAGCAGTGATAGTGATATATCAGTGAATATAAGGAGGAAATATATCAGTGTGAGGTGATAATGCAGAGAAAGTGAAATGATGTTGGTGTAGCAGTGATAGTGTTATGTGATAGTGAGCTGTTGGTGATATAACAGTGACAATAGCTGTCATATAGTGACACCAACAATTTGTTATTCAACATGGTCCGTATATGACCCCAAGTGTGGGGCCTGAGGTGATGGTGATATATAGAGGTGATAGTGAAGCTATAGTGATACAGCAATGATAGGTTACAGGACTGGGAAGATATAGCATTGATGGTGATACAGCCGTGATTGTCAGGTATATGATACCAAAGTATAATACCAAAGATAGTGAAGTTATGATGATATTGTGAAAAAAGTCTGTCCTTAAATTACATTGGCATCAAAACACGCAGTGATGCAAGAGTGATGGTGATGGTACAGTGAACTAGAGTGGCAGCACAACACCACAGTAGTGATGGTGGTGGTACAGTGAACTAGAGTGGCAGCACAACACCACAGTAGTGATGGTGGTGGTACAGTGAACTGGAGTGGCAGCACAACACTACAGTAGTGATGGTACAGTGAACTAGAGTGGCAGCACAACACCACAGTAGTGATGGTGATGGTACAGTGAACTAGAGTGACAGCACAACACCACATTAATGATGGTGGTGTTACAGTGAACTAGAGTGGCAGCACAACACCACAGTAGTGATGGTGGTGGTACAGTGAACTAGAGTGGCAGCACAACACCACAGTAGTGATGGTGGTAGTACAGTGAACTAGAGTGGCAGCACACCATCACAGTAGTGATGGTGGTGGTACAGTGAACTAGAGTGGCAGCACAACACCACAGTAGTGATGGTACAGTGAACTAGAGTGGCAGCACAACACCACAGTAGTGATGGTGATGGTACAGTGAACTAGAGTGGTAGCACAACACCACAGTTGTGATGGTGATGGTACAGTGAACTAGAGTGGCAGCACTACACCACAGTAGTGATGGTGATGGTACAGTGAACTTGAGTGGCAGCACAACACCACAGTAGTGATGGTGATGGTACAGTGAACTAGAGTGGCAGCACAACACCACAGTAGTGATGTTACAGTGAACTAGAGTGGTAGCACAACACCACAGTAGTGATGGTGATGGTACAGTGAACTAGAGTGGCAGCACAACACCACAGTAGTGATGGTACAGTGAACTAGAGTGGTAGCACAACACCACATTAGTGATGGTGCTGGTACAGTGAACTAGAGTAGCAGCACAATACCACAGTAGTGATGGTACAGTGAACTAGAGTGGTAGCACAACACCACAGTAGTGATGGTACAGTGAACTAGAGTGGTAGCACAACACCACAGTAGTGATGGTGATGGTACAGTGAACTAGAGTGGCAGCACAACACCACAGTAGTGATGGTGATGGTACAGTGAACTAGAGTGGCAGCACAACACCACAGTAGTGATGGTACAGTGAACTAGAGTGGCAGGACAACACCACAGTAGTGATGGTGGTGGTACAGTGAACTAGAGTGGCAGCACAACACCACAGTAGTGATGGTGGTGGTACAGTGAACTAGAGTGGCAGGACAACACCACAGTAGTGATGGTGGTGGTACAGTGAACTAGAGTGGCAGCACAACACCACAGTAGTGATGGTGGTGGTACAGTGAACTAGAGTGGCAGGACAACACCACAGTAGTGATGGTGGTGGTACAGTGAACTAGAGTGGCAGCACAACACCACAGTAGTGATGGTACAGTGAACTAGAGTGGCAGCACAACACCACAGTAGTGATGGTACAGCGAACTAGAGTGGAAGCACAACACCACAGTAGTGATGGTGGTGGTACAGTGAACTAGAGTGGCAGCACAACACCACAGTAGTGATGGTACAGTGAACTAGAGTGGCAGCACAACACCACAGTAGTGATGGTACAGTGAACTAGAGTGGCAGCACAACACCACAGTAGTGATGGTGATGGTACAGTGAACTAGAGTGGCAGCACAACACCACAGTAGTGATGGTACAGTGAACTAGAGAGGCAACACAACACCACAGTAGTGATGGTGATGGTACAGTGAACTAGCGTGGCAGTACAACACCACAGTAGTGATGGTGATGGTACAGTGAACTAGAGTGGCAGCACAACACCACAGTAGTGATGGTGATGGTACAGTGAACTGGAGTGGCAGTACAACACCACAGTAGTGATGGTGGTGGTACAGTGAACTAGAGAGGTAGCACAACACCACAGTAGTGATGGTGGTGGTACAGTGAACTAGAGTGGCAGCACAACACCACAGTAGTGATGGTGGTGGTACAGTGAACTAGAGTGGCAGCACAACACGACAGTAGTGATGGTGATGGTACAGTGAACTAGAGTGGCAGCAAAACACCACAGTAGTGATGGTGGTGGTACAGTGAACTAGAGTGGCAGCACAACACCACAGTAGTGATGGTGGTGGTACAGTGAACTAGAGTGGCAGCACAACACCACAGTAGTGATGATAAAGTGAACTAGAGTGGCAGCACAACACCACAGTAGTGATGGTGAAGGTACAGTGAACTAGAGAGGCAGCAAAACACCACAGTAGTGATGGTGATGGTACAGTGAACTAGAGTGACAGCACAACACCACAGTAGTGATGGTACAGGGAACTAGAGTGGCAGCACAACACCACAGTAGTGATGGTGATGGTACAGTGAACTAGAGTGGCAGCACAACACCACAGTAGTGATGGTGGTGGTACAGTGAACTAGAATGGCAGCACAACACCACAGTAGTGATGGTGCAGTGAACTAGAGTGGCAGCACACCACCACAGTAGTGATGGTGATGGTACAGTGAATTAGAGTGGCAGGAAAACACCACAGTAGTGATGGTACAGTGAACTAGAGTGGCAGCACAACACCACAGTAGTGATGGTACAGTGAACTAGAGTGGCAGCACAACACCACAGTAGTGATGGTGGTGGTACAGTGAACTAGAGAGGTAGCACAACACCACAGTAGTGATGGTGGTGGTACAGTGAACTAGAGTGGCAGCACAACACCACAGTAGTGATGGTGGTGGTACAGTGAACTAGAGTGGCAGCACAACACCACAGTAGTGATGGTGATGGTACAGTGAACTAGAGTGGCAGCACAACACCACAGTAGTGATGATGGTGGTACAGTGAACTAGAGTGGCAGCATAACACTACAGTAGTGATAGTGATGGTACAGTGAACTAGAGTGGCAGCACAACACCACAGTAGTGATGGTACAGTGAACTAGAGTGGCAGCACAACACCACAGTAGTGATGGTAGTGATACAGTGAACTAGAGTGACAGCACAACACCACAGAAGTGATGGTGGTGGTACAGTGAACTAGAGAGGCAGCACAACAACACAGTAGTGATGGTTGTGATACAGTGAACTAGAGTGACAGCACAACACCACAGTAGTGATGGTACAGTGAACTAGAGTGGCAGCACAACACCACAGTAGTGATGGTACAGTGAACTAGAGTGGCAGCACAACACCACAGTAGTGATGGTGGTGGTACAGTGTACTAGAGTGGTATCACAATACCACACTAGTGGTGGTGGTGGTGCAGTGAACTAGAGTGGCAGCATAACACCACAGTAGTGATGGTGGTGGTACAGTGAACTAGAGTGGCAGCACAACACCACAGTAGTGATGGTACAGTGAACTAGAGTGGCAGCACAACACCACAGTCCACTACAGTCACCTCCCTAATGTCACTGTGGTTGACTGCTGCCCTCACCACATCCAGGCCGCTCACCACATCACCGAAGACATGTGACAACAGGTAACCATCCTGGCGGTCCCTGGTGGTGATGGTGAACTGGGCACTCCTGGGATCCCCCGGCCTCCACCAGGCCCACACAGCTCCTGCCTGGCCTGACTCCCGGTACTGCCCCTGGAGGTCAGGCAGCAGTGGGGCTCCTCCCTCACCATCATTACTCTCGTAGTCTCCGCCCTCCACCCACTCCCCCGGCTGACCCTGGTCCCACACCTCCAACAGTTTAGTGTTGCGGAAGGTGTGGCCCCGCTGGCCCGTACACAACAACACAAACTGTCTGGCCAGCGGAGTGTCAGGGGTCAGCCGGATGGTGACCCGCCCTCTTGTTGACCCCGCCCACCCGAGGTCAAGGAACGCCAGGGTGCAGGAGGGCTCCAGCACGCCCACAACCTCACTCTCCTGCAGGAAATGAAATAAATCATGCTGATAACTGTATAACAAAATGTTATCATATTAGTTATCAAAACTCAGTAAGTCAGTAATGTCAGTAAGACTAGTGAGTGTAATAAAGTAACCTGGAGGGTGTGGGCGTGGGTGGGCGTGGGCTGACGCAGGAGTGGGTGGAGGTACAGCTGTCCGTCTTGTAGAGTTATCCTGGCGGAGCGGCGGCCATCTTGGTCTTCCTGGACGGCCAACACCCGGCCAGCCTCCACCAGCCTCTTGACGGGCTCCCTCATCCTGTGGAGGTCCTCAACCTGTGGACAGTGTCAGCCCCATTATCACCTGTGGTCAGTGTCAGCCCCATTATCACCTGTGGTCAGTGTCAGACCCATTATAACCTGTGGTCAGTGTCAGTCCCGTTATTTTAGACCTGTAGCTCCAGCCCCCCCTCTACTGGAAGCGGGTTGGTGCTGGACCTGAAGCTCGAGCCCCCTCTACTGGCAGGGGGTTGGTGTTGGACCTGTAGCTCCAGCCCCACTCTAATGGCAGGGGGTTGGTGTTGGACCTGTAGCTCCAGCCCCCTCTACTGGCAGGGGGTTGGTGTTGGACCTGTAGCTCCAGCCCCCTCTACTGGCAGGGGGTTAGTGTTGGACCTGTAGCTCCAGCCCCACTCTACTGGCAGGGGGTTGGTGTTGGACCTGTAGCTCCAGCCCCCTCTACTGGCAGGGGGTTGGTGTTGGACCTGTAGCTCCAGCCCCACTCTACTGGCAGGGGGTTGGTGTTGGACCTGTAGCTCCAGCCCCCTCTACTGGCAGGGGGTTGGTGTTGGACCTGCAGCTCCAGTTCCACTCTACTGGCAGGGGTTGGTGTTGGACCTGTAGCTCCAGCCCCCCTCTTCTGGCAGGGGGTTGGTGCTGGACCTGTAGCTCCAGCCCCCCCTCTACTGGCAGGGGGTTGGTGCTGGACCTATAGCTCCAGCCCCACACTACTGGCCGAAGGGTTCGTGCTGGACCGGTAGCTCCAGCCCCCCTCTACTGGCAGGGGGATGGTGATGGACCTGTAGCTCCAGCCCACCTCTACTGGCAGGTGGTTGGTGCTGGACCTATAACTCCAGCCCCCCCCCCTCTACAGGCAGCGGGTTGGTGCTGGACCTGTAGCTCCAGCCCCAATCTACTGGCAGGGGGTTGGTGCTGGATCTGTAGCTCCAGCCTCCCTCTACTGGCAGGGGGTTGGTGCTGGACCTGTAGCTCCAGCCCACCTCTACTGGCAGGGGGTTGGTGCTGGACCTGTAGCTCCAGCGCCCTCTACTGGCAGGGGGTTGGTGCTAGACCTGTAGCTCCAGGTTTCCTCTACTGGCAGGGGTTGGTGCTAGACCTGTAGCTCCAGCCCCCTCTCTACTGGCAGGGGGTTGGTGCTGGACCTGTAGCTCTAGCCTCCCTCTACTGGCAGGGGGTTGGTGCTGGACCTTTAGCTCCAGCCCCCCACTAGTGGCAGGGAGTTGGTGCTGGACCTGTAGCTCCAGCCCCCCTCTACTGGCAGGGGGTTCTTTCAGGACCAGTCGCTCCAGCCTCCCTCTACTGGAAGGGGGTTGGTGCTGGACCTGTAGCTCCAGCCCCCTTCTACTGGCATGGGGTTGGTGCTGGACCTGTAGCTCCAGCCCCCCCTCTACTGGCAGGGGGTTGCTGCTGGAAATGTAGCTCCAGCCCCCCTCTACTGGCAGGAGAGTTGGTGCTGGACCTGTAGCTCCAGCCCCCTCTACAGGCATGGGAGTTGGTGCTGGACCTGTATCTCCAGCCCCCTTCTACTGGCAGGGGGTTGGTGCTGGACCTGTATCTCCAGCCCCCTTCTACTGGCAGGGGGATGGTGCTGGACCTGTATCTCCAGCCCCCCTCTACTGGCAGGGGGTTGGTGCTGGACCTGTATCTCCAGCCCCCCCTCTACTGGCAGGGGGTTGGTGCTGGACCTGTAGCTCCAGGCCGCCTCTAATGGCAGGGGGTTGGTGCTGGACCAGTAGCTCCAGCCCCCCTCTACTGGCAGGGGGTTGGTGCTGGACCTGTATCTCCAGCCCCCCCTCTACTGGCAGGGGGTTGGTGCTGGACCTGTAGCTCCAGGCCGCCTCTACTGGCAGGGGGTTGATGCTGGACCTGTAGCTCCAGCCCCCCTCTACTGGCTGGGGGTTGGTGCTAGACCTGTAGCTCCTGCCCCCCCCCCCTCTACTGGCATTGGGGGTTGGTGCTGGATATGTAGCTCCAACCCTCCCCTCTACTGGCAGGGGGTTGGTGCTGGACCTGTAGCTCCATCCCCCCTCTGCTGGCAGGGGGTTGGTGCTGGACCTGTAGCTCCAGCCTCCATCTACTGGCAGGGGGTTGGTGCTGGACCAGTAGCTCCAGCCCCCCTCTACTGGCAGGGGGTTGGTGCTGGACCAGTAGCTCCAGCCCCCCTCTACTGGCAGGGGGTTGGTGCTGGACCTGTAGCTCCAGCCCCCCTCTACTGGCAGGGGGTTGGTTCTGGACCTGTAGCTCCAGCACCCCCTCTACTGGCTGGGGGTTGGTGCTAGACCTGTAGCTCCTGCCCCCCCCCTCTACTGGCATGGGGGGTTGGTGCTGGATATGTAGCTCCAGCCCCCCTCTACTGGAAAGGGGTTGGTGCTGGACCTTTAGCTCCAGCCCCTCCTCTAATGGCAGAGGGGTTGGTGCTGGACCTGTAGCTCCTGCCCCCCTCTACTGTCAGGGGATTAGTGCTGAACCTGTAGCTTTTGGCCCCCTCTTCTGGCAGGGGGTTGAGGCTGGACCAGTAGCTCCAGCCCTCCTCTACTGGCAGGGGGTTGGTGCTGGACCTGTAGCTCCAGCCCCCTTTTACTTGCAGGGAGTTGGTGCTGGACCTGTAGCTCCAGCCCCCCCTCAACTGGCAGGGGGGTTGGTGCTGGACCTGTAGCTCCATCCCCCCCACCTCTATTGGCAAGGGGTTGGTGCTGGGCCTGTAGCTCCAGCCCCCCCTCTACTGGCATGGGGGGTTGGTGCTGGACCTGTAGCTCCAGCCCCCCTCTACTGGCAGGGGGATGGTGCTGGACCTATAGCTTCAGCCCCCCTCTACTGGCAGGGGGTTGGTGCTGGACCTGTAGCTCTAGCCCCCCTCTACTGGCAGGGGGTTGATGCTGGACCTATAGCTCCAGCCCCCCTCTACTGGCAGGGGGTTGGTGTTAGCCCTATATCTCCAGGCCCCCCCCCCTCTGCTGACAGGGGGTTGGTGCTGGGCCTGTAGCTCCAGCCCCCCCTCTACTGGCATGGGGGGTTGGTGCTAGACCTGTAGCTTCAGCCCCCCTCTACTGGCAGGTGATTGGTGCTGGACCTGTAGCTGCAGCCCCCCCCCCTCTACTGGCAGGGGGTTGGTGCTGGACCAGTAGCTCCAGCCCCCCTCTACTGGCAGGGGGTTGGTGTTAGCCCTATATCTCCAGGCCCCCCCCCTCTGCTGACAGGGGGTTGGTGCTGGACCTGTAGCTCCAGGCCGCCTCTCCTGGCAGGGGGTTGATGCTGGACTTGTAACTCCAGCCCCCCTCTACTGGCAGGGGGTTGGTTCTGGACCTGTAGCTCTAGCCCCCCCTCTACTGGCATGGGGGGTTGGTGCTAGACCTGTAGCTCCAGCCCCCCTCTACTGGCAGGGGGATGGTGCTGGACCTGTAGCTTCAGCCCCCCTCTACTGGCAGGGGGTTGGTGCTGGACCTGTAGCTCTAGCCCCCCTCTACTGGCAGGGGGTTGATGCTGGACCTATAGCTCCAGCCCCCCCTCTACTGGCCGAAGGGTTGGTGCTGGGCCTGTAGCTCCAGCCCCCCTCTACTGGCATGGGGGGTTGGGGCTAGACTTGTAGCTCCAGCCCCCCTCTACTGGCAGGGGGTTGGTGCTGGACCTGTAGCTTCAGCCCCCCTCTACTGGCAGGGGGTTGGTGCTGGACCTGTAGCTCTAGCCCCCCTCTACTGGCAGGGGGTTGGTGCTGGACCAGTAGCTCCAGCCCCCCTCTACTGGCAGGGGGTTGGTGTTAGCCCTATATCTCCAGCCCCCCCCCCCTCTGCTGACAGGGGGTTGGTGTTAGCCCTATAGCTTCAGCCCCCCTCTGCTGACCGGGGGTTGGTGTTAGCCCTATAGCTTCAGCCCCCCTCTACTGGCAGGGGGATGGTGCTGGACCTGTAGCTCCAGCCCCCCCTCTACTGGCAGGGGTTTGGTGCTGGACCTGTAGCTCCAGCCCCCCCCTCTACTGGAAAGGGGTTGGTGCTGGGCCTGTAGCTCCAGCCCCCTTCTACTGGCAGAGGGGTTGGTGCTAGACCTGTAGCTCCTGCCCCCCTCTACTGTCAGGAGATTAGTGCTGAACCTGTAGCTCCAGGCCCCCTCTACTGGCAGGGGGATGGGGCTGGACCAGTAGCTCCAGCCCCCCTCTACTGGCAGAGGGTTGGTGCTAGACCGGTAGCTCCAGCCTTCCTTTACTGGAAGGGGGTTGGTGCTGAACCTGAAGCTCCAACCCTCCCCTCTACTGGCATGGGGTTGGTGCTGGATCTGTATCTCCAGCCCCCCCCCCCCTCTACTGGCAGGTGATTGGTGCTGGACCTGTAGCTGCAGCCCCCCCCCCCTCTACTGGCAGGGGGTTGGTGCTGGACCTGTAGCTCCAGCCCAACACCCTCTACTGTCAAGGGGTTGGTCCTGAACCTGAAGCACCAACCCTCCCCTGAACTGGCCGGGGGTTGGTGTTAGCCCTATAGCTCCAGCCCCCCTCTACTGGCAGGGGGTTGGTGCTGGACCTGTAGCTCCAGCCCCCCTCTACTGGCAGGGGGTTGGTTCTGGACCTGTAGCTCCAGCACCCCCTCTACTGGCTGGGGGTTGGTGCTAGACCTGTAGCTCCTGCCCCCCCCCCTCTACTGGTATGGGGGGTTGGTGCTGGATATGTAGCTCCTGCACCCCTCTACTGCCAGGGGGTTGGTGCTAGACCTGTAGCTCCAGCCCCCCCCCCTCTACTGGAAAGGGGTTGGTGCTGGACCTTTAGCTCCAGCCCCTCCTCTAATGGCAGAGGGGTTGGTGCTGGACCTGTAGCTCCTGCCCCCCTCTACTGTCAGGGGATTAGTGCTGAACCTGTAGCTTTTGGCCCCCTCTTCTGGCAGGGGGTTGAGGCTGGACCAGTAGCTCCAGCCCTCCTCTACTGGCAGGGGGTTGGTGCTGGACCTGTAGCTCCAGCCCCCTTTTACTTGCAGGGAGTTGGTGCTGGACCTGTAGCTCCAGCCCCCCCTCAACTGGCAGGGGGGTTGGTGCTGGACCTGTAGCTCCATCCCCCCCACCTCTATTGGCAAGGGGTTGGTGCTGGGCCTGTAGCTCCAGCCCCCCCTCTACTGGCATGGGGGGTTGGTGCTGGACCTGTAGCTCCAGCCCCCCTCTACTGGCAGGGGGATGGTGCTGGACCTATAGCTTCAGCCCCCCTCTACTGGCAGGGGGTTGGTGCTGGACCTGTAGCTCTAGCCCCCCTCTACTGGCAGGGGGTTGATGCTGGACCTATAGCTCCAGCCCCCCTCTACTGGCAGGGGGTTGGTATTAGCCCTATATCTCCAGGCCCCCCCCCCTCTGCTGACAGGGGGTTGGTGCTGGGCCTGTAGCTCCAGCCCCCCCTCTACTGGCATGGGGGGTTGGTGCTAGACCTGTAGCTTCAGCCCCCCTCTACTGGCAGGTGATTGGTGCTGGACCTGTAGCTGCAGCCCCCCCCCCTCTACTGGCAGGGGGTTGGTGCTGGACCAGTAGCTCCAGCCCCCCTCTACTGGCAGGGGGTTGGTGTTAGCCCTATATCTCCAGGCCCCCCCCCCCTCTGCTGACAGGGGGTTGGTGCTGGACCTGTAGCTCCAGGCCGCCTCTCCTGGCAGGGGGTTGATGCTGGACTTGTAACTCCAGCCCCCCTCTACTGGCAGGGGGTTGGTTCTGGACCTGTAGCTCTAGCCCCCCCTCTACTGGCATGGGGGGTTGGTGCTAGACCTGTAGCTCCAGCCCCCCTCTACTGGCAGGGGGATGGTGCTGGACCTGTAGCTTCAGCCCCCCTCTACTGGCAGGGGGTTGGTGCTGGACCTGTAGCTCTAGCCCCCATCTACTGGCAGGGGGTTGATACTTGACCTATAGCTCCAGCCCCCCCTCTACTGGCCGAAGGGTTGGTGCTGGGCCTGTAGCTCCAGCCCCCCTCTACTGGCATGGGGGGTTGGGGCTAGACTTGTAGCTCCAGCCCCCCTCTACTGGCAGGGGGTTGGTGCTGGACCTGTAGCTTCAGCCCCCCTCTACTGGCAGGGGGTTGGTGCTGGACCTGTAGCTCTAGCCCCCCTCTACTGGCAGGGGGTTGGTGCTGGACCAGTAGCTCCAGCCCCCCTCTACTGGCAGGGGGTTGGTGTTAGCCCTATATCTCCAGCCCCCCCCCCCTCTGCTGACAGGGGGTTGGTGTTAGCCCTATAGCTTCAGCCCCCCTCTGCTGACCGGGGGTTGGTGTTAGCCCTATAGCTTCAGCCCCCCTCTACTGGCAGGGGGATGGTGCTGGACCTGTAGCTCCAGCCCCCCCTCTACTGGCAGGGGTTTGGTGCTGGACCTGTAGCTCCAGCCCCCCCCTCTACTGGAAAGGGGTTGGTGCTGGGCCTGTAGCTCCAGCCCCCTTCTACTGGCAGAGGGGTTGGTGCTAGACCTGTAGCTCCTGCCCCCCTCTACTGTCAGGAGATTAGTGCTGAACCTGTAGCTCCAGGCCCCCTCTACTGGCAGGGGGATGGGGCTGGACCAGTAGCTCCAGCCCCCCTCTACTGGCAGAGGGTTGGTGCTAGACCGGTAGCTCCAGCCTTCCTTTACTGGAAGGGGGTTGGTGCTGAACCTGAAGCTCCAACCCTCCCCTCTACTGGCATGGGGTTGGTGCTGGATCTGTATCTCCAGCCCCCCCCCCTCTACTGGCAGGTGATTGGTGCTGGACCTGTAGCTGCAGCCCCCCCCCCCTCTACTGGCAGGGGGTTGGTGCTGGACCTGTAGCTCCAGCCCAACACCCTCTACTGTCAAGGGGTTGGTCCTGAACCTGAAGCACCAACCCTCCCCTGAACTGGCCGGGGGTTGGTGTTAGCCCTATAGCTCCAGCCCCCCCCCTCTGCTGACAGGGGGTTGGTGTTAGCCCTATAGCTTCAGCCCCCCCTCTGCTGACCGGGGGTTGGTGCTGGACCTGTAGCTCCAGCCCCCTCTACTGGCAGGGGGTTGGTGCTGGACCTGTAGCTCCAGCCCCCCCCCCCCGCTACTGGAAAGGGGTTGGTGCTGGACCTTTAGCTCCAGCCCCCTCCTCTAATGGCAGAGGGGTTGGTGCTGGACCTGTAGCTCCTGCCCCCCTCTACTGTCAGGGGATTAGTGCTGAACCTGTAGCTGCAGGCCCCCTCTACTGGCAGGGGGATGAGTCTGGACCAGTAGCTCCAGCCCCCCTCTACTGGCAGGGGGTTGGTGCTGGACCTGTAGCTCCAGCCCCCTTCTACTTGCAGGGAGTTGGTGCTGGACCTGTAGCTCCAGCTCCCCCTCAACTGGCAGGGGGGTTGGTGCTGGACCTGTAGCTCCATTCCCCCCCCTCTATTGGCAAGGGGTTTGTGCTGGGCCTGTAGCTCCAGCCCCCCCTCTACTGGCATGGGGGGTTGGTGCTAGACCTGTAGCTCCAGCCCCCCTCTACTGGCAGGGGAATGGTGCTGGACCTGTAGCTTCAGCCCCCCCTCTACTGGCAGGGGGTTGGTGCTGGACCTGTAGCTCTAGCCCCCCTCTACTGGAAGGGGGTTGATGCTGGACCTATAGCTCCAGCCCCACACTACTGGCCGAAGGGTTGGTGCTGGGCCTGTAGCTCCAGCCCCCCTCTACTGGCATGGGGTTGGTGCTAGACCTGTAGCTCCAGCCCCCCTCTACTGGCAGGTGATTGGTGCTGGACCTGTAGCTCCAGCCCCCCCTCTACTGGCAGGGGGTTGGTGCTGGACCAGTAGCTCCAGCCCCCCTCTACTGGCAGGGGGTTGGTGTTAGCCCTATATCTCCAGCCCCCCCCCCCCCCTCTGCTGACAGGGGGTTGGTGTTAGCCCTATAGCTTCAGCCCCCCCTCTGCTGACCGGGGGTTGGTGCTGGACCTGTACCTCCAAACCCCCCCCCCTCAACTGGCAGAGGGGTTGGTGCTGGACCTGTAGCTCCAGCCCCCCCCCCCTCTATTGGCAAGGGGTTGGTGCTGGGCCTGTAGCTCCAACCCCCTCTACTGGCAGGTGGTTGATGCTGGACCTGTAGCTCCAGCCCTCCTCTACTGGCAGGGGGTTGGTGCTGGACCTGTAACTCCAGCCTCCCTCTACTGGCAGGGGGTTGGTGCTGGACCTGTAGCTCCAGCCCTCCCTCTACTGGCAGGGGGTTGGTGCTGGACCTGTAGCTCCAGCCCCCCCTCTACTGGCAGAGGGTTGGTGCTAGACCAGTAGCTCCAGCCTTCCTTTACTGGAAGGGGGTTGGTGCTGGACCTGTAGCTCCAGCCCCCCTCTACTAGCAGGGGGTTGGGGCTGGACCTGTAACTCCAGCCCCCCTCTACTGTCAGGGGGTTGGTGCTAGACCTGTAGCTCCTGCCCCCCCCTCTACTGGCAGGGGGTTGGTGCTGGACCTGTAGCTCCAGCCCCCCCTCTACTGTCAAGGTGTTGGTGCTGAACCTGAAGCTCCAACCCTCCCCTCTACTGGCAGGGGGTTGGATCTGTATCTCCAGCCCCCCTTTACTGGCAGGGGGTTCTTTCAGGACCAGTCGCTCCAGCCTCCCTCTACTGGAAGGGCGTTGGTGCTGGACCTGTAGCTTTAGCCCCCCCTCTACTGCCATGGGGTTGGTGCTAGACCTGTAGCTCCAGCCCCCCTCTACTGGCAGGGGGTTGGTGCTGGACCTGTAGCTCCAGCCCCCCTCTACTTGCAGAGAGTTGGTGCTGGACCTGTAGCTCCAGCCCCCTCTCAATTGGCAGGGGGGTTGGTGCTGGACCTGTAGCTCCATCCCCCCCTCTATTGGCAAGGGGTTGGTGCTGGGCCTGTAACTCCAGCCCCCCCTCTACTGGCATGGGGGGTTGATGCTAGACCTGTATCTCCTGCCCCCTCTACTGACAAGGGGCTGGTGCTGAACCTGAAGCTCCAACCCTCCCCTCTAGTGGCAGGGGGTTGGTTCTGGACCTACAGCTCCAGCGCCTCCCTCTACTGGCAGGGGGTTAGGGCTGGACCAGTAGCTCCAGCCCCCCTCTACTGCCAGGGGGTTGGTGCTGGACCAGTAGCTCCAGCCCCCTCTACTGCCAGGGGGTTGGTGCTGGACCAGTAGCTCCAGCCCCCCTCTACTGCCAGGGGGTTGGTGCTGGACCAGTAGCTCCAGCCCCCTCCCCCCTCTACTGCCAGGGGGTTGGTGCTAGACCTGTAGCTCCAGTCTCTCTCTACTGGCAGGGGGTTGGTGCTGGACCTGTAGCTCCTGCCCTCCTCTATTGTCAAGAAGCTGGTGCTAAACCTGAAGCTCCAACCCTCCCCTCTACTGGCATGGGGTTGGTGCTGGATCCACAGCTCCAGCCCCCTCTACGGGCAGGGGGTTGGTGCTGGACGTACAGCTCCAGCCCCTCCCTCTACTGGCAGGGGGTTACGGATGGACCAGTAGCTCCAGCCCCCCTCTACTGGCAGCGGGTTGGAGCTGGACCTATATCTCCTGCCCCCCCTCTACTGGCAGGGGGCTGGTGCTGGACCTGTAACTCCAGCACCCCCCTCTACTGGCAGGGGGTTGGTGCTGGACATGTATCTCCAGCCCCCCTCTACTGGCAGGGGGTTGGTGCTGGACATGTATCTCCAGCCCCCCTCTACTGGGAAGTGGTTGGTGCCGAACCAGAAGCTCCAACCCACCCCTCTACTGCCAGGGGGTTGGTGCTAGACCTGTAACTCCAGCCCCCTTCCACTGGCAGGGGGTTGGTGCTTGACCTGTAGCTCCAGCCCCCCCTCTACTGGCAGGGGGTTGGTGCTGGACCTGTAGCTCCAGCCCCACTCTACTGGCAGGGGGTTGATGCTGGACCTGTAGCTCCAGCGCCGCTCTACTGGCAGGGGGTTGATGCTGGACCTGTAGCTCCAGCCCCCTTCTACTGGCAGGGGGTTGGTGCTAGACCTGTAACTCCAGCCCCCTTCTACTGGCAGGGGGTTAGTGCTGGACCTGTAGCTCCAGCCCCCCTCTACTAGCCTCCTACGAGGGGGCCTCGTAGCCTGGTGGATAGCGCGCAGGACTCGTAATTCTGTGGCGCGGGTTCGATTCCCGCACGAGGCAGAAACAAATGGGCAAAAGTTTCTTTCACCCTGAATGCCCCTGTTACCTATCACCTCACCCAAATGCAGGTATATAAAATGAAAAACATTTGAATAGTAAGAAAAACATAGCATAGTAAGAAATCTGTTTAGTGTTTGCAGGTTATAGTTGTGTGTGTGTAAACTAAAGTCTTTGAAAATGTAATAAGTTATTACGAAACGCGTTCAAATGTGGCGTCAGACTAGAAATAAAAATGAATTTTGGAGAACTGATTTTTCAATTACCATCGACAGTGAAAAGAAACATAAGAAATATTGAGAAAATTTGTGTTAGAATTATTAATCTTACTTTTTAGGTCATATTTAATAATATATGTCTACAGGAAAGAATGCTACCAAAATATACTAATATATATATATATATATACAGTGTATGTATATATATATATATATATATATATATATATATATATATATATACATATATATATATATATATATATATATATATATATATATATATATATATATATATATATATATATGTCGTACCTAGTAGCCAGAATGCACTTCTCGGCCTACTATTCAAGTCCCGATTTGCCTAATAAGCCAAGTTTTCCTGAATTAATATATTTTCTCTAATTTTTTTCTTATGAAATGATAGAGCTACCCATTTCATTACGTATGAGGTCAATTTTTTGTTATTGGAGTTAAAATTAACATAGATATATGACCGAACCTAACCAACTCTACCTAACCTAACCTAACCTATCTTTATAGGTTAGGTTAGGTTAGGTAGCCGAAAAAGTTAGGTTAGGTTAGGTTAGGTTGGTTAGGTAGTCGAAAACCAATTAATTCATGAAAACTTGGCTTAATAGGCAAATCGGGCCTTGCATAGTAGGCAGAGAAGTGCGTTCTGGCTACTAGGTACGACATATATATATATATATATATATATATGTCGTACCTAGTAGCCAGAACGCACTTCTCAGCCTACTATTCAAGGCCCGATTTGCCTAATAAGCCAAGTTTTCCTGAATTAATATATTTTTTCTAATTTTTTTCTTATGAAATGATAAAGCTACCCATTTCATTATGTATGAGGTCAATTTTATTTTATTGGAGTTACAATTAACGTAGATATATGACCGAACCTAACCAACCCTACCTAACCTAACCTAACCTATCTTTATAGGTTAGGTTAGGTTAGGTGGCCGAAAAAGTTAGGTTAGGTTAGGTTAGGTAGGTTAGGTAGTCGAAAAACAATTAATTCATGAAAACTTGGCTTATTAGGCAAATCGGGCCTTGAATAGTAGGCAGAGAAGTGCGTTCTGGCTACTAGGTACGACATATATATATATATATATATATATATATATATATATATATATATATATATATATATATATATATATATATATATATATATATATATATTAGTATATTTTGGTAGCAGTCTTTCCTGAAATATGACCTAAAAAGTAAGATTAATAATTCTAACACGAATTTTCTCCATATTTCTTATGTTTGTTTTCACTGTCGATGGTAATTGAAAAATCAATTCTCCAAAATTCATTTTTATTTCTAGTTTGACGCGACACTTGAATGCGTTTCGTAATAACTTATTACATTTTCAAAGACTTTAGTTTACACACACACAACTATAACTTACAAACACTAAACAGAGTTTAACCCTTAAACTGCGCATGGTGTATATATATGCCCTGAGTAACATGTCCCACGATGTGCATGGAGTATATATACGCCATAGGGTGCCAGGCCCGATTCAAATGGCCCGCGGCTACACGGGGTTCACAGAAGCTTCCTCAGGGCTCTTGTAAACAGACGCCATTTTTTAAACAAATCGTGGGCAATATTCTCAGGTGTAAGAGGCACAGTACTGTTGGAGCAACCAAGGCTGGCGCACGCAGCATGAGCGAACAGCTTTGCTGTTCAGCTTGTGACTAATATTACTTTTGCAGTAATATTTTACTAATATTTTTGCAGTAATATTACAGTACTAATATTACTGCAAAAAAACTAAGAAAAAATCAATCGAAGACATTGAAACAATTAGGTAATAATATCTTTGTGGCAACTCCCACCTGTCAGCGCGGGTGACGCTGACCGGGTCTGACGACCGCTCTGTCAACGCCCACTTTTTGCCAGACTTTCTCGGTCAATTGCGCCCAAAATATGTCACCTACGATTTTTTTTATTTTTCCCGTGCTCAGGGGACACAAATTAACATGTCTAGAAGACGAAAAAAAAATGTTGAATTTTTTTTTTTCTTGCGCACAGGGGTGTAAATGTCCCCAGGACCCCTGAGCAGTGTAAGGGTTAAACAGCTTTGATTTTATACCTGCATTTGGGTGAGGTGATATGTTACAACAGTTTTGGATGAGGTGAAAACAAATTTTCAACACAAGACAAAACACGAAACAATGGGTATAATATTTTGTAAGTTAAAAGGAAGAATGTAAGACCCTGCAATGGGCCTATATTGGTGCGGAGTCTTGAAGTGGGTAGAATATAGTTGTGCATTAATTGGCTGTTGATTGCTGGTATCGACTTCTTAATGTGTAGTGCCTCGCAGATATCAAGCCGCCTGCTATCGCTGTATCTATCGATGATTTATGTGTTTTTTGATAAGACTTCTCTGGTGATGGTCTGGTTGTGGGAAGAGATTATATGTTCCTTAATGGAGCCCTGTTGCTTATGCATCGTTAACGATGCATAAGCCATTCTATAGGCCATTGCTCCCCTTGCCTCTCTGAGGGGGCCAGGTTCTGGCCGTGGTCCCCGGTAGGCCCTTGAACTCCATACACATGACTGATGCCAAAGTCTGACATTAGCATATCAGCCTGGTAAAGCTCCGGGGAGCCTCCGGGTCTCACCCAGAAAATGGCGTTTCATTACATTCAACGCTGGTTTTTTCCAAAATTTTCACTATACTGTAACACTTGTCAATGATACAGGTCTATATTTGATGGGATCTTCCCTGCTGCCACTGTTGTAGATTGCTGCTGCCTCTAATATCAACAGGGAATCTGAAATAGGTAGTAGAGTGAATATCAACCTTGTAGTGCAAACATTTGTTCTGTGTTAGCCTTTTTCCACACATCTGCTAGGACTCCTGTTCACGGGGATGCCTGAAAAAATCTGTTAAGTGGAATGCTGAGCTCAAGTGCACATTCTCTCAAAACCCATGGTGAAACTCCATCTGGACCAAATGCTTTGTTCTTACTTAGCTCCTTTGGCATTTTTTTCACTTTATATTCAGACACCTCTATGAAATGTGAGAAATCTTTAAAGAATTTGGATAAAGAAAGAGATCTAGAAGTGGTTCTAGATAAAAAGCTATCACCTGAGGACCACATAAAGAACATTGTGTGAAGAGCCAATGCTACACTTTCTAACTTCAGAATTGCTTTTAAATACATGGATGGCAAAATACTAAAGAAATTATTCACAACTATTGTCAGACCAAAACTGGAATATGCAGTGGTTGTATGGTGCCCATATCTTAAGCAGCACATCAACAAACTGGAAAAGGTGCAGAGACATGCAACTACTGTAATTTACTCGTGGAAAATAGTAGAGGGGCTGGTCCCAAATCTGCACACAGAAATAATATCATTTGAGACCGGAAGGTATGGCAGCATGTGCAGAATACCCCCATTGAAGAGCAGAGGTTCAATAGGTACTCTGAGAGAACTCTGTCAACATCAGAGGCCTGATACTGTTCAACACGCTTCCACTAAATATAAGAGGCATAACTGGCCGACCCCTCACAATGTTCAAGAGAGAACTCAATAAGCACCTCCAAATGATACCTGATTAACCAGGCTGTGATTCATACGTCAGGCTGCGAGTAGCCGCATTCAACAGCCTGGTTGACCAATCCAGCAACGAGGAGGCCTGGTCGACGACCGGGCAGCGGGGACGCTAAGCCCAGAAAACACCTCAAGGTAGCCTTAAGGCAAGGCTAAAAGTTTTGTGAAGAAATGTTTGCACTACAAGGTTGATAATCACTATGTCACCTATTTCAAACTCCCAATTGATATTAGAGGCAGCAGCAATACAGTTGCTTTTACAAGTTTCATTGTGTAGCCTAAGGCTTATCTTCATTGTATCTAGAGGCGGTTTACCTGCTTGATGGGGTTCTGGGAGTTGTTCTACTCCTACTTCTACTCTACTGGAAGTACTTGAGGAGTACTCTCTACTCCTCAAACTCTGACTTGTGAGAGTTTGGTCCACCAGGCTGTTGCTTGGAGCGGCCCACATACCCACCACAGCCAGGTTGGTCCAGCACTCCTTGGAGAAACCTATCTAGTTTTCTCTTGAAGATGTCCATGGTTGTCCCAGCAATATTTCTTATGCTTGCCAGGAGAATGTTGAACAACCGCGGACCACTGATGTTTATACAGTGTTCTCTGTGCCTACGGCACCCCTGCTCTTCACTGGTTTTATTGTGCATTTTCTTTCATATCATTCACTCCAGTATGTTGTTATTTTACAGTGTAGATTTGGAACCTGGCCCTCTAGTATTTTCCATATGTATATTATTTGATATCTCTCTCGTCGTCTTTCTAGTGAGTACATTTGGAGGGCTTTGAGACGATCCCAATAATTTAGGTGCTTTATCGGGTCTATGTATGCCGTATATGTTCTCTGTATTCCCTCTATTTCTGCAATCTCTCCTGCTCTGAAGGGTAAAGTGAGTACTGAGCAGTACTCATGATGCGACAACACAAGTGATTTGAAGAGCACAACCATTGTGATGGGATCCCTGGATTTGAAAGTTCTCGTAATCCATCATTTTTCTGGCTGACGCAATATTTGCTTGGTTATGCTCCCTAAACATTAGGTCGTTAGACATCATTATTCCCAAATTCTTTACATGGTGCTTACCTACTATGGGCAAATTTGATTGTGTTATGTACCCTGTATTATGTTTAACCCCTGTGTGGCTCCAGGCTATTTAGCATTTGTCACCCACAGGCGCATACAAAAAAAAATTATTTTTTCTTTTAAACCTGTTAATTTGTGTTCTCTGATCATGGGAAAAATAATAAAAATATCGTAAGTGGCATATATTGCCCGCTATAGGGCAGGGAAGTCTGGCAAAAAACAGGCGCTGACTCAGCGTGCGTCCCAAGCGGTCTGTTGCTCGCCAGCTGTCAGGCAGGAGTGGCCACAAAGAGATAATTACCTAATTATTTCAATGTCTCTGATTGATTTTTCATAGTTTTTTTGTTGTAATATTATTCAATAGTGTGTATTGTGATATATTTATATAATAAAATGAGTGAATCATCGCTGTACTCAAAAATATGGTGTGCATATTGTTGATTCAATTATTATGTTCATCAAACAGTGAACAAATACTTTGTCGATTATTACACTATATACACAGGTTATATATAAGTATCTGCATGTTTTGTTCACCATAACGTACCATTAAGTCGCTAATATGAGTCAAAAAGCAACGAGGAGTGACCGCCACACACCAGCCAGCCACTCGCTGCCACCCACTCCCTCAACACCTCACTCGCCCACATTCTCCTCCCACCATACTGTTTTTGCTTTTATTCACTATATACAGACGTTACATATAAGTATCTACATTCGTGTTCACCATAACGAACCACTAAGTTGGCATGCTGAGTAGCAGTGGCAACCAGTGGCAGCCCGCCTCTGGCTGCTACTTCCTCCCTCCCTCACCCACATTCTCCTCCCACAATACTGTTTTTGCTTTTATTCACTATATACAGATGTTATATGTAAGTATCTACATGTTTTGTTCACCACAACTGTACAACTAAGTTGATATAGTTAGTTCAGGCACTAAGAGACGTCGCTACACACAGTCAGGTGGCGGCTGCTTCCTTCACACATTCAAGGTCAGACGCACTAAAGTTTCACCCCCAACAATACTGTTTGTGGTGTTATTACCCTATATACAGACGTTTTAAACACTTTTATTATGTGTGATGTTAGTGCAACTGGCCCATAATTTTTTGCCAAGGCTTTACTCCCCCCCTTGTGCAACGGAGCTATATCTGCAGATTTAAGTGCTGCTGGTATCTCCCCTGTATCCAGGCTCTTTCTCCAAATTACGCTGAGTGCTCTCGCTACTGGTACTTTACATTTCTTTATGAATATTGAATTCCATGAGTCAGGCCCAGGAGCTGAGTGCATAGGCATATTGTCAATTTCTCTTTCAAAGTTTTCCGAGTTTGTGGTAATATCCGTTATATTATCTGCAGCTTGAATGTCATTCATAAAGAAGCTGTCTGGGTCATCAACTTTCATGTTGTTTATTGGTGTGCTAAACATAGCCTCATACTGGCTTCTTAGAATTTCACTAATCTCTTTGTTGTCCTCTGTGTACGTACCTTCATTTGTAATTAATGGTCCAATACTGGTAGAGGTTTTTGATTTTGATTTTGCGTATGTGAAAAAATATTTCGGATTTTTCCTTATCTCTTGTATAACTTTCTGTTCCAATTCCATTTCCTCAGACTCATATGATCGCTTCAACGTTTGTTCTATTTCTTCGATCTCCCTGCTTAGGCTTATTTTCCTTGCTTGTGATAGTTGTGTCTGCCGAAGCATTTCCGTTATTTTTTTCCTTCTCCTGTACAGTTGTCTGCGTTCTCTTTCTTGAGCGGTCCTCTTTCTGCCCCTCCTCACAGGCATGTGCTTCAAGCAGACCTTGTAAGCTTCAGCTGTCAGTTGAGCTATTCCCTGTGTGGGAGTTTTGTCGCTTAAGACCGTCTCCCATTGAATGGTTGCAAGGTCTACATTTATTTTTTCCCAGTCGATCCTCTTATTGTTAAAATTGAATTGATTGAATATTCCTTCTCGCTTGTTGGGTCTCTTAGACCTACTACCGTTATTTATGCTAGTTCGCACTTCAATGAGCTTATGGACTGAGTATGAAGTATCTGAGATTGTGATGTCTCTGATTAGTTCATCATTGTTTGTGAACTAATGATGAACAAGAAAACAAGTCAAGAAAACTAGAAAACAACAAAAACACACTAGAAAACAAGTCTAGTGTGTTTTCGTTCCTAGTTGGTTCTGTAATCTGTTGATTGAGCGAGAATTTGTCACAGAATCTCAAAAGTTCTCCGACCTGTGGTTGGTTATTTCCCGGGTCATTCCCTGCTATGATATTTGTGTTTGCCATTTTCCATCTTAGACTCGGTAAATTGAAATTTCCAAGGAAGATTAACTCTTTTGCTGGCCTGGCAAGCGACCTGGCACACACTGCAACGAAGGCTGAGCATTGGCCGTGAGCGCACAAACCACACTCAAATGTTTATACAGTGTGACCTCACTCGAACGAGGCGTAGGCGTTATATGAGGCGAGGCCGATTCGTTTCACTGCGGAATTCGTTCTACCCGTCAGCCCCAGGCTGTCCCTCCCCTTCATGTGAAAATAACAAAGGTATTACATTCACTATCATCAAAACAAAAAATCACAGAAAATCTATTTATTATGTATTTATCATTTTGAACATGGCACATGATAGAACAATCAATTGTAAACAATTCCATATTAAAATCAAAACTATGTGACTGTTATTGGTGGCCGCAAATATGATGTAATGGCCAGGATTTCCATAAGCCAACTGTATCAGTCTATATAAATATTCATAAACAATTCATTTATTATGAAGTCTTCATTTTCACTATGGCATTTGATAGAACAATCACTTACAAACAATTTGGATTAAAAATTCTACATATATGAGCATTATTGAATCCAAAAAAGCAAAATCACATAATTTTCTCAACAAACTGAAGAGAGGAGGAGGGGTGGTTGGCGGGCCGCCGGTGGTAGGGGAAGGAGGGTCAGGGCCGGCCGCTGGTAGTCAGGTGCGGGAGGGGAGGGGGGGGGGGGTGGTTGTAGCATGTTGGCGGTATAGGAGTGGGGGGGGGGGGGGAAGGGTGGCAGCCAGACTGACAGGCCTTGGGCCAGACCAGGCCTCAGGCCAGGCCTCAGACCAGGCCTCAGGCCAGACCTCAGGCCAGACCTCAGACCAGGCCTTGAACCCAGACCTCGACGAAACTCGACCCAATGTTGACTGCATAGAGGCTAGCCGCCTCCTTACCCCTCCCTCCCACCCCAATACATCCCCTCACCACTGACCCCACACTTTATTATGAATTCTTCATTTTGACTACGGAATATGGTAGAGTGATGCATTACAAACCACTGAAATGGCAGTCAGCTGGCGTCTCTACTCGCCCTCCTTCTCTGACGCCTTTCCACCCCCTAATACATCCTCTCACCACTGACACCACAATTTATTATAAATTGTTCATTTTGACTATGGAATATGATAGAGCTTTGTGTTGCAAACAACTGAAATGGTAACATTTTCTCAGCTAATTTGGTGAAAAGCAGACAGTGAGTGAACTATCGAGGTGGAGCATGGAGGCGCCAGCCACGTATTGCCATTTACATGATAACTCGAGCCTGTTACGGCCCTATTGGGTCGCAACTGGGGTTCTTCTCTGATGTTATTAGAGTTTGGGTATCCGGCCCCAAGTTAGTAGTGGCTTTCAAGGGGTGTGTTCCGTAACGCAAGTAAATTAAAGGGGAAGGGATAAAAATGCACTAATTTAAATATATATATTACCACCACCAATAAATAAATATATAAACTGTCACACGGGGGGTATAAACACTATAATGTACAGAATGGTCTTCCTCTGAAGACACAGGATGCTCCACGGTGCTCAACGATGCTTAGCCCTGGTTCTCTTCTTGTGGCCTCACGATGAATCCTTCGATTCTCTAGGCGAATCTACCCTGGCCACAGGCCAGCCAAATCACAGTCCCACTGGGTGCACCGTCGTGGAGGCCTTCAACCACAAATCCAGCCTGTAGCTGGCAGGTTCCAATCAGCTCCGCTGCGTAGGCCACTCCACGACCGATACTAGGGTTGCGAACCCTAGGCAGGAGCCTCGTGTGATTCCGCTGATCACTCTCCTCTCTCAACACCCCAGTGGCGAGTCTTCTCCACCAGCCAGCCCCGGGTACGACGATTCCTAATACTGCCACGTTACAGGCAGGCTAACACTCAACAGTGTTCGTCCAGGGGGTGACTCACAGCTTCTACAGCAAACACGTGGAGAGTCTATGGCTGCCTTGGGTAGACTGCCCATCGTCCAATACAGCAGTCCCAGGTCGACTCTGTAATCAGACACGTCATCAGTACTAGGGACACCCTAGGGCACCTCACTTACAGGCTTAGACACAAACGCCCACCTATCCACTCCATAGATGGCGTTGCTGTCTAAGCGCCACCTCACCAGAGGTCAGCAGCGGCTATGTTATGAGCTGATCAAGACGGGAAACCAGCCCCTGTGGCCGGTATATCCTGTCCTCACTAGATGGCGCTGTCCATTTGGAGGGGGTTTCGGGAGCCGACTCACAGATGGTGTGGTCGTCACAGCTCCGTGTTACAACACTGGGCTCGGTCCGTAACAGAGCCAGAGCTCTCCACTGACACAACCTGCCTCCCCTGACACCACTGTTACTCCAGCTTCCCTGACAACTTACACCACTGACAACCTGCCTTCCATGAGAATAACTTACACCACCTGCCCCCCCTAACAATAAACCCTAACTACTGACACCACTTGCTCCGCTTGACAACAACTCTCACCAATGACCCTTGATACCATTTTATCATCCTTCAACCATTTATCCCTATAAAACAATGGGTAAGCATAATAAAACACTGTATAACTGTTTACACTTTGGCGAATCATAGATGATGACAGCCACCTCCGACGCTCGGTCTCGGTGACTGCTTGGATGAACAATCTTCGCTTAATCAAACATTTGTATGTTCCACTGAACATTTAGTACCTAATTCAATTTGTTCGGATCTTCTGGGAATTCGCTAGAACGGGGTTCGTTAGTGAGGATGAACTGTACTCTTTTCAGCTTTCTAACCTCAATTTTCATGCTACGTCATTCATTTTGCTATCAAACTGTTCACAATATAAAGGGGCACATTTAAAACCAGTCCCATAATATTCGGACAATAAATGGGATTTTTAAAAATGCATTAATTGATGATGGCATTACCTTCATCAGGGACTCGGCGTGTTTTGGTTTTATGATGTCGATACCCTCATCAGGCCGCGAAACCCCTGATATTATTAGTTGGTTTTTGTTAACCCTTGGGCTGCTCTCTTGCGATTTTAGCCTGCAACACGTCTTATAAAAGTGTTCATGTGTGTTTCCTGATCATGGGAAAAATAGAAAATAATTTGTGACATATTTTGACCACAATAGGGCGAGGAAGTCTGGCAAACGTGAGGCGTTGACAGAGTAATCATTGGAGGCAGTCAGCTCCACCCGAGCTGTCAGGCGGGAGTTGCCACAAAAATATTATTACTTAATTATTTCAATGTCTTTGATTTTTTTTCTGTTTTTTTCGAGTAATATTATTCTATAGTGTGTAGTGTGATATATTTATATAATAAAATGTGATCCATCGCTATACTCAAAAAGTATTGTGAGCATATTAGTGATTCAATTACAGTGCATCCTCACTCTAACGAACCCTACTCTAAAGCATTCCCGGATAATCCGAACAAATTGCATTTGGCACTAAATGTTCAGTAGAACATACAAAAACTCATTTGTGTTGTTCCACAGATGGTGATGACCTAGGCCGGTATGGCAGGGCTGTGAGAGCTGTGTACTGTACACACTCTCCACATCGTTCACTTCAATATCCGTATCACTAGTATCAGACACCTGTCTTAGGTCTTTTTCCAGATTTGAGTTATCAAAATCACTGGCATGCTCATCTTCAAGGAATAAGCCCTGTACAGTATTTCAACATCAGAGAGTGTTTTCTCAAAAACATGGCCAACTAGAGACTGGGAGCTCAATATGGATACATACAAAATGGTTGCTACCTTGAATATGAGCTTGCCCACAACCGTGGGGAATGCTGGGAATTTTTTTCAAGCTGGCAAACACCTCAGGAATCCATCTTGTACCCAAGTTTTGAACCCTACAATATACCTACAAGTGCCTTAACCACTGTGATGCGCTGAGTTTATTGTGACATTCCCCGTGCACATGAAATCAAGTGTTCCCCCAAAAATGTTTTTTTTAACCCTGAACATGTCTATGTAAAAATAAATACAAAATTCCACTTACTTTGGCTGTGGGGACGTGGACAAGGTGCGCTGTGACGTCATCATGGCTGGTCGCCCGTACCAGAAACTCCCAGAAGCAAGTGTGCAGGCCATTCAAGCATTGTGAGTTGCCACAAATATATTTTTAATTATTTGTTCTATGTATTTTCAATGCGGTTTTATTAGTTTTTTTTATTGTATATGATGCATATTTTTGTTATTTACAATATGTATACAACAGAACGTTCATAATGTTCCATGGAACTGTGATACTGTGTGTCAGTAATGTATCCACAATGTTTATTGTTGCAATATTACTTGCTAAAAATTCACTAAGATTACAATATGTATAGTTTCACACACTATTTACACACTAACACACTGTATTACACACTCAGTCCTTCAGAAGTGAGTAATAATCAATGAAGTAGTCCATGGTACAAAGCGCGACTTCGCTCTCGTTGCACCAGGTACATAGATTTTCGCTGTTTCTTTGTTCTATGTGCTTGCAAATAACGCACTCATGTACACCCTTGGCTTTAGTACTTGTAAGTGGTATGTAGCCAAGCTTGTAATGTGTAAGGTAGTCTTGAAAATACTGCTTTGTAAGGTCCCTGACTGGAAGATTCAGTCATTTATGGCAAGTGTCAGTCAATCTGGAAGAGATTCAGCCATTCTGGAAGAGATTCAGCTAATCTTGAAAATATCTATGGAAAACACCACCATGGAAACCGCTAACACTGTTCATCTATGCTACTTGTATCAGATGCATCATCACTGAACCCAGAAAATGATTCATCTATGTATCACCTATATAAATTGGAGATGGCATAGGTGGGCATGGGTGGCGTTCACAGCTACAACTGGATACGCTCGCTGTGTCGTCCTAATAGGTGCGGTATCACTTGCATCCGACCTTTGTGTTAGGTCCTTATTGCTTCATCAATATCATGACCTAGCTTCATCAATATCATGACCCTTATGTTCTTCAAGCTATAAGGTCTGAATTTCACCGACAGAGAGCAATCTTTCAACACTGCGTCGGACAGGTGTTTGGGAGCCAGAGGCACGTGCACCACCCCATGGTTACTCACTCAATACTAACCCAGCCAGCAGCCCTAGGACATTCTGGGAATTTTTTTCAAAAAAAGCTGCCTCTCACTGGAGGTCCCAAGAGTTCATTTTGTATCCAACCTACCGCGAGCGTGTTTTGACCGAGTACGAAAAAAAAAACTTTTGTCGGTGGGGACAGTTAATGGCGAAAAGCATTTGTCGTTTGGCACAGTGCAGTGGTTAAGGTGTTATGTGCACCGCTTGACTGAGCGAAATTAGGCGCTAATGCATTTCAGAGGGTTAATACACTCAACAAAACTGGTTATTAATACCATGACTAATACAATCAACATCACTGGGTAATGCCAATATGATGAATACACTCACCATTACTGGGTAATGAAAACACCAAGAATAACCCTTGTGTGGCTCCGGGCTATTTAGCATTTGTTACCCACAGGTGCATACCAAAAAAAAAAATATTATTTTTTCTTCCTAACCTGTTAAGTCGTGTTCCCTGACCACGAGAAAAAACAATTAAATTGAACTTACAGACGACGTAATTGAGCCGACAAGATGGGCGATGACATCACACCCTGCATGATCGCTCATGCACGGTGTGTCCCAGAGGCGTCGCGTGCGGTCTTCAAGCAACCAGAGTTGCCACAAATTTATTTTTGCGTCATTATTTACAGTGTCTAGGCCTATTTTATTAGCAATATTAGTCACTAATTGTGTTGCACATAATGTTACATCACAGTCATTGTCAATAAATGTTACATACATCGAGTATACACATGTGCACACAAATGTTTTCCATTACGCCATTATATTATGTAATCACAATGTTCATTATTATATGTACACACAAGCATGCACTATGTACAGGTTTTTGCACTATTATTGCACATTTAGAAATCTTGGAGAGAGTGGTAGTCGTTGAAGCAGTCGACAGCACACAATGGCACTGCACACGCTTCACACGATGTTTGCACCACTTTACGTTTCTGTACTTTCCTTTTTGTTGTTTTTACATACTAGGCATTCACGTTGGCCTATTGCACGCTTTCCAGCTGGTGGCAAATGTTTTAGTCTGTGTTGCTGAAAGGCCTCCATGTGAGCAAGCCTGGGTGTTGCAGCATGCTGCAACACTGGGTTCATGATTGGTCTTTGCATGCCAGGGACATCTTTACCAAACTTTGCTAATAACTGTGCTGCAAGTGTAAAAGCAAATGCACAGAAACTAGGTTTATGTCCAGTTTTCCCCAGATACATATTATAGCAGTTCAACATGCTCATGTCAACAAGATGGAAAAACACTTTTTTCGTCCATTTCAATGTTTTCTGCACACACTCGATCATGCCAACCATCATGTTAGCCTTATCAATCAAACGCATGTTGATATTATAGTCAAGAACACAATCTGGCTTATATACTGGTTCTTTCGTTACACAGTTCACCTTGCCACTGTTCACCATTGTACCCTCATGAATGGTTGTCAGCATGTTCACTTCTCTCTTGTCTTTCCACCGAACCGAGAGTATTTGATCACATTTCTGTAGCTGGCACTCACCAACTGCAAGTCTACCGTCAAACACTGGCATTTCCCTCCTTCGTGCCTTTACTGTGCCAACCAATCCAGTTCTATTTTCAACCAAAAACGTAGTTAGCAATAGACTTGTATAGTAATTATCTGTGTATAAGATGTGGCCCTTGTTCGTCCATGGTGCCATCAGTGACTTCACCACACTACCAGAGAAACCATGTTCGTCGTTACCGGGAATGTCTACATCGCTAGCTGAATACAGAATCATGTGTAACACGTATCCTGTTTCACAGTCACACAGTACAAAGAATTTCAAGCCAAATCTGTTTCGTTTTGAGGGAATATACTTTTTGAATGAAACACGTCCTTTGAATAGTATAAGGGATTCGTCAATCACCAGCTTCTGTGCTGGTACGTAAAAATCTCTGAATTTTCCAATCACCTCATTCATATAGTGCCTCACTCGCCAAAGTCTATCCTCCTCAGTCCGGTCCTCATTAGTTGCAAAATGCAGACACCTGAGGAGTATCTGAAATCTGTCTCTGGACATATATTTCCCTAAGAAAGGTGTTGGAATAGTCAGATCTTTGCTCCAGTAATCTGTGATAGCGTGTTTGACACAGTGCTTCATCAACATACATATTGCAAGAAACACATACATTTCCCCTATATTGGTGTCTTTCCAACGTTGCAAGCGTGAAAATTCTGATATATCTTTTCTAATGAGATGAGCCGCATGAAGGTTCGTTTGGTGTACAATATATTCCATGAGCGGCTCATCATAGAATGCGGTAAAATAATCACATTCACTCATATCATCACCATTATCAGGGAAAAGATCTGTAATCCCAACGTCTTTATCGTCAAAGGCAGGAATTCGAGGAATAAAACCAGCACCATCACCCCACACTAGTACACCTGGTGTCCTGCGAGACGCAGGGGACGCAGCAGAGGCACTACGGCGAGGAAGCGATGCACCCCGTGGACCAGGAGCTGAAGCCCGTCTACGCACAGTACGGCCGCTACCTGCACGTGAGGTAGAGGCACGTGCACAAGAGGTAGAGGCACGTGCACGTGAGGTAGAGGCACGTGCACGTGAGGTAGAGGCACGTGCACGTGAGGTAGAGGCACGTGCACGTGAGGTAGAGGCACGTGAACATGAGGCTCTTGGTGCCACATGTGGTGCTATGCGGTGGCGCTTGGCTGGCCGAGACGCTGCTGACGCGACAAAATCTCGCCCAGTAACACCACTGGTACTGGCACCAGGCTCTGTAACACTATGTTCTGATTCCACTTCACTAAAACCAGAAAAAGAGTCACCTTCCTCTGACTCGTCACCGAAAGTATCCTCAGACTCTAAATAATCACAGGAATTGTGTGGCCGAGGGAATATTGGGGTCGACGCTGGCCGAGGTGGCATGGGTGAGGGTATAGGCCTCGCCATAGGAGGCGGCTGTATCTCATATTCACTGTCCGTGCTATCAACATCGGTCAATTGGGTGTAGTCTTTATCAATATCAGAGTCATCAAAGTCACTTTCCTCACCATCGGAAAATAATTCACTGGTTATTTGCTCTTGGGTGAGTGATTGCGTGGGGCATGCTCGAGAAGCGTTCGGCCGTGCGCTCGACATGGTGGCTGCCGGGTAACTGAGGCCTCCCAAGCGATAGTAGCATGAGCTGGATTTTTTTTCAAAATGGCGGCTGTTTACTATAGCCCCTGGGCAGTGTATGGGGACCCCCTCTACCCCGCGGGCCTTTCAAATCGTGCTCGGTACGCCCGCGCATCATATGATGCGATGCGCAATTTACTGCAAGTCGGGCAAAGCATCATATGATGCGATGCGCAATTGAAGGGTTAAATACATATAATTTACCCTCTTATAACTATTACTACAAAGACTTCAATTTTATAAAATGTAATAATTTTTTGAATGCTTAATTTGTCTAGTTATCAGATTATTAGTTTACAATATTTGCAACTTACCCATTTATCTGTTGATACTAACACTTCAATTTCCCAAAATGTTATAAACCTTGAACTCTTAATTTGTCAAATTATCTGAATCTTTAATTCATTACTTTGTGAATTAAAAATTAATAATTTAATTTCTCACTTATATATCTGCCCATTAATATTAGCTACTAGTCTTGTTTGTTGTCTAATATTCCAAGTATTGTTAATGGATTCTTAAGCTTTAAGTACATCAGTGTTTCCAGCCCATATGTGTTTGTTTCTATTGCATACCCTTATCCAACTTGTCTTATTCACCATATGATATTACTGTATTACAATCTTAAGAGATTACTGAATTTTTAATTTGATTAATTATGTTTCCTTTTTTATTAATTATTTTGAATCTGAATCCATTTATTTATTCATAATCTTAATCTAATTGTCTAATTCTCACTTTTATCTTTTTTTTTTTTTGCCTGTGTATTGCCCAGTTTATATTGCATATCCTTGCCCATGTTGTATTATTACCATATAATATTCATGTATTACAATATTAATCTAATTCTTAAATTAGCTAATTATTTGTAATTCCATTTGATTAATTATTTGAATCTCAATTCGTTTACTCTAGGAATCTTAATTTGATTAATTATCTAATTTCCCACTCTTCTGTTCTTTATTATTTTTACTTTCATATCTGGTAAATTTTATTACTTATATACAGTATCTGCTAAATGTTATTACTTACATATCTGCTGAATAATATTTGCAATCACTTCTCTACTCTTGCATTTTTTCTTTTCAAATACAGTGCATCATCACTCTAACAGACCCCGCTCTAACGAAATTCCCGGATGGTCCAAGTGAATTGCATTTGGCACTAAATGTTCAGTGGAACATACAAAAATTCATTTGTGTTGTTCCACTGATGGTGATGACCTAGTCCGGCATGGCAGGGCTGTGAGAGCTGTGTACTGTACACACTCTCCACATCGTTCACTTTCACTATCCATATCACTAGTAGCAGATACCTGTGTTAGGTCTTTTTCCAGATTTGGGATTATCAAAATCATTAGCATGCTCATCTTCAAGCAATATGCCTTGTATTCTAATATCAGATGATGTTTTCTTAAAAACATGGCCTGACTAGGGCTGGGAGCTTGATATGGATGAATACTGACACGGTTGCTACCTTGAATATGAGCCTGCCCATGACTGTGGGGAATGCTGGGAATTTTTTTCAATCTGGCAAACACCTCAGGAATCCATCTTGTACCCAAGTCAACACCGCGTTGGACAGGTGTTTAGGGAGCCAGAGGCGCGTGTGCCACCCTATTGTTGCTCACTCAGTACTAACCCAGCCAGCAGCCCTATGACATTCTGGGAATTTTTTCCAAGATGGCTGCCTCTCACTGGAGGTCCTAAGAGTCCATTTAGTACCCAACCTACCGCGAGCGTGCTTCGACTGTATACGAAGAAATAAAAAATACTTTTGTCAGTTGGCGCAGTAATTGGCGAATGACATTTGTCGTTTGGCGCAGTGCAGTGGTTAAGGTCTTATGCACACCCCTTATTGAGCAAAATTATGCACTATTTGCATTTCAGAGGGTTAATACACTCACCATCACTGGGTAATGACAATATGATTAATACACTTAACATCACTGGGTAATGACAATATGATTAATACACTCAACATCACAGGGTAATGACAATATAATTAATACACTCTCCATCACTGGTAAATGACAATACCAACATTAATACACTAGTTAATGAAAATATCTTGATTAATACACTCACAATCACTGGATATCGACATCAACATGATAAACACACACACTGGTAGTACAGTAAGAATAAAATTGTCCTTACCATCATTAATGGGCAAAAGTTGTGTTTGCTATCGTCCTTGGTAGCCGAGCAGAGATGGAAGCAGTATTACCTATTAGGCAAAATAAAACAAATTTAAGGTTTCTATGACTAAATTTTTCCCACCAAAACACAGTAAATGTTTAGAAAAATTAAATAATTTTTTTAGGTATTGTGCTTTGAGCAAAAGTAAGGAGGGTGACCAGGAGTAAGGAGGGTGGGCAGGAGTAAGGACGGTGGGCAGGAGTAAGGAGGGCGGGCAGGAGTAAGGAGGGTGGGCAGGAGTAAGGAGGGTGGGCAGGAGTAAGGAGGGTGGGCAGGAGTAAGGAGGGTGGGCAGGAGTAAGGAGGGTGGACAGGAGTAAGGAGGGTGGGCAGGAGTAAGGAGGGTGACCAGGAGTAAGGAGGGTGGGCAGGAGTAAGGAGGGTGGGCAGGAGTGGGGAGGGTGGGCAGAAGTAAGGAGGGTGGGCAGGAGTAAGGAGGGTGGGCAGGAGTGGGGAGGGTGGGCAGGAGTAAGGAGGGTGGGCAGGAGTAAGGAGGGCGGGCAGGAGTAAGGAGGGCGGGCAGGAGTAAGGAGGGTGGGCAGGAGTATGGAGGGTGGGCAGGAGTAAGGAGGGTGGGTAGGAGTAAGGAGGGTGGGCAGGAGTAAGGAGGGTGGGCAGGAGTAAGGAGGGTGGTCAGGAGTATGGAGGGTGGGCAGGAGTATGGAGGGTGGGCAGGAGTATGGAGGGTGGGCAGGAGTAAGGAGGGTAGGCAGGAGTAAGGAGGGTAGGCAGGAGTAAGGAGGGTGGGCAGGAGTAAGGAGGGTGGGCAGGAGTAAGGAGGGTGGGCAGGAGTAAAGAGGGTGGACAGGAGTATGGAGGGTGGGCAGGAGTAAGGAGGGTGGGGCAGGAAAGGGGAAGGGGTATGGGCGGGTTCTCGGCTGCCTCCCCTCCCTCTCTAACAGCCTACGTAATACAAACCATGTGCATTAACCTGTAAATGCTGTAAATGGGGGCTGGGCCAAAAATATTTGAATTATGTGAAAATTAATATTAAATGTTAGACAAATCTCCAACTTATTGGCATAAGCATCATGCAAGTTTCATCCTAATATTTTCAAAAATATATTTTAGACAATTTTTTTTAAAAAGGAGAACATTTTGTTGATAAGGAGAACAGCTCCTATTAACTGGAACTGAGGGATAATGCAGTAATAAAGAGATGCAAGCACTTGTACAATGTACAAAGAAGAAGAATAGTAGCAAGAAGTATCGACAAAGTGGATATGCAGCTGGTGCCTGTATAGCATTGCTGAGTAATACATCATAATACCAATAATAATGAGTATGTTATCATGCTCTATTTTGTTAAATATCATAAAAATGTATTGCCTAATGTTAATATCTGTTACTGTCACCAATATCCAAAAAATATATATATTTTTTATCTCCTTTGTTTATTATCTCATTTTGATGTAACCTCTACATCCTGGAGAGTGCATACCCATCCCTAACTATGTCAAGATAGAATGAAATTGGTCACCCAATAAATCAGTCACAACTGGCAGAACTTGGGACTTTGAATTTTTTTTGACTGAGTTTTTCACAGATTTCAAATTCTATTTTCTTTGTCTCTTTAGGCGGTTTTGATGATCAGGGCTTTATCACTTTTATAAAGTACAGTGGCACCTCGATTAACGAGCGGCTGTATCTAAGATCATTTCGAGTAACGAGTGAGCCACTCACAGCAAATTTGTCTCTATTGACGAGCTTCACCTCTATTAACGAGCAAAACCACATGGTGCTTCCTAGCGTCTCGCGGGTTCTCACAAATTCTCGGACGCCTCCGACACCAGTGTTGTTGTTGTATCGCGCATGACAAGCATCCCTCTGCATTTATTTGCGCTTTTCTTTCGGTATTTTGTGGTTTTGTGACAACAATTTGTAACGCAAGATGTCGCCAAAGAAGCTGCTTGTTAAAGATAGTCTTGTCAAGAGGAAGAAACACACAATTACTATGGATTTGAAGAAGGAAATTATAGCAAAGCATGAGCGTGGTGTCTGTGTGGCTGATCTCACAAGGGAGTATGGCAGATCCTCATCAACAATTTGCACCATTAGTAAGGGGATGAGGAGGTAAGGGAGGATGCTGCCTCTTCCAGTGAGATCAGTGAAATGTTGGGAATGTTTGAAAAGGTAACCGCATTCTTGGAAAAGCTGCCCTGATAAAGCAGTGACAACCTTGTGTGTGAACATGTTTAATGACAATTTGCTGACTCGTTTTAGGAACATCCTAAAACAAAGACAAGAGCAATTGTCAATAGATACGTTCTTTGGAAAAGTAGAGAAAAGAAGAGCCAGTGATAGTGAACCACAATCCGGTCCCAGTGGGGAGAAATTCCCGAGAGAGCCCCCCTGATTCAGAGGTGGATTCTCCTTCCACACCATAACCCCTCTCCTCCTTCCCACCTCCCCATCGTCTCATTCAAGCAAGCAACGACTCTTCATAAGGTAAACATGAAAATAGTACAACAAAACATTCATAAATACATGTGCAGTATTATATTTACATTATAAAATGTCATACAAGTATGGATATTTTTGTGAGTGGAACGGATTAAATTTATTTCCTTTATTTTATATGGGGAAATTTGTTTCTAAAGACGAGTTTCCACATAACGAGCTCGGTGCCAGAAAGGGTTAAACTCGATAATCGAGGTGCCACTATATACATTTTTATCCCCTAAATCATTATAATTTTCCCTATACAGTATTTAGCTGTTGTTGTTTTTTTTTTGGGGGGGGGGGTATTTTTTCTTGACATCATTCCAACACATATTGACCTACAACTTTCACATATTCGAGTACGAATGCCAAAACAACGTTTATTAAAACATATAAGTAAATTAATGAATTAGAACTACCTTATTCATTGTCGATAACTTTAACTTCAGTTATCTCTAAAACTTAGAGTCAGCTTCAAAAAATTCCGTTTCTGACCGATTCTCACCATTTTTACAAATAATGTGCACAGTTGTCTGTTCTACAATCCTATTAGAATAATATTTTAAATAAAACAAATTGTAACAGTCATTTGATAACTTGTAACATGTACATTAAATTTTGAGTATGCCTATAAAATAAGCACAGGTCATGTCAACGCATTGGGCCTGGATGAGATGGCTGGCACCATGTGCTTCTCCTCTTCGTGGGGTAAAAACGTCGGGTTCACGGGCGATGGATTTTCGTGATAAATTTGAACAATTTTTACTGTTTGAACTCATTTAACCCTTAAATGGCGCATAGCTATATACCATTTGACACCCACAGGCGCATACCAAAAAAAAAAAAAAAAATTTTTTTTTCTTCCTAACCTGTTAATTTGTGTTCACTGATCACGGTAAAAATAATAAAAAAATTGTAAGTGGCATATATTGCCCACTATAGGGCGGGGAAGTGTGGCAAAAATCAGGCGCTGACTGAGCGTGCGTCCCAGGCGGTCTGTTGATCGCCAGCTGTCAGGCCAGAGTTTCCACAAAGAGATAATTACCTAATTATTTCAATGTCTCTGATTGATTTTTCGTAGTTTTTTTGCTGTAATATTATTCAATAGTGTATAGTGTGATATATTTATATAATAAAATGAGTGAATCATCGCTGTACTCAAAAATATGGTGTGCATATTGTTGACTCAATTATGTTCATCAAATAGTGAACAAATACTTTGTCGGTTATTACACTATATACACAGGTTATATATAAGTATCTGCATGTTTTGTTCACCATGACAAACCACTAAGTTGGTATGCTGAGTGGCAGTGGCAGGCAGTGACTGGCTGCCACTGGCTGCCACTCCCTCCCTCACCTCACCTCACCTGACTTGCCACCATTCTCCACCCACCATACTGTTTTTGCTTTTATATACAGACATTATATATAAGTATTTACATGTTTTGTTCACCATAATTGTACATCTAAGTTTGTATGGTGAGTAAAGTCACAGAGACATAGCTTCTCACACAGTCAGCTGGTGGCGGCCGCCCTCAAGGCCAGACGCACTAATATTTCTCCTACAACAATACTGTGTGGTGTTATTACGCTATATATACACACATTATATATAAATATCTACCAGTTTTATTCACCATACTTGTACAAGTAAACTGGTATGGTGCCCAAAGACCATCGTGGTCATCAGTAAACAACATGATAAGTCCTGCAGACGACGCTCCACCCTCACCAAAATGGCGGCTCCCAACCTCCTACTCTCGCTGTTATCTCACACTATACACACGTTACATATAAGTATCTACATTTGTGTTCATAGCGAACCACTAAGCTGGTATGGTGAGTGCAGTCAATAATAGGTGGCCACACACACTCAAAAGACAACGCCACCAACCTCCCTCCCACAGCATTACTCCTCCCTCCATGGCGCACAGCGCCAAATATCACCACAATCTTGCTATTATCAGAACCCTGGTCAGTTTTATCACTGTTTGGGGTCTTCTGTAATATCATCGCTACATAATAGCATGAACAAGTATATTATGGCATTTTTAGGCGATGCTGTGGTCACAAGCTGAACAGCAGTGTTGTGAGTTCATGCTGCGTGCATCAGGCTTGGTAGCTGACTCAATACTGAGTCCCCTAACACCCGGGAGTTTGGCCCACGATTTTTTTAAAAAATGGCGTCTGTTTACAAGAGCCCTGATGAAGGTCTGGTGAACCCCGTGTATCCGCGGGCCGTTTAAATCTTGCGTAGTACTCCAAAGCATCACATGATGCGATGCGCAATTTACTGCAAGTCGGTCAAAGCATCATATGATGCGATGCGCAATTGAAGGGTTAATCTGTCAAGATGTCTCAGAGCAGCATTCATGGTATTAAAGGTATAAAACAAAAGAGAAAATATTTGTCAATTGATTAGAAAGTTGACTTGATAGAGAAAGTAGAGCATGGATACTCTGTCACTCGACTCGCCCAAGAATTCAACATCGGTAAAGCTACAGTTTGTGATATAAAAAAGCAGAAGGATAATATTAAGAAATTCTTTGCTCAAACTGATGCAATAGGCAACAGAAAAAATTGAGGCCTGCTAAGTATACGGATTTGGACTCGTCTGTATTTAAATGGTTTACACAGCATGGTACGAAAGGAATTGCTGTTTCAGTTGATTCTATTAGAAATGCAGCTGAAAGACTTGCTGTAAAGTTAAACATAGACAATTTCAAGGCTAGCATTGAATAAGTATGTCGATTTAAAGAGAGGTATGGCATCATTAACAAGAAAATTTGTGGTGATGCATTAAGTGCAGATGTTGGAAGTGCTAATGCATATAAGCATAAACTTTCTCAGCACATGATATCTAATAATCTAAGCTGGTTTTAAGTGTACAATGCAGATGTAACAGGCTTTAACTGGAAATGACTTCAAAGAAACACTTTGGCCTTCAGGCTTGAGAAGAGTATTCCTGGTTGCAAGGTAAAGAAGGAAAGAATTTCAGCATTATTGTGCTCTAACGCAGATGGCAGTCACCAAACAAAGTACGCAATTGTTGGGAAATCTGCCAACCTCAGAGCACTGAAAAACGGCATGAACAGATTACCTGTCATCTACTACAACACAAAAAATGCCTGGTTCACACAGATTATTTTTGAAGATTGGTTCCAGAATCACTTGTAAAGAAGTAAAAAAAGCAGCAGATGTAGAATTCAGAGTGTAGAATTCATCCTACTGAGGTAAAGGTAATGCTGTTGACTGATAATGCCCCAGCTCACCCCATTGCTAAATTAACATCGCCTGATGGCAAAATAACATGTATGGCTTTACCACCAAACACTACATCTGTAATACAGCCCATGGATTAAGGGCTTATCAATGCTCTCAAAAGGCTTTATAAAAGAGCTATGAATTCAGATATGGAAGTTCTGCTCTCTGAGGAAGACGAGATGCTTAACCACTGCACTGCGCAACGCGCTTGTAGGCGCTCGACGGGTGGTGCGTAACACACCTCAGGGATCTTATAGGTATAGTATGATTCAAAACTCCCGCGGATACATGGGGGTCACATCAGCTTCCTCAGGGCTCTTTTGTAAACAGATGCCATTTAAAAAAAAATCGTGGGCAACATTCCTGGGTGTAAGAGCCTCAGTATTGAGTGAGCAACCAAGGCTGGCGCACGCAGCATGAGCTCACAGCACTGCTGTTCAGCTTGTGACCACAGCATCGCCGAATAATGTCAAAATATATATGTAACTGGTATTATTTAGCCATGATAGTATTACAGAAGAGCCTGAGTGTGATAATGACTGTGTACAATGTTCAAATGTCAGTGAATCAATGCTCTTCAAGATGTTCACAGCGCAAGCCACAGCACTACAGCATTATTTCGTCCATCTAGGAATCTTCAAACGACTTCATACGTTCCTTTACAAAATAAATGTGTGATCGATTATTCATTTACAGGATTTAGTGACCAGGATTGTGGTGATAATTAGCGCTGTGTGTAGTATTGTGGGAGGTGGAATTTTGGTGAGGGAGGGAGGGAATCGAGGAAGCGTCAGTATGTGGCAGCCACTCTTGTTTTGCTCACCATACTAGCTTAGTGGTTCACTATTGTGAACACAAATGTAGATACTTATAATAAATAAATAAATAAATAAACGTTTATTTAGGTAAGGTACATACAAGAGATTTTACAAAGTTTGTTGGATTAATAGATAGAGCTAGTACATACAATGCCTAAAGCCACTATTACACAAAGCGTTTTGGGCAGGAAAAACATTAATGACTAAAGCTTAATACTAATGGGTATAAAGAATAAAATGTGTTGAGAACAAATAAAAATAGAGATAAAAGAGGGGGAACATGGCTGAAAAAGCAGCACAAATACAATTACAAATTATTACAGACAATTACAGACAAACAGCGTTGTTTTAAAAAAACCAGCGTTGAATGTAATGAAACGCCATTTTCTGGGTGAGACCCGGAGGCTCCCCGGAGCTTTACCGGCTGATATGCTAATGTCAGACTTTGGCATCAGTCATGTGTATGGAGTTCTAGGGCCTACCGGGGACCACGAGCCAGAACCTGGCCCCCTCAGAGAGGCAAGGGGAGCAATGGCCTATAGAAACCCCCGTGTGGTTGGAAGCATTCTATGTCTGCCATCGACCGGGTCAAGCATCCAGAAAGGCAAGCATTCCAAAACAAACCCCTATTCTGGTGAAAATTGCTACCTAAAGCCGAACTAATGGATAGAACTCTTCAACAGAAAACAAGGAAACTAGTATGACGTCATACGTCACCGCGCCGCTGTCTGCGCAGCTCCCCCCTCCCCGGGAGGGGGAAGGGGGAGCCCCAGACCTCCCACGCCGGCTATCCACCCATCAGTTCTGAGGCTGGATGTCAAAACACACGAAAAACGCCGAAAGGAGGGAGGGAGGGTTGCCGGGGAGCCTCCGGGTCTCACCCATAAAATGGCGTTTCATTACATTCAACGCTGCTTTTCTGGGGGGAGCCCCGTCGGCTCCCCGGAGCTAACTACACACAGAGGAAGGTCAAGGGACAGAACCGGGAGGCGGACACCACGCACCCCCCAAAGAGGCGAGACAACCGGCAGCAAACGCCAACCCAAGGCACCACAGCCCCGAAAATCCCAGGAACAACACGAGAACCATGAGCAGCAAGGCCCCTGCACGAACACCAAAAATCCATGCCCAAAAGACCGCAATGCCACGTCACCCTGACGGCAGCGAGAGCAGCGAAGCCACAAACGCCACAGGCATGAGGGAAGAACACAGGCAGCTTAGCCGCAAGAACACGGCTGACCACCCGGGACACTATCACCTGCGAACCGGGAAGAACAGAACCGGATCAACGCAAAACGCGCTCCGGACCCAAACGCCGTGGCACGCAAACAACAGCGAAGGGCCGCCACTGAACACAAAAACGACACACCCCCGGCCCGACCAACGAAGCACCAACAAACCCAGGACCCCTCCAGAATGCAGCAGCCCCACCCCGCGCCAGAAAAGATGGAGACTGCTGCCACCAAACAACCAAAACGCTAAAACCGAAGGAGCAAGAAAACTCAGCGACGCGACCCCCCAGAGGCAAAGGCCCAAAGGAAAGAGCCGACGAAAAAACACACCGGAACCGAAGGGGCACTACCAACCGAGGAGAAGACAGAGCACGCTGACCAGAGACCAGGATGGTGCAAGCGGCGCACGAACAGGCCGGAGGTGAAACGACGCACAAGACAGCTGACTAACGGTGCAGAAGCAACACCAAGACCGAAAGCAAGCTGAAGCGGCTCTGCCCGCGCTGCACGAAAAGAGGCGACAGTATGTGGCAAGACGACGGCCCCCAACCCCCACCAGAAAACCAAGCCGAGAGTAAACCAAGCTAACAAGAGTAACCACCTAAGAAGGGACAGGAAAAGGAAGGACCGCCAAAATACCCCATACTGCCGCCAAGAAAAGCACGCAGGTGGGACACCTACCACGAAGCCACCCGACCACCAACCGGAGGTGAGACCGCAAGGCAGAACATAAGCAGCCCCGACAAGGCCCCTCCGAGCCCAGGAAAAAGGCGGAGCCGCGGGAAGATCTCGGGCGCGACCACCGAAACCCAGGAGGCACAAGGAGATGGAACGTCTGCCGAACAGAAAAACTCCCCAAAGCATGCAAGCCCGCCAGGAGTTCAGAAACGACGGGTCCGACGCGAGACATCGCAAGACCCCCAAAAAAAAACAACCGGCAGGGCAAGCTAGGAAACCAAAGAAGGCGGAAGGGTCGCCGCCAGAACAGTACCCGAACCAAGGGGTACGAACAACTGCAATAGACCGAGACAAAGAAGCACATCACAGGACACAGGCTGACCAACGCCTAAGAACACACGCAGAACATCCCTGCTGCAGAGGAAGCAGGAAGAAAGAGCAGAAGCACAAAAACCCCAGGAGAACCACCAGGGGTGGACAATCAGGCAGGGACAGAAAAAAAACCACGCAATCCCCAGGCACAAAACGGCAGCAAAGTGCCACTCCACAACCGGACACAGGAACAAGGACACGCCACCGTGAAACACGGTACCAATGCACACGTGCAGCAGCAGCAACAGGCACCACTGCAACATGTAAATAGCAACTCCCTTCTGCAAAGGCAGAGAACGGAGCAGGCAGACCCCAGACAGGGCCAACGGAGACACAACAAAACCCTGCAGGCCCAGAAACCTGCACCAGGCGACCGACGGCAGAGAAACCCCGCTCGATACCTGCTGGATGAGGTACTGGGAGCTCTTTTACACCTGAAGCCCGGCCCAAGGCCAGGCTAGACTGGCCAGAGGGTGGCCCACCAGGCAGCTGCTAGGAGCAGTCCACCGGCCCACATACCCCCACAACCAGGACGGGCCGGAACTGCCATACGAAAACAGGCTAGTGCGCCCTGGAAGTCCACGGACGAACCAGCAAGAAGGCTTATGCTTGCAAGTAGGTCGTGTAACAAGCACAGACCTCTGATGGTAATACAGTGTTCCCCAAATGTGCCAATAGCACCACTACACTCCACTGGTACTATCCCGCAAGTTCTACCAGATAGGCGGGACCCAAGAGCCAGAGCTCAAAACCTGCAAGCACAGCCAGGAGCCTTACCAGGTGAGTACAGAACCAACCCTACAACCCCCACACCTCACAACATTAAAAAAGGAGGGTCCCCTGAATGACTCCAGCATGGGTTGGACATGCACATAAGGGGGACAGGAAGGGTTGAAAAAGGGACAGTCACTGGTGTGCGAACGGTCTCAGTCGTACAAAAATATACCTAAATAAAGACAGGTATATAAACAACTCTGCATCCAGCGCCCGGCCAAAAGACGCCAGACCGCAGAAACTCACCTGGCGAACGGTGGCACGAACTTGACACGACTCAACCGTGCCCAGAAGAACCAGGGAGCACCGCCAGGTGAAGACGCCAGAGCCGGACCACGCCGGACCCGCAGGAGAGCAGGGAGAGGCGAAGGAGGCGGTCCACACCCATGACACAGGGAAAACCGCGGTGTCCTCCCCAGAACTGGGAACCAGGACAGCCCCGGCGCGAAGGGGCACATACCGCAGCCAGGGAGAAGAACGAGAGGCGAAGCACTGTAGCAAAAAGGGCGCAAAACACCAGCACTGAAACACCGCCCAGACCAAAACAAACTCCACGGCGCATGTGCATAACACGCTGGCCGAACCGCACACCCTCTCTGTGGGAAGACGCCAGCCAGGACTACTGCACGAGAAAAGTAGCCAAAAGAGGAAGCAGGAACAATAAAACCGGCCAAAGAAGCAAAGAGCGCAAAAAGGAACCCAACCGGGCGACAAGCAGCCCAACCGGGCGACAAGCAGCCCAACCGGGCGACAAGCAGCCCAACCGGGCGACAAGCAGCCCAACCGGGCGACACGCAGCCCAACCGGGCGACACGCAGCCCAACCGGGCGACAAGTAGCCCAACAGGGCGACAAGTAGCCCAACAGGGCGACAAGTAGCCCAACAGGGCGACAAGTAGCCCAACAGGGTGACAAGTAGCCCAACAGGGCGACAAGTAGCCCAACAGGGCGACAAGGAAGAGGAGCCGACAGACGTTCCAATAATGCGGGAAGTAGCGAAAAACCTTCCCGTACCCTCGAGAACACAGAAGCCAACACTAGTCCCGAAGGCACACACAGGCGCACCCGAGATCAGAAGTCACGCAGAACCCCATCGAACGGGGAAACATGACAAAAACACCATCCCAAAAAGGGGTGGGAGGAAATATCCACCCACAGGACGGAACCAACCGACTCAAAGGCCAAGGAACCGAGCCCGGGGAGGGGCTGACGCCCAACAGCATGTACGGCGAGTGGGGAGGAAAGACCCCACTCCGCGTAACCACAAGCCCTGCCTAGAGGGGGATAAAAAAAAACCCACGGGGTCCAACGGGGCCAAGGCCCCCCAAGTCAGCCCCGCCCCAGCCCCGGGAACCAACACGACAGGCCCTGGGGCCGAGCCGTTCCCCTAAAGCCCCGGCCGTACCAGAAAACCGGGGTAGCCGTGAAAACACTAAGGAAGGGAGCCCACTAGCAGATTCATACAACACGGCTGGAGGAACAGGCTCAAATGCCCCCGTCACTACCCCGGAAGGGGAATTCCCCGAGACTGCCCGAGTCTCAACACCACCAAAAACCCCGCCCCGAACCTACAGATGGTAAGGAACCGGACGCAGGCAGGAAGGGTGATCCAGGGGAAAGACAAGGGGGCGTGGATGGAACCGAAGCAACCAACACCCCCAAGTCCCAAAACGAACTACAACGGGGCAGCCCCGGGGCTCCCGGGGAGGAAACCACGAGAACGTTGCCACCACCAAGGCTTAAGTGCAACGCCCCTGCTGCCCGCACCCGCTTCGTTAGCACAACCGGGTAACCAAGCCACAACGAGCAACCAAACTCGCAGGACTCCGGGTCGAAGGTGTCACCGACCCCACAGGCAGCGACGGAGGCAAAACAGAGAGTCACCCAGAGACAAAGGGCGAGAGCAACCCTCAAACTCGCTGGAAGCGAGGGGGGGACTCTGGGGTCACATCCATCGGACCCGCGCGCCCCCAGGGGTTTCCCAGGGTCCCGAGCGTTTACTATAAGAGGACTCGCGCTCAGGTAATCCCAGGCAGGGTACTGCTAACCGGCACCCAAAGCTACCAAACAACTTTCTAAGAGCTGAACCCCTGGGACGTGTAAACTCACGGGGACCTAGCAGGGGGTACCACCAGAAAATACTCAGAACACAAGGGACACAAGGGGCAAGAACGAAGGCAGACCCCCCCCCCCCCCCCCACCAGGTAGATAAACAAAAAGAAAAAGAAAACCCCGCAAGAGGACAGCGTACCCAAGCGGAACAGAGCCGGCCGCTATGATTGGTAAAGACAAGCTGCACAGCACCCTGCGCCCCTACCAGTGCAAACTGCCCCCTACCCTAAGGCGAACAAGGGAGACAGAACACTCGAGCACACAAAGAGTGGCCGAAAACCAAGCAGGGGCAGGACCCAAGGAACTTGTGGAAGGTGGCCCCAAGGGCAGTACTTACAGGGCACCTAGGGAAGGGAACCCTAGGCGCATGCAGCCCAAGTACTGGAGAATCACTCCCGACTCACGCACCACCTAGAAAACAGACACCACACTCTAGGTACAGTGCTGAAACAACCACTGGAGCCGGAGCACATAACTGTTGCCTATAGCATCAGCCGAAGAACTGATGGGTGGATAGTCGGCGTGGGAGGTCTGGGGCTCTCCCTTCCCCCTCCCGGGGAGGGGGGAGCTGCGCAGACAGCGGCGCGGTGACGTATGACGTCATACTAGTTTCCATGTTTTCTGTTGAAGAGTTCTATCCACTAGTTCGGCTTTAGGTAGCAATTTTCACCAGAATAGGGGTTTGTTTTGGAATGCTTACCTTTCTGGATGCTTGACCCGGTCGATGGCAGACATAGAATGCTTCCAACCACACGGGGGTTTCTATAGGCCATTGCTTCCCTTGCCTCTCTGAGGGGGCCAGGTTCTGGCCGTGGTCCCCGGTAGGCCCTAGAACTCCATACACATGACTGATGCCAAAGTCTGACATTAGCATATCAGCCGGTAAAGCTCCGGGGAGCCGGCGGGGCTCCCCCCAGAAAAAGCCAAGAATTTATTTCCTGCACACAGGGGGGGGTTGCCATATTTTGAGCCCGAGCAGCACAGTGACTAATAAGGATACAAAGGTTAGTAGAACAATAGAAAACTTCAAGAAATATTCAATTAAGGATGCAATTTACAACTAGGCCAAAGAATGGAGCAAGTTGAAGGTCACCACATTAAAGAATGCATGGAATAAAATTCTGAGTCCGGTACCTAGTTAGAATGAAGACAAAGATTACTATGATTTTGAGGGCTTTGATAATGTGATTTTTGAGACATTCAGAGATGCAGGTGAGGAAGATGTGCAACTTTCTGATGTGAATGCATGGTTAGATAATGATGCTGATGATCCAGGTTATGGTGAATTAGCTGATGATGAGATTATCTAGTCAGTTACTGGTAATAATGATGAGGATGTTGAAGAGGAAGATGATAGTGAGTTATCTATTCCATATGCTGCATCATTGCAAAAGGTTAATGATCTGCTTGATTTGGTTGCTGTAACTGATAATGAAGAGCTGACAGATTATTACCGGCACCTAAAGGACATGAAAGATATTATAATATCTTTGTGGTTGGCACAACAAAGAGACAAACTATGATTCAAAAGTTTTTGGTATGATTTCACAGAAGGCCTACAGGAACAGCACCCAGCACTAGCAAGGACACACCTGAGGATGCCCAGGCAACTGGACCAGCACCCAGCACTAGCAAGGACTCACCTTCCGAGGATGTCCAGGCAACTAGACCAGCACCCAGCACTAGCAAGGACTCACCTTCCAAGGATGCCCAGGCAACTGGACCAGCACCCAGCACTAGCAAGGACTCACCTTCCGAGGATGTCCAGGCAACTAGACCAGCACCCAGCACTAGCAAGGACTCACCTTCCAAGGATGCCCAGGCAACTGGACCAGCACCCAGCACTAGCAAGGACTCACCTTCCGAGGATGCCCAGGCAACTGGACCAGCACCCAGCACTAGCAAGGACTCACCTTCCGAGGATGCCCAGGCAACTGGACCAGCACCCAGCACTAGCAAGGACTCACCTTCCGAGGATGCCCAGGCAACTGGACCAGCACCCAGCACTAGCAAGGACTCACCTTCTGAGGATGCCCAGGCAACTGGACCAGCACCCAGCGCTAGCCATAACTTACCTGAGAGTACCAATTGAGCTGTACAGCACAGTTCTAATGACACTAAATGTACAAAGTGTAGTTTAAGTGATATATGTATACTGCAGTAGTGTGATTCTAGTGGTCTGTACTTTATGTACAGACTGTAGTGTATAATGCACATTTGTTAGAAAAGTTACTGTTCTTTAAACAATTTATATTGATATCATATGTGTGGCACTCTCAGGATATTGAGACTAACAAAGTTTGCACTACACAACTCAAAGTTACCCTAGTGTTCTAGTGCAGACAAGAATATTCAAGATGGCCGCCAGCAAGAGGAAAAACAGAGTTTGATTTTGGGGGATTCAATGAAGAAAGCATTGATATAAGCAGTCTACACAACAAGTTGGCAAAATTAGATACCATAGTGAACTCTCATGTAGAAATAATCAGTAAATTGAAAGAAAGTAATGACTAGTTGTGTAGCAAAGTTTTATGTCTTGAGGGTTTAGTGAAAGACTTGTGCAAGGACAAGACTCAATTGGAAACAAATTGCAAAGCCATGGAAGAGGAAAATAAACTCTTAAAAAATAGCTTTGGAAGAAGCAAATTTAAACATAAATGACTACAATAGGTTAAGTAAGGAAATTCAACAGGAGAAACAGCTTTTGTCAGCACAGATGGAGGAAGTTACACAGGGAATAGAACAGTGCAAGAAGGATATGCAACTAACCTATGCACAAGTGGCCAAGGAAAAGGAAAAAATTGAAGAAGCAGTAAAGGAAGCCAAACACTGCAGCAACCAAGATAAAACAAACATTAGGCTGGAGATGAGGAAGGAATTGGCATCTAACCCAAAGTTGGTACAAAACACAGTTGATCGGAGCAAGTCCCTGATAATTTTTGGTTGCAAAGAAAAGATAATATCTAGGTCAGAAAGAGCTGTAGAAGAAGCAAAAGTAGTAGATAAAATTGTTGGCCTCGTGGAAGGTCTTACTACCATAGAGAATGTCTGCGACTACAGGAGAATAGGCAGGTACGTAAAAGGAAAAGATTGATCTTTGAGGATCACCCTAAACGGTGCCAAATAGATGGAAGAAGTACTAAGGAATGCTAGAAAATTACAAAGTGATGAGGATGGGAAAGTGTGATCGTTAAGACGAGATCTTTCAAGAGAAGACAGAGAGAAGCTGAAACTAAACCTCATAGAGGTAAAAAACTAAATGAGAGCAGAAATGAAGAAGAAATCAATTCTTTTTTCTACAAATTGATAAGGGAAGGCAGGCCTGTAAAATGGTACAAAAAGGCAACCCAACAAAATTGCTAGAGAGAGGGGTAGTGATGAATAAGGAGAGGGGGAACATGTTCCTGAAAATAGTATACATCAATGTAGATGGAGTAAGATCAAAGATACTGGAGTTAAGTGATGTAATACAGCTTCAGACACCAGACATTGTTGCACTCAAGGAGACATAACTTGAAGATGTTATTTTAAATGAGGTCATATTCCCAAGAGGCTACTCAATTTGGAGACGGGACAGAAAAATTTGGAAAGGCGGTGGCATTGCTGTGCTGGTGAAAGTACACCTAATGGTGAACGAAATAATGATTGCCAATCCACGAGAAGTTGACGTAATAGCATTAGAGATCTCCTATGAGGATGATAAACTAATGATCATAAATGCACATAGTCCACCGCCATGCAACACATGGACAAAGGGGGAGCTAGATAGTGAACGAGAGGGTCTTATAACAATAATGAGAGAGTTTATAGTAAGAGCGGATAAATATAGATCACGACTTTTGATAGTCAGCAACTTCAACTTAAAATCCATATACTGGGAAGCATACAAAGCTAGAACAGAGGATTTTTGGACCAGTAGATTTGTAGACCTCATCCTGGAAACATTCTTGTATCAACATGTTAAACAAGCTACGAGGATGAGGGAAGGGGACGTTGTTGGATATTTCCAACACCGAATACAAAACTGTTGTATTCTCATTACTTATTACTAACAATACTAATTATTGTAATAAGTAAAATTAACAACACGTAGAATTCTCATGTACTAATAATTTCATCTGTGCAGTAGGCTAGGAGTCTCACGTCACCTGACGCCAGTATTGCGTCAGATTTCCTTACAGTAAACACATTATATCCAATGTATGTGAGAATTAAACACGATTCTCTATACCTAAGGCATTCTGTATGATAACTAATTGCAGATGAATTGACTTCCAACTAAATGCCGAATAGAGCGTTGGAGTCATAGCGTCTATCTCGTAATAACGTTAACGTCACCAGTGAATGCCATGGGGAGACATTAATTCCTCTCCCTTATATATTTACTATTCTTAAATTGGTAAATAATAATAATTTCCTCCTCTAAATAATAAACCCGTCCAGTCTTCAACGTTTCAAGCGTAAATGCGAGAAATATTAATGTTCGTGACAATAATTTGTTTTATGAACGCGGATGCGGCGTGGGTAGAGGAAGGCCAACTCAGTACACGCGGAGAGCCGCTCAGAGGCAGACCTGCGTATTCCGTACTCACAAGGAGACGCCATTGTCCAGCCACTAGGGCAGACGTTATCCATCCTCAGATGAAAGTCGCCACTGTGAGGCGTGAATAACCTTGCAGATAATATCTTCAGCTAGTGCTGGTGTCAAATAAGGAACCTTTTAACCTGGTTCTTGACGACACGTGACCGGCCAGCGAAGCGCGTCACTATCCAGGATAGGTCAAACCGGAGCCTGGGACGCAAAGCACGGCAATCTTAATACTTATACAGTGCCCACAGCTAAGTATAGTCCTTTATGTGATGCATCAGGTAAAAGTTTAATGGTAGCTGGGTGATTGTCCGTTATGACGCACGATAACATCTAATAACAGGTGATTAAATTCTGTCACCTGTAACTCTCAATTTCTTGAATATAGATTTAGTAGTTAAATTAGTTACTACTGTACATATTTGTCTTGCAGCACGAGAGAGGAACTCTCCATGCCGTCTTCTCCCATATTAATTCGTCCCTTTCGTCAGCCGACCGAGTCCAGAGAATAAGAGGAACTTCCATGGCTTGTCTAAAGGAATCATCATTAAGCTAAGACTATATTTTCTTTCATGATTCTATTGCAATTTCTTATGTGCAGAATCCCTCAGGATTAATATGTGGTTTACTGTAACTCTCATTGCTATACTCATAATCTATGTTTCCATCTATGGTAATGATAGCAGTTTCAATATAATTTTTATAGGATTAGATTATTATTAATTGAATTAGTGAACGAACCACACTAATTCCTGGACGTACTTACCTCCAGTAATAACCCCCCAATGTAGGTGCTTGAGGGCTTGATTCATTTAATAATACAACCCATTAATTATTTCTATGATCATAAATTCTAGTATTTTTATCCATAGTTACTGGTTTCATCTAGGAATTATTTAATGATCAGAAATTCTCAGTTTCCCTCTTTACTATAAAAGCGGGTGGTCCTTCGTAATTTAATTTACTACATTAATATTTAAATAATCAGATTCAAGCCCCAAATATCCCACATTATGGTCCTTATCGAACCGGATAGGCATTAAATCTATAATTAAAATATTAACCATTAATAACTAATCCTTGTGTGACAGAAGCTAGACTAACTATTTAATTAATTGTGTCAACTAACAGTGTAACACATCAGTTAGTCTAGATCACACTAACATAGCTACCTTATACATAGCTTTAGTGGGTCATAACCAATTACCCACAACATTTAGACCTACACTTCATACTGAAGTAGAATCTTTAGGTCACCAAGAGCAACAGCTCATAACCTTATAGTAATCACTAACACCAATTAAGTGTTAACCATTTAGGCTATACCAATGTTTCAATATATGGCTGTCAGCAGACTGTCCATTATAGCCTGAATCCATGTTATAATTACTGATTCACTCAAGTCAGTGGATCATTAACATTTAGGGATCCAGTATACTAATATAAATTACTGATCTCGTACTAACTAGTTAATCATTACTAACCCTGATAATATTTTATTCCATAATTAGGAGTACATTCAGGAGTTAGATAATATTTACGGCAGTAGAATACTTGCCAAACACAATTAATTCCTTTGTGTTCATTTAATTTCTTATACACATAATTACACAAGTGTATATTATATAAAATACCAAAAAACCCAAAAACACAGCACAATTATTTGCACATTACTGCACCATAATATAATCTTTGCCAACCTTAGGTAGGTAGCAATTTAGGCTGTGATTGTGTTGAATCTGGCACAAGCACAGACTAAATATAGTTGTAGTTTCTCAAGTAGAAATTCTCACGACTAGGCTTGAGCTAGTTAGTGACACATATATTATTCTTTTGTGCTGACCCTATCAAGGGTGGGATTAACCATTTATTGTGTAATTATTTTATTGCATATTTCTATGTATGTTTTTGAGTGTTACTGTAAGTCAACTACCCATCCGAGGCTGATTTAGAAGAGCTAAGCTGAGGAACACCTGTAGTGAGACCAAGGTACCACTCAAATCTTAGTTGCTTATTATTAGGTAGGTAGCTAACCTCTAAATGAGGTAAATTACAACCAGCCTCAAGAAATATCAGGCTGTCAATACTTATACCTGCTCTGCATCAAGGAGCAGACTATAGCTATACCACTAGCTACATAAGCCCTATCAGGCTCAATTTACCACAAGAATGAATCCTTTAGAAAGGAATGCAAGATTCTTGACAGCTCTTCAACGTCCCTTAGGAAAACTGCTTATGAAATGTCATTTCTGTGTCGAAACTGACCCAGGTGACGTCTATAGACTAGCAAGTTACATAAGGTACGCCATCCAAAAATATGATCATGTAAAGACTGTGATCGAGTCCCACAGGAATTTACTCCAAGTCGGTCATACTGTCTCAGACCACTTACGTCTGACAGAATCTGATCTCGATAACTATGAACATTCTGTTCAAACCAGGTTAGACCGATATAAGGAGGTGCTTGCGAGACAAGATATTCCCAAGTGGGTGGATCAGATCATTAATAGACCTGTATCCAAGTTAACACTCAGTTCAGATGAAATACCTGAACTACCTCAAGACGAGGAGAATCCTCTAATCAATGCTGATCACTATACAGGATCAACAACTGAAGTTCAACCTTCATTTTCTAACCTCTCATCTAATACCGCTTCATGTGATGATTTGTTTACAGAGTCTGATCAAATTTCAGACCACTCTTCTCAATGTTCCTTGGATTCTATAAGTTCAATACATAAGGCTACTGAATTAACTAGCCTATCACCAGAATCCAGAGAAACAAGTGAAGCTGCAGATGAAACAAGTGAATCTGAACCAGAAAATGATAAAGCTAATGCTGCAGCAGCAGTCGAAGCTGTAATCAAAGCTGAGGCTAAACAAGAAGCCTTAAGCAACACAAGTAATGGTCACAATTGCTCACAACAGCCTTCTAAAGTAAGTGCTAACAATGAGAAGACTATTATAAACCTTGTGCACCAATTATTAAATTTATCTTCACCAGAGCAATCAGTTGACTCTTTACAAGCCTTTAGTTTCCAGCTTGAGTCACTGATAAATTCTTTCAGTAAAGAGGTGGATCACCCAACTACTGAGTGGATGACTAAAATTATCATCCAGAGAAAATTGTCTGGTGACACACTTAATAAACTATATGTATGCCAGAATGGTAATACCCTGTCAATGCAGGATATATTTACAGGTTTGCGTAATATGAGCAATCATACAGCAGACCAAGCAATTAATGCTAAATCTGAATGCACCAAAACTGTACCTACATCAGTTTCCTTGCCTGAAACTCCTAAAGTGACACTGTCACTAGGTAACAAAGGTGCTAATAACCCATGTAACCAGAATCAGTCAAATACTGATTCATCAGTGAGACCTAAGAGTCCCACAGGTGCTCCTATGAGACCTAATAGTCCAAAGAGCACTCCCAAGAACCTGTTAATGGTTCCCCAGAGTACACCAAGTACTCCCAAGAGAATAAATAACAAGCAAATGCAAACAGCAAAACCATCACAACCTGCAAATACTGTTTTACCTAAAACGGTAACCCCTAAACGAACTATAGGATGGGGAATGTGCTTGTTTTGCAATCAAAAACATTCTCTGTACAAATGTACTAATTATCCTAATAGAGACACAAGAGTCAGACGACTCAAAACAGTTACATAAATGTACTAGGTGTCTCAAACCACATAATGTTAACAGCTGTGACACCCCACTGAACACCTGCAATAGGTGTAGAAGGGGCAAGCATCATGCGGCACTGTGCAAATTAGTTGGGACTAATTATGTCACTCCTAGAATAGGACGTAGAGAATCTACACCAGTACAGTGCTGCAAGGTGCGAGATGTGTACAGCGTAACTACACAAGCATCTCAAGTGGATGCTGCCCTGCCTACTGCCCAACTTCAAGTGAAGAACAGAGGAACCAAGATCACCATACGTGGACTATTTGATCAAGGTTCCCAGAGAACTTTCATTACTCAAAGGGCAGCAGAGGCACTTAATTTACAACCAATAGGACAGGTAAAATTAAACTTGTCAGGGTCCATGATAAATCGAGGAACCCATGAATTCACAGTAGTTCAACCGCTTGTACGACTAGGTAGTCATGCCAAGGCTGTCCAAGCCATTGTTGTAGATCAAATACCTTTAGACTTAAATATTAAGGGTCTGGGGTACACAGCCCACTTCCTGCAGGAACGTGAAATTAATTTGGCTGACAACAAGTTAACGTCTGACCGCCTTAACAATGTAGATGTACTAGTAGGAGCCGACTACTATTACCAGTTCATAACTGGACATGTTAAACGATTGGGAATGAATATGCTCCAATCTGCAGGTGGCTACTTACTTACTGGTAAAGTTCTGAATGTGAACAAGCCTAAACCTGCCAATAATAATAAATTAGTCAGCAGTAAATCAATTCTCCAGCAGCAAGCTAAAAGGAAAAACACAGCTGAGTAATAAACTCAGATTGAATGTAGTGCAATTGATACTCGCCGAGATGTTTCATAGCTCTCAGTGAAAACCAATGGTCCGTACTCAAACAAGTACAAGTCACAACGACCAAACCATTGAATTCACTGCAGACCTAGAATTATTCTCGACAAGTAGTAATTGACCACACTCAGTCTTCCTAGTTAAATTGTAATGTTGGGCTAGAGAATCTAGTACCCCCTAGGTAATTAATAATGTTAGGCTAGAGAATCTAGCACTTAATGCCACTGGCATTTCCTGAATTTAGTAATTCTATGAAGTCATCAAGCAACTTCAGTAATTACAAATTCACTAGGACCACTGGTCCACTATACTTGCGCTTAAAGGTTTGCCAAGAAAACCTTAATACCATGTTTTCTGCACTAAGAGTTAGTGATAAATACTTGCATTAATTGTTTGAGTTGTTTTTTCTTTCATTTCTGCTTATTTAGTGTAGGAACGCAGCATGAACAAACTTGCAAACTTACTAATATGTAAGCGAATTTACAGAGAACTAATATGTTTAATGCATTATCGTTAAACATTAGCATTGTTAATTAACATGCTTCCTGAGCTTAATATAGCTCACCTTAGAATTAACGTAATAATATGAGTGCTTGTTCCCCATGCGTACGAGCTTAATATTGCTCGCCATGATAATTGAATAATGCAAAACTCCACCTCGTTAATTCGAGTTCACTGAACTCACCCTGTTAGCACTGCTAACGAGCTCACTGTAGCTCACCCTGTCAACACTGTTGACGAGTTCACTGTAACTCACCCTGTTAGCACTGCTAACGAGCTCACTGTAGCTCACCCTGTCAACACTGTTGACGAGTTCACTGCAACTCACCCTGTTAGCACTGCTAACGAGCTCACTGTAGCTCACCCTGTCAACACTGTTGATGAGTTCACTGCAACTCACCCTGTTAGCACTGCTAATGAGCTCACTGTAGCTAACCCTGTCAACACTGTTGACGAGTTCACTGTAACTCACCCTGTTAGCACTGCTAACGAGCTCACTGTAGCTCACCCTGTCAACACTGTTGACGAGTTCACTGCAACTCACCCTGATAGCACTGCTAACGAGCTCACTGTAGCTCACCCTGTCAACACTGTTGACGAGTTCAATGTAACTCACCCTGTTAGCACTGCTAACGAGCTCACTGTAGCTCACCCTGTTAACACTGTTAACGAGCTCACTGTAGCTCACCCAGTAAACACTGTTGACGAGTTCAATGTAACTCACCCTGTTAGCACTGCTAACGGGCTCACTGTAGCTCACCATATTCACGAGTTCAATATAGCTCGACCTGTTAATGAGCTCAATACTGCTCACAATCTTAATTCGAGTACTTTGCTCACAATTAGCTTAGTCCCTTACTTAGGTAGGTTAGAAATTCAAACCATTTATTTAGGTAGGCTTAGGGACTTTAGTAGTGTCAACTGAGTACTAGCCTAATCTGTACTCACCATTAATTACAGTTGACTATACTTATAGAGACTGATTTAATAAACTCAAATTCATGTAAAGGTGATTTCGTATTAACCAGTTTACAGTGTCAAGCCTATGAGCTGCCATTTAATTAGCTCATAAGTCAGAATGACTAGGCTGCTAATCTCACTGTCGACTCAGAATTTTCCTTGATTTTAATGAATAAACTTTTCAGTTCTCTACTTTTCTATTATTTTAGCTAGTTAGCAAATTATTTGTACCATCAGTCAGAATGACTACTGCACGGCAGTGCACATTAAATTCAATTTCCTCATTTGAATTTGGGGTGATCGTGATACTGCGTGATGTTATTGTCTAGTAACTCAATAGTTACAAGTCACAGCGACCCTAGACAGTGACCTTACTGTAGTGGTATAGTCTCCTTGATCTTGAAGGACTAATAATACTTTACTGTATAATCATACAATAGTGTTATCAGTTCTTAGGAACTTATTCTGAGTTTGCCTACGATTCAGCAGCTACGTAATACACCATTACATGTCACTGCGACCCTAGTTGTTGAGTTTATTGTGAGCTTTAGAGTGTTCCTGATTACCGATAACTTAATCATTTAATGTTTCAATATTTAACACGTTTCCACTAAGGGAAACTACAAGCCTATTATAGTTCTCAACTAAGAGCAATTCTTTAATTATTGTGTAGGCTATAAGTAACATGTTTCATTTACATGTAATTAGCAAGACTTAAGTTCTTGTAAGTCCTTGATCAATCCGGGACGTTCGTTATGTGTGTACCAACATACTAACATATTAACATACTAATGTACTAATCTTAATATCACTTCGGGATAGGTCAGTACAACACGGTACACTACGACCCTAGAATCCTCCCCCCAGAGTTATGTTGGATATTTCCAACACCGAATACAACACTGTTGTATTCTCATTACTTATTACTAACAATACTAATTATTGTAGTAAGTAAAATTAACAACACGTAGAATTCTCATGTACTAATAATTTCATCTGTGCAGTAGGCTAGGAGTCTCACGTCACCTGACGCCAGTATTGCGTCAGATTTCCTTACAGTAAACACATTATATCCAATGTATGTGAGAATTAAACACGATTCTCTATACCTAAGGCATTCTGTATGATAACTAATTGCAGATGAATTGACTTCCAACTAAATGCCGAATAGAGCGTTGGAGTCATAGCGTCTATCTCGTAATAACGTTAACGTCACCAGTGAATGCCATGGGGAGACATTAATTCCTCTCCCTTATATATTTACTATTCTTAAATTGGTAAATAATAATAATTTCCTCCTCTAAATAATAAACCCGTCCAGTCTTCAACGTTTCAAGCGTAAATGCGAGAAATATTAATGTTCGTGACAATAATTTGTTTTATGAACGCGGATGCGGCGTGGGTAGAGGAAGGCCAACTCAGTACACGCGGAGAGCCGCTCAGAGGCAGACCTGCGTATTCCGTACTCACAAGGAGACGCCATTGTCCAGCCACTAGGGCAGACGTTATCCATCCTCAGATGAAAGTCGCCACTGTGAGGCGTGAATAACCTTGCAGATAATATCTTCAGCTAGTGCTGGTGTCAAATAAGGAACCTTTTAACCTGGTTCTTGACGACACGTGACCGGCCAGCGAAGCGCGTCACTATCCAGGATAGGTCAAACCGGAGCCTGGGACGCGAAGCACGGCAATCTTAATACTTATACTCTTAATACTTAGCCCACAGCTAAGTATAGTCCTTTATGTGATGCATCAGGTAAAAGTTTAATGGTAGCTGGGTGATTGTCCGTTATGACGCACGATAACATCTAATAACAGGTAATTAAATTCTGTCACCTGTAACTCTCAATTTCTTGAATATAGATTTAGTAGTTAAATTAGTTACTACTGTACATATTTGTCTTGCAGCACGAGAGAGGAACTCTCCATGCCGTCTTCTCCCATATTAATCCGTCCCTTTCGTCAGCCGACCGAGTCCAGAGAATAAGAGGAACTTCCATGGCTTGTCTAAAGGAATCATCATTAAGCTAAGACTATATTTTCTTTCATGATTCTATTGCAATTTCTTATGTGCAGAATCCCTCAGGATTAATATGTGGTTTACTGTAACTCTCATTGCTATACTCATAATCTATGTTTCCATCTATGGTAATGATAGCAGTTTCAATATAATTTTTATAGGATTAGATTATTATTAATTGAATTAGTGAACGAACCACACTAATTCCTGGACGTACTTACCTCCAGTAATAACCCCCCAATGTAGGTGCTTGAGGGTTTGATTCATTTAATAGTACAGCCCATTAATTATTTCTATGATCATAAATTCTAGTATTTTTATCCATAGTTACTGGTTTCATCTAGGAATTATTTAATGATCAGAAATTCTCAGTTTCCCTCTTTACTATAAAAGCGGGTGGTCCTTCGTAATTTAATTTACTACATTAATATTTAAATAATCAGATTCAAGCCCCAAATATCCCACAGACGTTCCCTCCATGCTAGATTTTATATTAACCAGGAAGGAGGAAGAGATATTTGATATTCAGTACCTTCCTCCCTTGGGTAAAAGTGACCATGTCTTTTTGGGAATAAACTATGCAATGCGTTATAATCTGGAAGAAAATAAGGAGGTTGAAGCAGTTGAAAAAGCTGACTTCAGGAGAGGACACTATGGCGACCTTAGACATTTTTTTTAGTGAGTATAATTGGACAGACTTGTTGCTAGACAAGGAAGTAAATGAGATGTATGTCAAGTTTTGTGAAATATATGATAAAGGCACAAAAAAAATTATACCAAAGCAGAGATACACAACTAGGAAACAGGATTGGTTTGACAGAAATTGTGAGAGGGCCAGAGACCAAAAGACACAAAAATGGAATCAATATAGCAAGAGGCCAAACCCCCAAACATACAAGCGATACAAAGACGCGAGAAACAACTACACGTCAGTGAGGAGAGAGGAAGAAAAAAATTTTGAAAAAGAAATTGTGGACAAATGCAAAACAGAACCAGGTCTATTCTATAAATTCATAAACAACAAATTGCAGGGTAAAGGATAATATTCAGAGGTTGAAAATGGGAAATAGATTCACGGAAAAAGAAAAAGAAACGTGTGAAACATTAAACGAAAAGTTTCAAAGTGTGTTTGTACAAAATGAAATCTTCAGGGAACCAGACACAATAAGAATTCCAGAGAACAACAGAGCACATAGAGGTGTCTAGAAACGAAGTGGAAAAAATGCTCAAGGAGCTAAGTAAGAACAAAGCAGTTGGTCCAGATGGAGTTTCACCCTGGGTTCTGAGAGAATGTGCACCTGAGCTCAGCATTCCACTTCAACTGATTTTTCAGGCATCCCTGTTTACAGGAGTTGTAGCTGATGTGTGTGGAAAAAGGCTAACATCATTCCAATCTACATAAGTGGCAGCAGGGAAGACCCCCCTCAATTATAGACCTGTATCATTAACAATTGTAATTGTCAAAATATTGGAAAAAATAATTAAAACTAAATGGGTAGAACACCTGGACAAAAACAATATAATATCAGACAGACAGTATGTTTTTCAATCTGGAAGATCCTGTGTAACGAATTTACTCGGTTTCTATGATCGAGCCACAGAGATTTTACAGGAAAGAGATGGTTGGGTTGACTGCATCTATCTGGACCTAAAAAAGGCTTTTGACAGTTTCACATAAGAGGTTGTTCTGGAAATGAATATATTGGAGGGGTGACAGGTAAGCTTCTAACATGGGTGAAAAATTTCCTGATAGAAAAATGAGGGCCGTAATCAAAGGCAATGTGTCGGATTGGAGAAATGTCCCAAGTGGAGTACCATAGGGTTTAGTTCTTGGACCGGTAATGTTTATTGTTTACATAAACGATCTACCAGATGGAATACAGAATTATATGAACATGTTTGCTGATGATGCTAAGATAATAGGAAGAATAAGAAACCTAGATGATTGTCATGCCCTTCAAGAAGATCTGGACAAAATAAGTATATGGAGCAATACTTTGCAAATGGAATTTAACGTGAATAAATGCCATGTTATGGAATGAGGATTTAGAGAACATCGACCCCACACAACCTATAAATTATGTGAGAAATCTTTAAAGAATTCTGACAAAGAAAGGGATCTAGGGAAAGTTCTAGATAGAAAACCGTCACCTGAGGACCACATTAAGAACATTGTGCAAGGTGCCTATGCTACACTTTCTAATTTCAAAATTGCTTTTAAATACATGGATGGTGAAATACTAAAGAAATTGTTCACGACTTTTGTAAGACCAAAGCTGGAATATGAGGCAGTTGTATGGTCCCCATAACTTACGAAGCACATCAACAAACTGGAAAAGGTGCAAAGACATGCCACTAAGTGGCTCCCAGAAGTAAAGGACAAGAGGGGTCTGTCTAATTACCACAAGCTACGCAAGCTTCACAAAGCTTCCTGGCAATACGTTTGTAATGAATAAATATGATATGTTAGGTTAGGCTGACCTAACCTAACCTAACCTAACCTAACCAAACCAAACCAAACCTAACCTAACCTAACCGACGCTTGGATCGTCGATTTTATTTGGCGTCACCAGCTCTTTATTTTCGTCTAATTTCTTAATAAAAATATACTTTTTCAGATTAAAATTATGTTTTCTCATGTTGTACATTCAGCACCAACATTATAATGAGTAAATATATCATATTTATTCATTACTAACATAAGCTTTCTGAAGCTTTGTGAAGCTTGTGTAGCTTGTGGTAATTAGACGGACCGGACAAGAGCTATGAGGAGAGGTTAGAGGCATTAAATATGAAAAACTAGAAGATAGAAGAAAAAGAGGTGATATGATCACCAAGTACAAAATAGTAACAGGAATCGATAAAATTGACAGGGAAGAATTCCTGAGACCCGGAACTTCAAGAACAAGAGGTCATAGATTTAAACTAACGAAACAAAGCTGCCAGAGAAATATAAGAAAATTCAATTTTGTAAACAGAGTGGTAGACAATTGGAATAAATTAGGTGAGGTGGTGGAGGCCAAAACCATCAGTAATTTCAAAGCGTGATATGTATGACAAAGAGTGCTGGGAAGATGGAACACCACGAGCATAGCTCTCATCTTGTAACTACACTTAGGTAATTGCATTTAGGTAATTACAACTCAACTGGTAAGGTAAGTACAGTACTGCAACGTGCCATATCAATTTATTTCATTTCAATATACATTCTTTGTTATTTAAATTTTTCATAAGGCAAATGTGTACTGGCATATGCATTAATGTGATTGTATTTTTTTTTTGGGGGGGGGGGAGGGGAAAGGGTGTTGCTGGGGCCGAATGGATGGAACGAATTCCACACTGGAATAAATCGGCTATGCCTCATAGCCGAGGACACACTGTATTACTCATTTAATTTCTATATTTACTGTCAACATTTAATGTCATCTAATTTCATGCATTTCTTTGATAAAGTGTTTACTCGTGTCCTTTATGATCTTCGTTATTTGTAAGTGTTGGCCCCATTAACCTTAAATTATAGTATGTTACTCTATGTTCTGATTTGTTAAAAAAAAAATGTTATGAGGAGCAGTTCACTTGCTTTTCTAAATTACAACTTGTATTTCCATTCTATAATTAATGCAAATAAACTACTGTACTGTTGCTAGAACTTCTGACTCCATAATGTAATAGTCTATGCTTGTCATCCTTAAGTATCACCTTCTTTGTATTAATTTTTTATTTTCCTGGAACACTCTCATTTTGTTAGCTTACTACTCTAATAGTATTAAGTGTTTTACCTCGTCACAACATTAATTAAACAACTTTTATATTATTAATAATTTTTGCCTGAAACGCTTTGCATAATAGTAGCTTCATTAGTATATGTAACTCCTGTCTCTTCACTGAACAATACTCTTATGTTCTTTGTACACACAATCTTTTGAATAAATAATAATAATATTATTATTATTATTTACACACGGAAAATCACACAAAAGTGATATACATCAATGAGAAAATTCACTCGGGCTGTGAGATGAGGCAAACCTGCAATGTTTGCATTACCTCATAGCCTCAGCGGATTGTTCATTGATGTATATCACCTTAGTGTGATTTTCTGTGTATCTGAAGTTGTGCATACAGTGTTGAACTACAGTACTTTATCCTTCACCTGAGTGCTTAGGGGTCTTACATAAAATTTGGACTGGCTTCAGGACTTCCTGTGATATCAGGATATCACAGACTTCCTGTGTTATCAGTAGAAATCCGATTATAAAACTTTTAGGAAGTCAGTAGTGGTAAAGTGGTAGAGTATGCGACTGGCAATGCCTTGGTTGTTGGTTTGCAACACCACACAGTCCCAGTGGATTTTCGTATTATTATTATTATAAAAATGATCATATTCGATAGACCAATGTCCACACCCCAACAATGCCATAGGCCTATTTCCACACCCCAACAATTGCATGTTGGGGTGTAAGACAATGGTGGAGCAGAAAGTACTCCAGTACTTACGGTGGATGATGAGAGTGCGAGGAACAAGGTGGTCAGGTGGAGCCAGTGACTCCTTCCTTCAACAGTTTTGTCTCTCCCTCGTGGTATATCCTCAATGTCTTCAGTGGTGTGGCCTCACTACACACTTACACTGCCACAAGTGTCCTGAGAGTACTGTGGGAGGAACAATTTGGCGGGTATTGTGGACACAGGTCTTTAAGACAGGCGAACTTCACGAGTCGTGGAGACGTGTATAGCAACCTTTGTTGTGATGACGTCACTCGCTCGCTCGCTTACTCGCCACGTCGCTCTTCCCATTTTCTTTGGTTACTGATCTTTGCCGACGTTAAGTGTACTTCATATTACCCGAGAGCCACTAATACTAGTGACCTCGACGAGGACAGGAAGCTGGCGGCTTGTCAAAGGTTCCATCCATTTGCCCAGATAATCTTTTCTATCTGTATTTTAAAACCCAGTAGAGTTTTGGCGTTTACCTTGCCTACTCTTCAGCGAGTGGACGGTTCCATGGGTTTACAACATAGAGGTGAAAGAGCATCTCCTGTTTTCTGTCCTACATTGTGGCTTGTTGAACTCGAACCCGAGAATCTGACCTTTTGAAGAAAGTGTCCAGATCGACATCGTCCAAATTGTTTAGTATTTGAAAGGTTTCGATGAGCTCCGCCCTGTCATGCTGGTTTGCAGTGTTATATATTTATTTATTTATTTATTTATTTATACAAAAAGGTACATTGGGATTGTGAGGATACATAGCATAGTAATTACATTCTTGTAAAGCCACTAGTACGCGCAGCGTTTCGGGCAGGTTCTTAATCTAAGAAAATTTTAAGTAGGTAAATACTAGCAAAATTTATAAAAATGATAACAGATACATAGCAAGAAAAAAAAAAGATGAGAAAAATTTGTAGGTATATTAAGGCACATAGGTAGCTCAGATTGATTGCAATGACAGCTTGAATGGTAGTTAACAAAAATTAGTAGGCACAATACAGTATATAGCTTGCCCAAAAGCACATAAAAAGAAGACAGCAATGAACACAATGATAGAGTTGTTTGGATTAAGTACATAAAGATTGGGAGATTTGGTAACACTAGATACAAAGCAAATTTAAAGCTCAGCGTGGGAAACTACGAAGATGAAATTAGGTACTTTTTGGTTTTGTTTTTGAATGGGGCAAAAGTTTGACAGCTTTTCAATTCATTAGGGAGTGAGTTCCATAGACTAGGTCCCTTTATTTGCATAGAGTGTTTACACAGATTAAGTTTGACCCTGGGGATATCAAAGAGATATTTATTTCTGGTGTGGTGATAATGGGTCCTATTACATCTGTCCAGGGAGAGTTTCAGAGCAGGATTTGCATTTAAGAACAGGGTTTTGTAAATGTAGTTGACACAAGAGAATGTGTGGAGGGAGTTAATATTTAGCATGTTAAGGGATTTAAACAAGGGAGCTGAGTGTTGTATGAGAGCAGAGTTTGTTATAATTCTGATAGCAGATTTTTGCTGGTTGATGATGGGCTTAAGGTGGTTTGCAGTGGCTGACCCCCATGCACAGATACCATAATTTAGATAGGGATAGATTAGTGCATAATATAGTGAGAGGAGAGCAGAGTTAGGAACATAATATCTGATTTTAGAGAGTATACCAACTGTTTTAGAGACTTTCTTAGTTATGTGTTGAATGTGGGTGCTGAAGTTGAGTCTCTTGTCTAGGAATAAGCCAAGAAACTTTCCATCATTTTTATTACTAATGTTAATGTTATCTATCTGTAGCTGAATTGCACTCGATGATTTGCTTCCAAATAAGATGTAGTAGGTCTTTTCTATGTTTAGTGTTAGTTTGTTAGTTGACATAAGTTGACTTTTTTTAATTTATTATTCACAACATTGTTTAGGGTATGTGGGTTGGAGTCTGAATAGATGAGAGTAGTATCATCAGCAAACAATATAGGTTTAAGAATATTAGAGACATTAGGCAGATCATTGATATATATAGGAAATATAAGAGGTCCTAAGATGCTGCCCTGTGGCACTCCAACGGTTATTGGTAGAGTGGAAGAAGTTGCATCATTGATGGTTACACATTAGTGTCTGTCACTAAGATAGGATTGGATATAGTCCAGAGCAAGGCCTCTGATTCCATAATGATGGAGTTTAAGTAAGAGGTAGTTGTGATTAACAGTATCAAAGGCTTTTCTTAGGTCAATGAAGAGTCCAATCAGAAATTCATTTTTGTCAAGGGCTGAGTAGATTACGTCAAGGAGATTAATGATTGCATCGTTGGTGCTCTTTTGGGACCGGAAGCCAAACTGGCAGGGGCTGAGTATGTCGAATTTTACGAGGTAGGAATAGAGCTGTTTGTAGATAAGAACACTGTTTTTCCCAAAAACGGTGGGTTTTCTGAGGGAAGAGAAAACGTATGTCTGGAAGCTGACTTTAACCGCCCAAGCTGTGCACGCAACGTGCCGAGGTTATAAAGCTCGGCGTGCAGACTGTGTGGCCCCTCTTCCCGTCAAGCAAGCAGCTGCTCACTTACAAAACGCTGCTCACTGCTGCTTAGCGAGTCGTAAACACAGAAGTTTAGCCCGCTCAACTGTTCCCCCAGCATGGACCCTACACCAGTCCCTATCGACAACGACTCAGAGCGACCCGTCAGGGGCGTCCTGCCCTTCTCAACATACAAGGTACAGTGTTTGTGTCTGTGTTGGCGCGCCACGGTCCCTCCGTGGCACACCTGGCGCGCCCCTGAAGCACGCCTGTTGGTTCAGCCTTGGCGACCAAATGCAGGTGCAGTGGACCTAGAGGGGGAGGTGACCCTCGGTGTTGTTATGGGGCACTGGTTTTTTCTCCAGTAGGTGGCTGTTATTTGAAGCACAATCGGGAGGAGGCCTGTCCACCCCCCCCCCCACCCCCCACCTCCCCAATCTGCTCAGCCCTGTACCTTAAGCTCCCTCACCCAGTCGACGTAAGGTCTGCTGCTTGGGCGACTTCTGTTGTGCCGTTAATTATTATCTATGTTCTTCAATTTTCCAGTTCAATTTCCACAGTCAACAATGTAGCACTCGGCGTGTACAGTCCTAATCAACCCAAGACGCTACAGCTTCGACACAGCAGACAGCAGACTACGACCGCATCGAGCCGCCACGCTCTCGCTCCCCGAGTTCAGACACTCACAATTCTCAATCGAGCCGCCACGCTCTCCCACATAGAGCTCCACGACTCCGGCCACACTCAGCTCTCTGCTCTGCTCCAGGCTTCGACTCAACGTCTACGACACTGCTGTATCCAGGACTACTAAATAAATATGAAACTCACTAAACACTGTGTAACTAATCAACCCAACAAAGTAATATAAACGTACGTTACTATCCACAGTCTCTGTACCTAAAGCCTACTAATTCCACTGACGTCAATGAGATAATCCTTTCTTTTAAAACCAAGTCTAGTGCCCTTGAGGAGATACCAACATTAATTTACAAAAAAGCCTCCAGATCTTTAGCCCCTGCTATTGCATTGCTCTTCAACAAGTCACTTGAACTCCAAACCTTTCCAGATATTCTAAAAAAAGCGAGAGTAACGCCTGTCCACAAATGTGGTGATCTCACAGATGTTAACAACTACAGACCTATATCAATCCTGCCAAACTTGTCAAAAAAATTTGAAAAACTAATCTATAAGCAGCTTTACTCTTATCTAGCTAAACACAATATACTTAGCCCTTGCCAATATGGCTTCAGACCCAAATAAAGCACTAACGATGCACTTATTAGTATGCTTAACTCGATTCATACAGCTCTTGATAAAAATGAGTTCCCTGTTGGGTTATTTGTGGACCTGCGTAAGGCTTTTGACACTGTCAACCGCCAAAACCTTCTTCTTAAATTACATCATTATGGAGTCAGAAGACACTCCCTGCAATACCTCAAATCCTACCTTACTGACAGGCTCCAGTATGTTTCTGTGAATAATTCAATTTCTCCCACCCTACCCATCAACATTGGTGTTCCTCAGGGCAGCATACTTGGCCCTCTCCTTTTTCTCATCTACATTAATGACCTTCCAAATGCCTCCCAACACCTCAAACCAATTCTATTTGCTGACGACACAACCTTCATTTACTCCAGTCCTGACCCTCTTGCTCTAAATGCCACAGTAAATGCTGAAATTGAAATTGAAATAAGTTTATTGAGGTAAAATACACACAAAGGGATGAGGTAGCTCAAGCTATTCTCACCCCATTCAGTACAACGTGTTAATATATACATAGACACACATCACAAATAAACATATTGCCAAACATTCTGAGAGGTAAACATATACATTTCCTCCTTCACAAGGAGTATGTTATCAGACGTACACACAAATACTTTTATGACCTAGGTATACTGTATAGACAATTTGCAAGAGACATGCAGATAATTCAACAAAATATTACAATCTTGGTGCAAAATTCTTATATCTCTCAAGAATATCATCAACCTTTCCGTTGTGACACATCCAGGCTATTTGTTCAGGAACAGTCCTTATCTCAGTGTTTCTATATACATTAATCAACGGACAATCAAGAACATAATGGGCCAGGGTGTGAGACCTTAACATACCACATAGTTTACACCTCGTGTCATTATCATGAACATCTAACCCATATTCCCAGTAATATTTGTACCCAAGCCTGAGTCGCATGTACACAGAGTCACTCCAAGCATTTCTCCTTTTACCATAAGTGAAATGGGTGTTTTGACTCACATACATGTAGTGTTGCATGGTTTGACTACTCTCGTACATTATCTCTCTCCTCTCCACTCCCGCCTGTGCCTGAATATTTCTGATTTTGCTTCTTATTTGTCTCATTGTGAATTCACATTCAATGTCAACTTGTGGTTTTGATGTGGCACGTTTGGCCAAGTCATCCGCCACCTCGTTGGCGGATGACTTAATTCCAACTTAACTTAATTGATGACTTAATTCGTTGGCGGGTGACTTAATTTGTTGGAATAAATTCCAACATGAGATGGAATCCACATGAATTTCACACTATAACCTTTCAGCTGTATCTCAGTTATTCTTCTCTTACAGTCCTCAACTATAGACATGAAGACTGGGTTTCGACTGTTTAAGGACTCCAGTGCTCCTCGGCTATCGACAAATACAAAAACATTTTTGTCGTCATGACGTACTTCCTCCAAACACGCCAGAATGGCCTGCAGTTCAGCTTGTGTGGATGATATATAATTACTAAGCCGGAGTTCAATTATCCTGTCCACAGTCCCAAACTCCGTATAATCCCTTATTAGGACACCACACCCTGCCCTGCCATCCTCCGCCACCGACCCGTCGCAATATACATGTAAACTGTTGCCTCTTGGTAACCGAGATATCATGCTTCCATACAAACACCGTAATTGTCCCGGTTCATGATGAATCTTTTTCGCCTTGAGGGGTACAATTTCGACGTCTATTTTCTGTACTTTCCAGGGAGCAGACATATTACACTGTCGAGAGGGTTTACAGCAGTCAAGTACGTCGTATTCCCTGAGGTCATGAGCTAATCCCCTCGTGTAGCGACAAAACTTTCTATATTCTGTTTGACAATAGATCCTCTAATCAAATAAATCTCAAAATAAACAATACCCAAATTTGTAACAAATTAGATGACAAATTCCTTGGCATTCTCATTGATCACAAGCTGAATTTCCAGGGACACATTCTAAATATATCAAAAAAAGTTTCAAAAACTGTTGGCATTCTTTCTAAGATCAGATATTATGTACCCCGCCCTGCCCTGGTGACTCTCTATTACTCCCTCATCTATCCATATCTCAACTATGGTATTTGTGCTTGGGGTTCTACTACCCAAAATCATTTACGTCCTCTAATTACTCAACACAAAGCTGCTATTAGGACAATATCCAACTCTGGCCCCAGACATCACTCGGTACCCCTACTCAAATCTCTGAATATGTTAGACATTAAGTCACTGCACATTCTCTCATGTGTATTATACATATATAAAACGCTAAACTATAATGCCAATCCTGACCTCAAAAGCTTCATAGAAGGTTGTAACAGAACCCATGAGCACCACACCAGAAATAAATACAGTTTTGATATTCCAAGAGTACGACTTAATCAAACTAGAAATGCTCTACAAATCAAGGGGTCCAGAACGTGGAATGACCTTCCCAACCATGTTAAAGACTGTACCTCTCTCAACCAGTTTAAGTTAAAAACGAAGCTACCTTGAGGTTACCTTACCTTGAGGTGCTTCCGGGGCTTAGCGTCCCCGCGGCCCGGTCGTCGACCAGGCCTCCTGGTTGCTGGACTGATCAACCAGGCTGTTGGACGCGGCTGCTCGCAGCCTGACGTATGAGTCACAGCCTGGTTGATCAGGTATCCTTTGGAGGTGCTTATCCAGTTCTCTCTTGAACACTGTGAGGGGTCGGCCAGTTATGCCCCTTATGTGTAGTGGAAGCGTGTTGAACAGTCTCGGACCTCTGATGTTGATAGAGTTCTCTCTCAGAGTACCAGTTGCACCTCTGTTTTTCAACGGGGGTATTCTGCACATCCTGCCATGTCTTCTGGTCTCATGTGATGTTATTTCTGTGTGCAGGTTTGGGACCAGCCCCTCTAATATTTTCCACGTGTAAATTATTATGTACCTCTCCCGCCTGCGCTCAAGGGAGTACAGTTTTAGGCTCTTTAGTCGGTCCCAATAGTTTAGATGTTTTACTGAGTGGATTCTAGCAGTAAAGGATCTCTGCACGCTCTCCAGGTCAGCAATTTCTCCAGCTTTGAAAGGTGCTGTCATTGTGCAGCAGTACTCTACTCTAGAGAGCACAAGCGTTTTGAAAAGTATCATCATCGGTATAGCATCTCTAGTGTGAAAAGTTCTTGTTATCCAACCTGTCATTTTTCTTGCAGTTGTGACGGCTACTTTATTGTGTTCTTTAAAGGTAAGGTCTTCCGACATGAGTACACCCAGATCCTTTACATTGCCTTTTCGTTCTATGTTATGATTTGCCTGAGTTTTGTACGTGGTTTCCGTTTTTATATTTTCATTTTTTCCATAGCGCATGAGCTGGAACTTATCTTCGTTAAACACCATATTATTTTCTGTAGCCCATAGAAAGACCTGATCTACATCTGACTGGACGTTCGCCGTGTCCTCTATGTTGCCTACTCTCATGAAGATCCTAGTGTCATCTGCAAAGGATGATACAGTGCTATAGGTTGTGTTCTTGTCTATGTCCGATATGAGGATGAGAAAAAGTACTGGAGCAAGCACAGTACCCTAGGGGACTGAGCTCTTTACGGTTGATGGGCTGGATTTTATTTTGTTGACTATTACACATTGGGTTCTGTTGGTCAGGAAATTGTAGATCCATCTGCCTATTTTTCCGGTAATTCCTTTTGAACGCATTTTATGTGCAATAACACCATGGTCACATTTATCAAAAGCTTTTGCGAAATCTGTGTAAATTACATCCGCGTTATGTTTGTCTTCCATAGCATCTAATGCCATATCATAGTGGTCCAGCAACTGCGACAGGCAAGAGCGCCCTGTTCTGAAACCATGTTGTCCGGGGTTATGGAGTTGCTGTGATTCCATGTATTTTGTGATTTTACTTCTTAGCACTCTCTCAAAATTTTTTATGATGTGCGATGTTAGCGCTATCGGTCTGTAATTTTTTGCCTCTGCCTTATTTCCTCCTTTATGGAGTGGTGCTATCTCTGCTGTTTTTAGTATATCAGGAATAACGCCAGTATCTAGGCTTTGTCTCCACAGAATGTGGAGGGCCTGCGATAGTGGTTTTTTACAGTTCTTTATGAATATGGAGTTCCAAGAATCCGGGCCTGGTGCAGAGTGCATAGGCATACTGTTTATGGCTTCTTCAAAATCCAGTGGGGATTGGGTGACGTCTGATATATGATTTGATGTTTGATTTGATTTATTAGCTATACCTAATAAATTCCCTGTAACCTACAGGGTTCCCTGTAACCCTGTCCCCTCTATTGTCAACCAATGTCTGTTTTTTTAAGGAGCGCTATTTGTCGACAGATTTGTATTTGTGCTGCTTTTTCAGCTATGTTTTCATTTCTTGTTTTCATTTTACTCTTTATGCTCAATTAGTATTAAGCTTTAGTCATTTAAGTTTTTCATGCCCGAAACGCTTTGCGTAATAGTGGCTTTAGGCATTGTATGTACTAGCTCTATCTATAAGTCCACCTATCTCTGTAAAAATTTCTTGTATGTATGTACCTTACCTAAATAAACATTTATTTATTTATTTATAACTATGCTGGAATAAAAAGTTAGCAAATTTGTTAAACATGAACGGCCATTTATAAAACCATGTTGCGACTCATTTGTATGGCAAACAGCTCAGTTTGGGTTGATGATACTAGTCCTCCCAGTCTCCAATATGCCTGAACGCTGGTCGTGCAAAGAGCAGCGCCAGCACTCTCATTTTCTGTGTCCACCGATCCGTCTGTGAAGATGTGGGTGGCTCCTGCTACTGCTATGCTATACATTTGCTCTTCTATTATGCGCTTTAGGATTGTCGGATCATAGGCAGCCTTTTTCATTGGGAGACTTTCTATTACTATTTTGAAAGTAGGCTCTTTCCACGGCGCGGAAGGAGTGTAATTTGGGTGTGGATGATCACCCTCTCTATCAAGAATCATGCTTTTTAAATGTAGTCTGTTTAGGACTTTTCCTGCTCTTGCAACCCAAGAGTTTCCATTGTTTTGGCCTAGTCCAACCACCAAGGCCTGCCGTACTGGGATTGGATCAGAAGAAATAATTATCTTACTGATAATTGTAGCTGTCCTTTGTGATATTCTTTCTTGTAGAGAGGGCAAACCCGTCTCCAGTCTAAGAGTTTCAAGCCTGGTCCACATGGGGGCTCCCAGTGCAGCTCTCATAGCATTGCTTTGGGCAACTTCAAGCTTTTTCCACTGTTGGTGTGATAGATTTGTGAGTGCAGGTGCGGCATAATCGATCACTGATCTGTTCCGCGATTCGTTTTCTTCGCCTATATAGGGAACGACGTTCCCGTTCCAATCTGCATCTCTTCCTCTTTTTTCTTAGAGGTATGCGGTTTGAACATATTTCTAGTGCTACTGAGCTTATTTTTTCCAGGCACTGGTTCAGGTTTGCATTTTCCAGCTGTTCTTCCCAGTTTATTTCTGTGAAGTCCTGGTTTATTTGCTCCCAGTTTATCTGTTTATTATTGAAGTTGAATTTGCTGAAATCTCCTCCACCGGGAATCTGGACTGGTTTTGAAGGTCTACTCCCCATGGTTGTCATAACTTCAATTAAGTTGTGATCTGAGTAACAGGTATTTGTAATCATTATGTTCCTGATCAATTCATCATTATTAGTGAAAATGAGGTCCAGCGTGTTCTCCTTCCTAGTTGGTTCTACTATTTGCTGGTTTAAGGCAAACCTGTCGCACATCCGTAGCAGGTCATTTGCATGTGCCTGTTCATTTAGGCTACTTCCTGGTATTCTTTCTGATATTACTGTATTAGCCAGGTGCTTCCATTTCAGGTGCCGTAGGTTGAAGTCCCCAAGCAGGATGATGTTCGGAGCTGGATTTGTGAGGTTTTCCAAGCAGTGTTCTATTTTCATTAGTTGGTCTTTAAACTGGTGAGGGTTTGCCTCCGGTGATTTATATACAAGGACAATAACTACATTTAAAATCTCTATTTTGATTATCAGCACTTTCACCATATCATTTGAGGTGTTTAGCAGCTCAGTACAGATGAGTGTGTCTTTGATGTAGAGGCTGACCCCACCCTGAAGCCGGTGTTTCCTATCACATCTGAAAAGATTGTACTCTGAGATCCATATTTCACCATCATGGTAGTCCTTTGTGTGGGTTTGTGTTAGGGCTGCAAACACTGCATTTGCCTCATGAAGGAGAGGCAAATCTATAAATTTCATCTATAAATTGAACTTTGTTGGTTTTGCGTGTTTTTATACCCTGGATGTTGGCAAATATAAATGATGTTATCGTGTTAGTGGAAGTGCTGGAAGCCTTACTTGGTGTTAATATCTGAGGCTCTGGTAAGGAGGCCACTGTGTTTGCGTCCAGGGTGTGTCGTTTTGGAAGTGATTCGTCCAGTTTTGGTAGTAGGACGGGTGTTGTCTGGTGTAGCACCTGTGTGCTTGTTGGTAATTTGAATTCCAGTCTTGTGGGTATCTCCGTTCCCCTCTGTAATCCTGTAGTGGTTCCATCTGACTGTTCCTCTCTCTTATATTTACTACTCTGTTTCTGCCTTCCTCTAAAAATCTTTCATATGAAGAAAGATTAACAAAGCTTAAGTTGCATTCACTGGAAAGGCGAAGAGTTAGGGGTGACATGATAGAGGTTTACAAGTGGGTGAATGGACATAACAAAGGGGATATTAATAGGGTATTAAAAGTATCAACACAAAACAGAACACGAAACAATGGGTATAAATTGGATAAGTTTAGATTTAGGAAAGACTTGGGTAAATACTGGTTCAGTAACAGGGTTATTAATTTGTGGAACCAATTGCCGCGTAACATTGTGGAGGTGGGGTCCCTCGATTGTTTCAAGCATGGGTTGGACATGTATATGAGTGGGATTGGGTGGTTATAAATAGGAGCTGCCTCGTATGGGCCAATAGGCCTTCTGCAGTTGCCTTTGTTCTTATGTTCTTATGTTTTCATTTTACTCTTTATGCTCAATTAGTATTAAGCTTTAGTCATTTAAGTTTTTCATGCCCGAAACGCTTTGCGTAATAGTGGCTTTAGGCATTTTATGTACTAGCCCTAACTATAAATCCATCACTCTTTGTAAAATCTCTTGTATGTATGTACCTTACCTAAATAAACATTTGATTTGATTTGATTCTTTATAACATAAGAACATAAGAACAAAGGTAACTGCAGAAGGCCTATTGGCCCATACGAGGCAGCTCCTATCTATAACCACCCAATCCCACTCATATACTTGTCCAACCCGCGCTTGAAGCAAACTTTATAAGTGCCAGAGTTTATAAATAAGTACCAATTTATATAAGTGCTTCTTTACAGTCTGACTGTTAGTCATGGCGTGCTTCCTCACGCTACAATATTTACTGTAATTTTACCTTTGCTTTCGCCCCATGCCTATGTTTATATATTGGGTAGTGCTGTTATTGTTGTTCAGGACATTTAATGCTCAAGCCAGCTCCTATTTAGCCCTGTTGCTTTACCCTACTCTAAACGCTGGCTATATAAATTTTTATATTATTGTCTTTCAGTTACAATGTGTTATGCCTCGCAACTTATTTATCCGCAATTTATTTATCTTGGACCCGTGATGCGGGTCCAAGCTTCTTGCTGTTACCTTCCTTGGGCTTGCAACTACGATTTGTTTCTCTCTGCAATTTATTATTACAATTTAGCATTGCCCTCGTGCATGTTTTATTAACTTATTAAAACTCTGGCTTCTTGTATCCAGTTATTTATTAAGTAAAGTAACCTAGGTTGTGCTAGTTCCTGAGTTACAAGCCTCATGCCTCTGACTTTAAGATTATCTTGGTATTGCGTATCATTAATTTACCTCAATTTATTACTGCAATTTATGCGGGTCAAGCTGCATGTTATTTACTCTTACTGGTTTTGCAATTGTGATTGTTTAACTATTGTTTGCCATTAAGTTATCAAGTAACTCAGCTAGGCTGTGATAGGCGCAGAGTACGGCCCCCCACCCCCCTTGCCTCTTGCTTTAAGATTACTGGCCCTGCATTTATGTTTAGTTACATCAGCTAACTATTCCCGCAAATTATGCAGCGTCTTGCTGCATGTGTATTATTTATTACTGGTTTACAATTATGTTTGTTTATCATTTTGCTTATTGCTTTTAAGTTATTAGGTAAAGTCAGCTAGGTTATGCTAGCTGCTGTGTCGCAGGCCTCCGGCCTCTAAGAACATAAGAACAAAGGCAACTGCAGAAGGCCTATTGGCCCATACGAGGCAGCTCCTATTTATAACCACCCAATCCCACTCATATACATGTCCAACCCGCGCTTGAAACAATCGAGGGACCCCACCTCCACCACGTTACGCGGCAACTGGTTTCACAAATCAACAACCCTGTTACTGAACCAGTATTTACCCAAGTCTTTCCTAAATCTAAACTCATCCAACTTATACCCATTGTTTCGTGTTCTGTCTTGTGTTGATAATTTTAATACCCTATTAATATGCCCTTGTTACGTCCATTCATCCACTTGTAAACCTTTATCATGTCACCCCTAACTCTTTGCCTTTCCAGTGAATGCAACTTAAGCTTTGTTAATCTTTCTTCATATGAAAGATTTCTAATTTGGGGAATTAACTTAGTCATCCTACGTTGGACACGTTCAAGTGAATTTATATCCATTCTATAGTACGGCGACCAAAACTGAACTGCATAATCTAAATGGGGGCCTAACCAGAGCAAGATATAGCTTAAGAACCACACCAGGTGTCTTGTTACTAACGCTTCGTTTAATAAATCCCAGTGTCCTATTCGCCTTATTACGAACATTCATGCATTGATCCTTTTGTTTTAACTTCTTACTAATCATAACTCCCAGATCCCTTTCGCAATCCGACTTCGCAATCTCAGCACCATTTAGCTCGTATCTTGTAACTCTATCATCATTACCTAGCCTCAGAACTTTACATTTATCAGCATTAAACTGCATCTGCCAAGCCTTTGACCATTTCAAAACCTTATCTAGATCAACTTGAAGTGATAGTGAGTCCTCCTCCGATTTAATTTCCCTACCGATTTTCGTATCATCGGCAAATTTGCAAATGTTGCTACTCAAACCTGAATCTAAATCATTTATATATATTATAAACAACAGAGGTCCCAGGACAGAGCCCTGAGGTACTCCACTAACAACATTATCCCACTCTGACTTAACCCCATTTATATTAACTCTCTGTTTCCTTTGGAATAGCCATGTCCTAATCCAACTTAATATAGCACCTCCAATACCATGAGCTTCTATTTTTTTAATTAGTCTTTCATGTGGCACTGTATCAAAAGCTTTGCTAAAGTCAAGGTACACAACATCACAATCCTTACCACTATGAACTGCCTCAACTATACTGGAATAAAAAGTTAGCAAATTTGTTAAACATGAACGGCCATTTGTAAAACCATATTGCGACTCATTTATTAATTTATGTTTTTCAAGATGGAGACGAATTGTATTTGCAATTATTTATTCAAGTAACTTTCCCACAATAGACGTTAGGCTAATTGGCCGATAGTTTGACGCAAGTGATCTATCTCCTTTCTTAAAAATTGGTACCACATTAGCTACCTTCCATGACTCTGGCACTCTGCTTGACTCTATTGATTTATTAAATATGGAAGACAGTGGCTCGGAAAGCTCCTCTTTGCATTCTTTAAGCACCCTGGCAAACACTTCATCCGGCCCTGGGGATTTGTTTGGTTTTAGTTTTTCTAATTGTTTAATTACATCCTCCCTGGTAACTGCTAAACTAGTCAACCTGTCCTCATCCCCACCCACATAGACTTGTTCGGCTGAAGGCATATTGTTAAGTTCTTCTTTAGTAAATACAGATATAAAATATTTGTTAAAAATACTACTCATCTCCTTGTCATTATCCGTTATTTGACCTGTCTCCGATTTTAATGGACCTATCCTTTCCCTAGTCTTAGTTCGATATAACTGAAAAACCCTTTAGGATATGACTTTGCTTGCTCTGTTATGCGAACTTCATAGTTTCTTTTTGCTTTCCTAATCTCTTTTTTAACATTTCTAACCAGTTGTATGAATTCCTGTTCTAACCTAACTTCCCCATTCTTAATCCTTTTGTACCAAGCTCTCTTTTTACCTATAAGGTTCTTTAAATTATTTGTTATCCACTTTGGGTCATTAGTATTCGATCTATTCAATTTGTATGGCATACTACGTTCCTGTGCTTTGTTTAGAATATTCTTAAATAAATTATAAAATAAAATAAAATAAAATAAAATAAAATAAAATAAAATGTTTATTTAGGTAAGGTACATATATACAATGAATTTTTACAAAGATTGGTTGACTTATAGGCAGAGCTAGTACATACAATGCCTAAAGCCACTATTACGCAAAGCGTTTCGGGCATGATAAACTTAAATGACAAGCTTAATACTAATTGAGCATAATGAGTAAAATGAAAACATAGATGAAAAAGCAGCACAAATACAATTATGTCGACAAACAGCGCTCTTTAAAGAAAAAAAACATACATTGGTTGACAATAGAAGGGTAAGGTAGGTTACAGGGAATTTATTAGGTATAGTTTCGTTATTAACTTAAACTGGTTGAGAGAGGTACAGTCTTTAACATGGTTGGGAAGGTCATTCCACGTTCTGGACCCCTTGATTTGTAGAGCATTTCTAGTTTGATTAAGTCGTACTCTTGGAATATCAAAACTGTATTTATTTCTGGTGTGGTGCTCATGGGTTCTGTTACAACCTTCTATGAAGCTTTTGAGATCAGGATTGGCATTATAGTTTAGCGTTTTATATATGTATAATACACATGAGAGAATGTGCAGTGACTTAATGTCTAACATATTCAGAGATTTGAGTAGGGGTACCGAGTGATGTCTGGGGCCAGAATTGGATATTGTCCTAATAGCAGCTTTGTGTTGAGTAATTAGAGGACGTAAGTGATTTTGGGTAGTAGAGCCCCAAGCACAAATACCATAGTTGAGATATGGATAGATAAGGGAGTAATAGAGAGTCACCAGGGCAGGGCGTGGTACATAATATCTGATCTTAGAAAGAATGCCCACAGTTTTTGAAACTTTTTTTGATATGTTTAGAATGTGTCCCTGGAAATTAAGCTTATGGTCAATGAGAATGCCAAGGAATTTGCCATCTAATTTGTTACAAATTTGGGTATTGTTTATTTTGAGATTTATTTGATTAGAAGACTTATTGCCAAACAGAATATAGAAAGTTTTGTCAATGTTAAGGGTGAGTTTGTTGGCAGTTAGCCACAGATGGACTTTATTTAGCTCAGTATTTACTGTGGCATTTAGAGCAAGGGGATCAGGACAGGAGTAAATGAAGGTTGTGTCGTCAGCAAATAGAATTAGTTTGAGGTGTTGGGAGGCATTTGGAAGGTCATTAATGTAGATGAGAAAGAGGAGAGGGCCAAGTATGCTGCCCTGGGGAACACCAATGTTGATGGGTAGGGTGGGAGAAATTGTATTATTCACAGAAACATATTGGAGCCTGTCAGTAAGGTAGGATTTGAGGTATTGTAGGGAGTGTCCTCTGACTCCATAATGATGTAATTTAAGAAGAAGGTTTTGGTGGTTGACAGTATCAAAAGCTTTACGCAGGTCCACAAATAACCCAACAGGGAACTCATTTTTATCAAGAGCTGTATGAATCGAGTTAAGCATACTAATAAGTGCATCGTTAGTGCTTTTTTTGGGTCTGAAGCCATATTGGCAAGGGCTAAGTATATTGAGTTTGGCTAGATATGAGTAAAGCTGCTTATAGATTAGTTTTTCAAAAATTTTTGACAAGTTAGGCAGGATTGATATAGGTCTGTAGTTGTTAACATCTGTGAGATCACCACATTTGTGGACAGGCGTTACTCTCGATTTTTTTAGAATATCTGGAAAGGTTTGGAGTTCAAGTGACTTGTTGAAGAGCAAAGCAATAGCAGGGGCTAAAGATCTGGAGGCTTTTTTGTAAATTAAAATTGGTATCTCCTCAAGGGCACCAGACTTGGTTTTAAGGGAAAGGATTATTTCATTGACGTCAGTGGAATTAATAGGCTTTAGGTACAGAGACTGTGGATAGTTACCTGTAAGATAGTCCTTAATGTCAGTACTGGAAGATGGAATGTCATTTGCAAGGGATGAACCAATGGAAGAGAAGAACCTATTGAACTCAATAGCAGAATCAGAGGCTGAAAGCTGACCATCGTTATTAGACAGGAGAGTCGGTTTGTTATTTAAAGACTTCTTTGATCCCAATATTTGTGAAATTGTTCTCCAAGTTTGTTTAATGTTGCTCTTTATTTGGGTAAATTTATCTTCGTAGTATATAGTTTTGGCTCGTCTAATTATCTTAGATAGCAATAATGAGTAATTCTTTGAGACTTCTTTGGAGACAATTCCTAACCTATACTTCATCTCAAAGTCATGTTTTTTATTAATAGATTTAAGTATTCCCTTTGTAAGCCAGGGATTGTTAAGCCTTTTGGTTGTGACTTGTTTTGTAAGCATAGGACAGTGGGTATTATAAAGGCTAAGAGTTTTTTGAAGAAAAGATTGCACTGCTAGGTTGATGTCCTCTATGTTACCTAACTCGGACTCCCAGTTGACATTATCAGCAGCAGTTATAAAATTGTCTATAGCGGTTTATTGTGTAGTATAAAACGTATCTCTCTTGACTCAAGAGGTGGTTTTCTAATGTTAGTTAAGAGAAATGTGGGGTAATGGTCTGTAGTGCTATTGGTGATTATACCTGAAGTAAGCGGAGAGGTTATGTTTGTCCAGATGTGATCTAGAGTCGTGGCAGTGCTATCAGTGATTCTAGTAGGTCTTGTGATTAAGGATATGAGGAAGCAGGAATTCATACAGTTGAGGAAGCTAACAGCAGTGGGGTGTTCTGGCTCGCAGAGGTCAATATTAAAGTCCCCTGCGATAATTAGGTGGTTTTTGTTCAGTCTGTTATCAAGTATTAGATTTCTAAGGTTTGAGTTGAATTCGGACACATCAGTGTTAGGAATTCTATAAACTGCACCCACAGACAGGACAGACTCGGCACCCTTGACTCTGAAGCTGGCGAAGATATACTCCCCATAGCAGTCTCTAGTTCTAATTTCTTTTACGCATGTTAGTTCTTGGTGGTAGTAAAGAGCAGTGCCACCACCTCTCTGAAGTTGACGACAGCAGGAATGTCGTTCATGGGTTCATGTCTCGCTCTAAGACCGGCCCACACCCCATACTCAAGACTTTCCAATCTATTTGACCAAAAAATTTCTTAGGCTATTAAAATCAGCTTTTCGAAAATCTGGCACTTTAACAGAATTTTCTCCTACAGGTCTATTCCATTTTATGCTAAATCTGATTACTTTGTGATCACTGTTCCCTAGCTCACACCCTATTTCGATGTCATTAATTTGTGTTTCCCTGTTAGTTAACACTAAATCTAAAATATTATTTTCCCCGCGTTGGTTCCTTAATGTGTTGCGTAAGAAAGCAATCATCAATTAATTCTAGAAAATCTTCTGCTTCACTGTTCCTTGTTTTGTTCAACCAGTTTATTCCACTAAAATTAAAGTCATCCATGACATAAATACTGTTAGATCTAGATGCTCTAGATATTTCATCCCATAGATGCTTTGCTTCCATTCTGTCTAAATTTTGTGGCCTATATATAACGCCTATTATAATATTATTTGTTTTTTCGTTTAATTCTATCCAAATAGTTTCTGTGTGTGGCTCAGTTTTGATTCCCTCTTTGAGACTACATTTCAAATTGTCCCTAACATATATGGCTACTCCCCCTCCTCGTCTAATATATCTATCTGTGTGAAATAGTTTAAATTTATTTATTTGATATTCAGCTAATAGTTCTCTATTTTCTACATTCATCCACGTTTCGGTAAGTGCAATAATATCTATTTTTTCTGTGCAGACAAGAGCATTTAATTCGTTAATTTTATTTCTTAGACTTCTACTGTTAGTGTAATATACCCTAAGTGAACTGTTATTTTGAGGCCCTTTTCTTTCCCTGATCATTTTGCCAATTCTTTTCTCCTACGAACACATACTTTTATTACCTCCTTCCTCCAAATCAATTCCCATACCACTATCTACTAACAGTTTAAACCCAAACAAACGCCTCTAACCACTGGTTCCAACGAGTTTGCAACAGCAACAACCCCAGCCCTCGATAGATGCACCCCATCACGAGCATACATTTAATTTCTTCCATAGAAGTGTTCCCAGTTGTCTATGAAAGATATTGCATTTGATTTGCAATATCTTTCCAGCCGCCAATTGACACCAAGTGCCCTCGACATCCATTCATTTCCCACTCCCTTTCTTGGAAGAATGCCACATATGATCGGGATTCCTCCCTTGCTCCTAACTAATTCAATGGCTGTCCTGAATCTCTGTATTAGTTCCTCACTCCTAACTCGCCCAACATCATTACCCCCTGCACTAATACAAATAATGGGTTTGTTCCCATTTCCCGTCATAATATCATTCATGTTTCCAACAATATCACCAATTCCAGCTCTCGGATAGCAAACTCTTAATCTGTTCCCCCTATCTCTGGCACAAAACGTTCTGTCTAAATACCTCAAGGCTCTGTCCTGGAACCTTTGTTGTTTATAAAATATATAAATGATTTGGATTCAGGTTTGAGTAGCAACATTTGCAAATTTGCCGATGATACGAAAATCGGTAGGGAAATTAATTCGGAGGAGGACTCACTATCACTTCAAGTTGATCTAGATAGGGTTTTGAAATAGTCAAAGGATTGGCAGATGCAGTTTAATGCTGATAAATGTAAAGTTCTGAGGTTAGGTAATGATGATAGAGTTACAAGATACGAGCTGGATGGTGCTGAGATTGCGAAGTCGGATTGTGAAAGGGATCTGGGAGTTATGATTAGTAAGAATTTAAAACAAAAGGATCAATGCATAAATGTTCGTAATAAGGCAAATCGGACACTTGGATTTATTAATCGCAGCGTTAGTAACAAGACACCTGGTGTGGTTCTCAAGCTATATCTTGCTCTAGTTAGGCCCCATTTAGATTATGCAGTTCAGTTTTGGTCGCCATATTATAGAATGGATATAAATTCACTTGAACGTGTCCAGCGTAGGATGACTAAGTTAATTCCCCAAATTAGAAATCTTTCATATGAAGAAAGATTAACAAAGCTTAAGTTGCATTCACTGGAAAGGCGAAGAGTTAGGGGTGACATGATAGAGGTTTACAAGTGGGTGTATGGACATAACAAAAGGTATATTAATAGGGTATTAAAAGTATCAACACAAGACAGAACACGAAACAATGGGTATAAATTGGATAAGTTTAGATTTAGGAAAGACTTGGGTAAATACTGGTTCAGTAACAGGGTTGTTGATTTGTGGAACCAATTACCGCGTAACGTGCTGGAGGTGGGGTCCCTCGATTGTTTCAAGCGCGGGTTGAACAAGTATATGAGTGGGATTGGGTGGTTATAAATAGGAGCTGCCTCGTATGGGCCAATAGGCCTTCTGCAGTTGCCTTTGTTCTTATGTTCTTAAATACCTCACCTGGGAATCTCCCACAACCAAAATTCGCTTCGGTACCTCCTTAACTTTCTGAGCAGCCTGAGGGGCCTGCGCTCCGCCGCTCCTTGCTGATTTCTGTTCCGAGTGAACTGCAGGCTCACCACAGCACTCCTCCTCCAACACGCAAATGAATTTGCTGTCCTTAGGGCGTCTGTAGGCGGCCTTGTCAAGGTCTTCTTATGACCCCTGTCCTTCACGACTCTCCACGATGAGGTCCCGTCAACACTGGTCTCCTCCTTCGTTTCCTCCCGAAGTCTCAGCCGTCGTATTTCCTCCCACAGGGAATCCATCTCTGCTCTCAGAGCTCCAACCAGACTCACCAAATCCTTCCATTATTGCAATAATAATGTTACTACAATCGGAGCTTCAGCTAACACAACCTCTCACTGTGACTGCACCTGCACCTAAACTTCAGCTTTAAGTTTTCATGGACTTGTATTTTCCATAAGTTTCCTTAATTTATTAATGAATTTTATGCAGTGTCAAGCTGCATGTTTTCTTTTGCTGGTTTTACATTTATGTTTGTTTAACTTTTGCTTATTGCCTTTAAGTTATTATGTAAAGTCAGCTAGGATGTGATAGTTGTAGGGATCGGGCCCTTGCCTCTTGCTTTAAGTTTATTCTGGCCCTGCATTTACGTTTAGTTTCCTCAGCAAATTTCCTGCATTTTACATCGCCCTTGCTGCATGTTTTTACTTTACTGGTTTACAATTATGTTTGTTTAACTTATGCTTCACCTTTAAGTTAAGTAAAGTCAGCTAGGATGTCCTAGACGCTGTCTTCGGGCCTCATGCCTCTCCCTTTAAGTTATCTTGGACTCGTATTATGATTAGTTCCTTCAGCAATTTATTGCTAATTATGCATTGCCTAAGTGCATGTTATTTTACTTACCGTTTTACCTTTATACTTGTTTTCTTGACTTTGTCATTAAGTTATTAAGTACTGACAGCTAGACAGTACCAGTTTTGTTTACCAGTACCAGTAAACGTTTCCAGTCGTTTTGTCTGCCCGGTGTAGCCCAAAAGAATCTGCAGCCTCCCGGCTGCTGGTTTATCCAGACATGTTGTCTGCCCGGTGTAGCACGGATGTCACTGTGGCCTCCCAGGCCGCTGGTTATCCAGACATGTTGTCTGCCCGGTGTAGCACGGATGTCACTGTGGCCTCCCAGGCCGCTGGTTATCCAGACATGTTGTCTGCCCGGTGTAGCACGGATGTCACTGTGGCCTCCCAGGCTGCTGGTTATCCAGACATGTTGTCTGCCCGGTGTAGCACGGATGTCACTGTGGCCTCCCAGGCTGCTGGTTATCCAGACATGTTGTCTGCCCGGTGTAGCACGGATGTCACTAGCTGTGGCCTCAAAGGCCGCTGGTTTATCCAGACGTTTTGTCTGCCCAATGTAGCCAGGAAGGTTGTCATAGCCGCTGCCGTCTTCGCTGCCGGCGTTCAGGGGTCGATGTCCAGCCGACGTTCTTCCTGTGATGAGTTAAGCCGGCGATGTTATTCAGATATTATATTTATATTGGTCTGATAAATATGCGGCCTCCCAGGCCGCTGGTTTATCCAGATGTGTTGTCTGCCCGGTGTAGCCCGGAAGGTTTTCACAGCCACTGATGTCTTAGCTGCCTTCGTTCAGGGGTCGATGTCCAGCCGACGTTCTTCCCTGGTTGATGGGGTTCTGGGAGTTCTTCTACTCCCCAAGCCCGGCCCGAGGCCAGGCTTGACTTGTGAGAGCTTGGTCAACTAGGCTGTTGCTTGGAGCGGCCCGCAGGCCCACATACCCACCACAGCCCGGTTGGTCCGGCACTCCTTGGAGGAATAAATCTAGTTTCCTCTTGAAGAATGCTATTAAACATTGTTTTGTGCGCGATGGTAAAATAATAGCTAGGAAGACTGACTCTGGAAAAACTTATGTCATAACCACTGAAGCACACCTCACTTCTTTCCTGGATGACTGTGGGATATCAGCTGAATAACCAGAACATAATTTGTTGTCTCACATACAACCAAAGTGTACTTAAGCTCTGCCTTTCCTTTCCAAAGGTGTTTATTTTTATTTTTATTTTATTTTTTTGTTTGTCATCTTTGCCTGTTTTATACTCTTAATTATTTGTTCTTAGTTAATCCCCTTGTCACTAAACCTAGGGCTTTTTATTACCCTGTTAATTAACCATTACTAAGCTAATTATCTTCATGATCATTTTTTTTATGATTATTATTTTTCTTATTATTTTTTATTTTACATTTATATTGTCAGTCTCTACTGATTTTTTGTGTTTTATTTTATGTAACTTCTGTGTCCTCCCTGGCTATCTATTGGATCTTTATTTTACTTCTAAATTGTTACTATTTTATTGTATCTGCTCTTATTCTTGTGTTTTGCTTTATCGTGTATCTTGTATCGTGATCCCTCTGCATCTCTATGCACACTGATATTGATCCTGATCAAAATCTTCTGACTCATATCTATACCAACCAGCACATTGATCATCATTATTGCAAGTATTTCACAGCACACCAGGCTAAAAACAAACTCCAAAATAGCACCTATCTATCAGTTTATAACCAAAATGTTAGATCACTTGGTAAACATTTTGACGATTTAAATGCACTACTCACAGCACTAGGTACTAACCTATCGTTCATTATTTTAACAGAAACTTGGCTAAATAAAGACTATACCCAACTCTACAACTTAGCTGGTTATAAAGCCATTCATAACTGTAGGCCTAATAAAAAAGGTGGTGGCACAGCTATATATTACCGAGATACATTTATCTGCAACAGTGTTATTAGTGACAGAGATGACTACTGTGAATATACTTTTGCTCAGTTTACAATTAAATCCCTTAAATCCTCTTTGACTATTGGAGCCATCTATAGATTTCCCAATACTAACATAGCTTCTTTCTCAGACAACCTAAGGAATCTTATTATAAAAAACAATCTCAACAAAAACCACATCATTCTGGGAGGAGACTTTAATATTGACCTGGGTCAACAAAACTGCTCTCAAGTTGACTATTTCCTTAACAGCATGAACTCCTGTATGCTAATCCCCACTATCACCAAACCTACCCGAGCCACTCAAACATCAGCCACTACCTTGGACCACATATGGACAAACATAACAGCTCCCCTTGTAACTGGTATAATCTACGACAGAACAACTGACCACTATCCTACCTTTCTCATAGCGAACATGGACATAACACCACCAAAAAGCAAGAAACTTTCATTTAGGCTACACAGTGAATCAGCTTTAGACAATCTTACAGAGGCACTTCACAATATTAACTGGGATTCTGAATTCAATAATACCCATGATATAAATTCATTAGCTAACCTCTTCCTCTCCAAAACTCTAAGCCTCTACAACCTTCATTGTCCCCTTCTTACAAAGCAAGTAACTGACAAAAGATTAAACAATCCATGGCTCACAAGTGGCATTCTCAACTCAATCAACAAGAAACATGAATATGAAAAGAAAGTTAGGATTGGCCTAGTTTCAAAGGAAGTAGCTAAAAGGTACTCATCAATGCTTACCAGTATCATAAGAAAGGCAAAACTTGCATATTATGTGAATAGATTCAATGAAGCAAAAGGCAACATGAAAAACACTTGGAAAACTATCTCTAGTATCCTAGGAACTAAACAACACTCACATAACCAAATAAAACTCTACAAGGATGGGGATATACCGTCAACTGATTTAGAAATGGCAAATGAATTTAATAGTTTCTTTTCATCGGTTGGTGCTAATCTTGCCAGTAAAATCCCACAGACTCAGACACATATTAACACATATCTCTCAGGCAGCTATCCAAACTCTCTTCTCCTTTCACCAATCAGCCCGGCAGATGTTGTGTCCATCATGCACTCTCTAAAAACCAAGGCAGGGAACACCAGTGAAATTCCATCCATTGTGTACAAGAGAGCCTCCCATGCCCTTGCCCCACCCATAGCACTACTGTTCAACAAATCTATAGAGTGTCACACCTTCCCTGATATCCTCAAAAAAGCAAGAGTAACGCCAGTCCATAAAGGAGGCAATCCGGCGGACATAAACAATTATAGACCAATATCAAATCTACCCATTCTATCAAAAATATTTGAAAAAATTATTTACAAACAGCTCTATTCCTACCTCGTAAAATTCGACATACTCAGCCCCTGCCAGTTTGGCTTCCGGTCCCAAAAGAGTACCAATGATGCAATCATTAGTCTCCTTGACATTATCTACTCAGCCCTTGACAAAAATGAGTTTCCGATTGGACTCTTCATTGACCTAAGAAAAGCCTTTGATACTGTTAATCACAACTACCTCTTACTTAAACTCCAGCATTATGGAATCCGAGGCCTTGCCCTTGACTACATCCGATCCTATCTTAGTGACAGACACCAATATGTAACCATCAATGATACAACTTCTTCCACTCTACCAATTACCGTTGGAGTGCCACAGGGCAGCATCTTAGGACCTCTTCTATTTCTTATATATATAAACGATCTGCCTAATGTCTCTAATATTCTCAAACCTATATTGTTTGCTGACGATACTACCCTTATCTACTCAAACCTCAACCCACATACACTAAATAATGTTGTGAATAATGAATTAAAAAAAGTCCACTTATGGATGTCAACGAACAAACTAACATTAAACATCGAAAAGACTTACTACATCTTATTTGGAAGCAAATCATCAAATGCAATTCAGCTACAGATAGACAACATTAACATCAGTAATAAAAATGATGGCAAGTTTCTTGGCCTATTCCTAGACAAGAGACTCAACTTCAGCACCCACATTCAACACATAACTAAGAAAGTCTCTAAGACAGTTGGTATACTCTCCAAAATCAGATATTATGTTCATAACTCTGCTCTCCTCTCACTATATTATGCACTAATCTACCCCCTATCTTAATTATGGTATCTGTGCATGGGGGTCTACCACTGCAAACCACCTTAAGCCCATCATCACACAGCAAAAATCTGCTATCAGAATAATAACTAACTCTGCTTTCAGACAACACTCAGCTCCCTTGTTTAAATCTCTAAACTTGCTAAATATTAACTCCCTCCACACATTCTCTTGTGTCAACTACATTTACAAAACCCTGTTCTTAAATGCAAACCATGCTCTGAAACTCTCCCTGGACAGATGTAATAGGACCCATTATCACCACACCAGAAATAAATATCTCTTTGATATCCCCAGGGTCAAACTTAATCTGTGTAAACACTCTATGCAAATTAAGGGACCTAGTCTATGGAACTCACTCCCTAGTGAATTGAAAAACTGTAAAACTTTTGCCTTATTTAAAAGCAAAACCAAAAAGTACCTAACTTCATCTATTTAGTTTCCTACACTGAGCTTTAAATTTGCTCTGTACCTAGTGGTACCCAATCTCCTAATTTTTATGTAATATCAAACAACCTTATCATTGTGTTCATTGCTGTCTTCTTTTATGTGCTAGCCATATGCTGTATTGTGACTACCAATTTTTATCAACTACCATTCAAGCTGTCATTGCAATCAATCTTATATTGTTTCTGCTGTATTGTGCCTACCAATTTGTTGTCAACTACCATTTTAAGCTGTCATTGCAATCAATCATAGCTACCTATGTGCTTTAATATACTGTACCTATAATTTTCTCTCATCTTTTTTTTTCATTCCATGTAATCTGTTATCATTTTTTTGTCTATAAATTTTGCAAGTATTTACCTCCTTAAAATTTTCTTAGATTAAGGACCTGCCCGAAACGCTGCGCGTGCTAGTGGCTTTACAAGACTGTAATTACCATAATTGTATCCTCATATTCCTTATGTACATTCTTGTATATGCATAAATAAAATAAAATAAGATGTCCACGGTTGTTCCGGCAATATTTCTTATGCTTGCTGGGAGGGCGTTGAACAACCGCGGACCTCTGATGTTTATACTTGTTTGATTTCTTGTATGTATGTACCTTACCTAAATAAACATTTATTTATTTTTATTTATACAGTGTTCTCTGATTGTACCTATGGCACCTCTACTCTTCATTGGTTCTATTCTGCATTTTCTTCCATATCGTTCACTCCAGTACGTTGTTATTTTACTGTGTAGATTTGGTACTTGGCCCTTCAGTATCTTCCAGGTGTATATTATTTGATATCTCTCTCGTCTTCTTTCTAGTGAGTACATTTGGAGGGCTAGCTTTGAGACGATCCCAATAATTTAGGTGCTTTATTGCGTCTATGCGTGCCGTATATGTTCTCTGTATTCCCTCTATTTCAGCAATCTCTCCTGCTCTGAAGGGGTGAGTGAGTACTGAGCAGTACTCAAGACGGGACAACACAAGTGACTTGAAGAGTACAACCATTGTGATAGGATCCCTGGATTTGAAAGTTCTCGTAATCCATCTTATCATTTTTCTGGCTGTCGCAATATTTGCTTGGTTATGCTCCTTAAACGTTAGGTCGTCAGACATTATTATTCCCAAATCCTTTACATGTTCTTTACATCGCGGGCCCTACTATGGGCCCGCGATGTGTCGCTGTGTTCTAACGGCTGATGCTCGGTTGGGTCTTTTGCAGCTGGTCCAGCCGTCTGCCCTAGTGCTCGAGCCGCCGCTCTCTTCCTATGTTGTTGCTCAATTTTGGTGTCCAGCTGCTGCAGCTGTTGGTGTTCTGGCTGCTGACATTCCCGGCAGTCGGTGTTCTAGCTGCTGTGGGTGCAGCTGTTGCTGTCCCAGCTTGCTGCTGTTCAGGTGGAACATGGTCCAGCTGCTGACGTTCCAGCGGTTGTTGGACCAGCGCCCATGCTACGGCTGAAGTTGTTCCTGATGTTCCGCGGTCCCAACTGATAATGCCCATCCTACTACGTTCCAGCTCCCAAGGGTCCAGCTGCCGACGCGCCAGTCCCCGAAGTTCCAGCAGAAGCGTTCCAGCTGACGTTGTGCCTATTAGCACTCCTTTCAGTTTATTGTATTTGATTGTAATTTATTTCAGCTTCATACATTAATCCCGTTTTCTCTAAAGAGTTATATTCCAGCATTATTTTGAGCATAATTTGTTTTGCAGTCGCACTTCCCTTACTGCTGAAGTTTCCCCATTTGCCCATTGCCGCTAATTTTGTATCTTCGGCAGCGGCCGAAGATACTCCCCACTCCCTTGTTGGCTCCCAGGTTCTATATTAGTGAAGGATTTGGTGAATCTGGTTGGAGCTCTGAGAGCAGAGATGGATTCCCTGCGGGAGGAGGTACGACGGCTGAGTCTTCGGGAGGAAACGAAGGAGGAGGCCAGTGTTGACGGGACCTCATAAAGAAGGACTGACGGGACCAGTATTAAGAAGACCTCGTCTTGAGAAGTTGTGAAAGACAGGGGTCTTTTTACTCGAATCTATAATAGCAAATAAAATTCGTCTTCATCTTGAAAAACATAAATTAATAATTGAGTCGCAACATGGTTTTATAAATGGCCGTTCATGTTTAACAAATTTGTTATCTTTTTATTCTAGAATAGTTGAGGCAGTTGATAGTGGTAAGGATTGTGATGTTGTGTACCTTGACTTTAGCAAAGCTTTTGATACAGTGCCACATGAAAGACTGATTAAAAAGATAGTCTCATGGTATTGGGGGTGCTATATTAAGTTGGATTAGGGCATGGCTATACCAAAGGAAGCAGAGAGTTAGTATAAATGGAATCAAGTCAGAGTGGGAAAATGTTGTAAGTAGAGTGCCTCAAGGCTCTGTCCTGGGACCTCTGTTGTTTATGATAATAATAATAATAATAATAATAATAATAATTAATAATTTTTAATTAGGTAAGGTACATACATAAAGAGATTTTACAAAGTTTGTTGGCTTTATAGATAGAGCTAGTACATACAATGCCTAAAGCCACTATTACGCAAAGCGTTTCGGGCAGGAAAAACATTAATGACTAAAGCTTAAAACTATTGGGTAAAAAGAATAAAATGTGTTGAGAACAAATAAAAATAGAGGTAAAAGAGGGGGGAACATTGTTGAAAAAGCCGCACAAATACAATTACAAATTATTACAGAAAATTACATTCAAACAGCGTTGATTTGAAAAAAAAAAAAACATACATGGGTTGACAACAGAGGGGTAAGGTAGGTTACAGGGAATTTATTAGGTATAGCTTCGTTTTTAACTTAAACTGGTTGAAAGAGGTACAGTCTTTAACATGGTTGGGAAGGTCATTCCACATTCTGGGCCCCTTGATTTGTAGAGCATTTCTGGTTTGATTAAGTCGTACTCTAGGAATATCAAAACTGTATTTATTTCTGGTGTGGTGCTCATGGGTTCTGTTACAACCTTCTATGAAGCTTTTGAGATCAGGATTGGCATTATAGTTTAGCGTTTTATATATGTATATGCTGTTTGTCGACATAATTGTATTTGTGCTGCTTTTTCATCTATGTTTTCATTTCTTGTTTTCATTCTACTCATTATGCTCAATTAGTATTAAGCTTGTCATTTAGGTTTATCATGCCCGAAACGCTTTGCGTAATAGTGGCTTTAGGCATTGTATGTACTAGCTATACCTATAAGTCAAACAATCCTTGTAAATATTTATTGTATGTATGTACCTTACCTAAATAAAATTGTATTGTATTGTATTGTATTGTATTGTATTGTATTGTATTGTATTGTATAATACACATGAGAGAATGTGCAGTGACTTAATGTCTAACATATTCAGAGATTTGAGTAGGGGTACCGAGTGATGTCTGGGGCCAGAATTGGATATTGTCCTAATAGCAGCTTTGTGTTGAGTAATTAGAGGACGTAAGTGATTTTGGGTAGTAGAGCCCCAAGCACAAATACCATAGTTGAGATATGGATAGATAAGGGAGTAATAGAGAGTCACCAGGGCAGGGCATGGTACATAATATCTGATCTTAGAAAGAATACCCACAGTTTTTGAAACTTTTTTTTATATGTTTAGAATGTGTCCCTGGAAATTCAGCTTGTGGTCAATGAGAATGCCAAGGAATTTGCCATCTAATTTGTTTCAAATTTGGGTATTGTTTATATTGAGATTTATTTGATTAGAGGATTTATTGCCAAATAGAATATAGAAAGTTTTGTCAATGTTAAGGGTGAGTTTGTTGGCAGTTAGCCACAGATGGACTTTATTTAGCTCAGTATTTACTGTGGCATTTAGAGCAAGGGGATCAGGACAGGAGTAAATGAAGGTTGTGTCGTCAGCAAATAGAATTGGTTTGAGGTGTTGGGAGGCATTTGGAAGGTCATTAATGTAGATGAGAAAGAGGAGAGGGCCAAGTATGCTGCCCTGGGGAACACCAATGTTGATGGGTAGGGTGGGAGAAATTGTATTATTCACAGAAACACATTGGAGCCTGTCAGTAAGGTAGGATTTGAGGTATTGTAGGGAGTGTCCATAATGATGTAATTTAAGAAGAAGGTTTTGGTGGTTGACAGTATCGAAAGCTTTACGCAGGTCCACAAATAACCCAACAGGGAACTCATTTTTATCAAGAGCTGTATGAATCGAGTTAAGCATACTAATAAGTGCATCGTTAGTGCTTTTTTTGGGTCTGAAGCCATATTGGCAAGGGCTAAGTATATTGAGTTTGGCTAGATATGAGTAAAGCTGCTTATAGATTAGTTTTTCAAAAAATTTTGACAAATTTGGCAGGATTGATATAGGTCTGTAGTTGTTAACATCTGTGAGATCACCACATTTGTGGACAGGCGTTACTCTCGCTTTTTTTAGAATATCTGGAAAGGTTTGGAGTTCAAGTGACTTGTTGAAGAGCAAAGCAATAGCAGGGGCTAAAGATCTGGAGGCTTTTTTGTAGATTAAAGTTGGTATCTCCTCAAAGGCACCAGACTTGGTTTTAAGGGAAAGGATTATCTCATTGACGTCAGTGGAATTAATAGGCTTTAGGTACAGAGACTGTGGATAGTTACCTGTAAGATAGTCCTTAATGTCAGTACTGGAAGATGGAATATCATTAGCAAGGGATGAACCAATGGAAGAGAAGAACCTATTGAACTCAATAGCAGAATCAGAGGCTGAAAGCTGACCATCATTATTAGACAGGAGAGTCGGTTTGTTATTTAAAGACTTCTTTGATCCCAATATTTGTGAAATTGTTCTCCAAGTTTGTTTAATGTTGCTCTTTATTTGGGTAAATTTATCTTCGTAGTATTTAGTTTTGGCTCGTCTAATTATCTTAGATAGCAATAATGAGTAATTCTTTGAGAATTCTTTGGAGACAATGCCTAACCTATACTTCTTCTCAAGGTCATGTTTTTTATTAACAGATTTAAGTATTCCCTTTGTAAGCCAGGGATTGTTAAGCCTTTTGGTTGTGACTTGTTTTGTAAGCATAGGACAGTGGGTATTATAAAGGCTAAGAGTTTTTTGAAGAAAAGATTGCACTGCTAGGTTGATGTCCTCTATGTTACCTATATCGGACTCCCAGTTGACATTATCAGCAGCAGTTATAAAATTGTCTATAGCAGTTTCATTGTGTAGTCTAAAACGTATCTCTCTTGACTCAAGAGGTGGTTTGCTAACGTTAGTTAAGAGAAATGTGGGGTAATGGTCTGTAGTGCTATCGGTGATTATACCTGAAGTAAGCGGAGAGGTTATGTTTGTCCAGATGTGATGTAGAGTCGTGGCAGTGCTATCAGTGATTCTAGTAGGTCTAGTGATTAAGGGTATGAGGAAGCAGGAATTCATACAGTTGAGAAAGCTAACAGCAGTAGGGTGTTCTGGCTCGCAGAGGTCAATATTAAAGTCTCCTGCGATAATTAGGTGGTTTTTGTTCAGTCTGTTATCAAGTATTAGATTTCTAAGGTTTGAGTTGAATTCGGACACATCAGTGTTAGGAATTCTATAAACTGCACCCACAGACAGGACAGACTTGGCACAGGACAGTATGAAGATATACTCCCCATAGCAGTCTCTAGTTCTAATTTCTTTTAAGCATGTTAGTTCTTGGTGGTAGTAAAGAGCAGTGCCACCACCTCTCTGAAGTTGACGACAGTTGTGAATTGCTGAGTAGTTAGGCATGTTAAAGAGTTGAGTAGTATCCTCTTTTAACCATGTTTCAGTAAGTATAATAAAAGAGAATTTGTTGTCAATAGCTTCAATCAAGGCACTAACATCATCGAAGTGTTTACCTAGGGATCTAACATTCAAATTGATTACAGAGATATTGTGATTATGAGTTAATACATTGTTTACATCATGTGCTGCAAAATATCTGCAATTTAGATCATTAAAGTGATTATTGTCATATATAGTGAATAAGAGGTTAAGTTCTGGGTCTATACTTGTCTGCATAAAAAAAGCTGATTGCAGGAAAAACAAGGAAAGAAAGGGAAATTGGCAATGGACATAACAAAGGGGATATTAAGAACATAAGAACAAAGGCAACTGCAGAAGGCCTATTTGACAAAAAAAACTGTTTTTTTCTTTAAAGAGCGCTGTTTGTCGACATAATTGTATTTGTGCTGCTTTTTCATCTATGTTTTCATTTCTTGTTTTCATTCTACTCATTATGCTCAATTAGTATTAAGCTTGTCATTTAAGTTTATCATACCCGAAACGCTTTGCGTAATAGTGGCTTTAGGCATTGTATGTACTAGCTCTACCTATAAGTCAACCAATCCTTGTAAAAATTTATTGTATGTATGTACCTTACCTAAATAAAATTGTATTGTATTGTATTGTATTGTATTGGCCCATACGAGGCAGCTCCTATTTATAACCACCCAATCCCACTCATATACTTATCCAACCCGCGCTTGAAACAATCGAGGGACCCCACCTCCTGCACGTTACGCGGTAATTGGTTCCACAAATCAACAACCCTGTTACTGAACCAGTATTTACCCAAGTCTTTCCTAAATCTAAACTTATCCAATTTATACCCATTGTTTCGTGTTCTGTCTTGTGTTGAAACTTTTAATACCCTATTAATATCCCCTTTGTTATGTCCATTCACCCACTTAAGAACATAAGAACATAAGAACAAAGGTAACTGCAGAAGGCCTATTGGCCCATACGAGGCAGCTCCTATTCTATAACCACCCAATCCCACTCATATACTTGTCCAACCCGTGCTTGAAACAATCGAGGGACCCCACCTCCACAATGTTACGCGGCAATTGGTTCCACAAATCAACAACCCTGTTACTGAACCAGTATTTACCCAAGTCTTTCCTAAATCTAAACTTATCCAATTTATATCCATTGTTTCGTGTTCTGTCCTGTGTTGATACTTTTAATACCCTATTAATATCCCCCCGGTTATGTCCATTCATCCACTTGTAAACCTCTATCATGTCACCCCTAACTCTTCGCCTTTCCAGTGAATGCAACTTAAGCTTTGTTAATCTTTCTTCATATGAAAGATTTCTAATTTGGGGAATTAACTTAGTCATCCTACGCTGGACACGTTCAAGTGAATTTATATCCATTCTATAATATGGCGACCAAAACTGAACTGCATAATCTAAATGGGGCCTAACTAGAGCAAGATATAGCTTGAGAACCACACCAGGTGTCTTGTTACTAACGCTGCGATTAATAAATCCAAGTGTCCGATTTGCCTTATTACGAACATTTATGCATTGATCCTTTTGTTTTAAATTCTTACTAATCATAACTCCCAGATCCCTTTCGCAATCCGACTTCGCAATCACAACACCATCTAGCTCGTATCTTGTAACTCTATCATCATTACCTAACCTCAGAACTTTACATTTATCAGCATTAAACTGCATCTGCCAATCCTTTGACCATTTCAAAACCCTATCTAGATCAACTTGAAGTGATAGTGAGTCCTCCTCCGAATTAATTTCCCTACCGATTTTCGTATCATCGGCAAATTTGCAAATGTTGCTACTCAAACCTGAATCTAAACCTCTATCATGTCACCCCTAATTTTTTTTTTTTTTTTTTTTTTTTTTTGAGATATATACAAGAGTTGTTACATTCTTGTACAGCCACTAGTACGCGTAGCGTTTCGGGCAGGTCCCTGGAATACGATCCCCTGCCGCGAAGAATCGTTTTTTCATCCAAGAACACATTTTACTGTTGCGTTAAACAGAGGCTACAGTTAAGGAATTTCGCCCAGTAAATCCTCCCCGGCCAGGATACGAACCCATGACATAGCGCTCGCGGAACGCCAGGCGAGTGTCTTACCACTACACCACGGAGACTGCTAACTCTTCGCCTTTCCAGTGAATGCAACTTAAGCTTTGTTAATCTTTCTTCATATGAAAGATTTCTAATTTGGGGAATTAACTTAGTCATCCTACGCTGGACACGTTCAAGTGAATTTATATCCATTCTATAATATGGCGACCAAAACTGAACTGCATAATCTAAATGGGGCCTAACTAGAGCAAGATATAGCTTGAGAACCACACCAGGTGTCTTGTTACTAACGCTGCGATTAATAAATCCAAGTGTGCGATTTGCCTTATTACGAACATTTATGCATTGATCCTTTTGTTTTAAATTCTTACTAATCATAACTCCCAGATCCCTTTCGCAATCCGACTTCGCAATCTTAACACCATCTAGCTCGTATCTTGTAACTCTATCATCATTACCTAACCTCAGAACTTTACATTTATCAGCATTAAACTGCATCTGCCAATCCTTTGACCATTTCAAAACCCTATCTAGATCAACTTGAAGTGATAGTGAGTCCTCCTCCGAATTAATTTCCCTACCGATTTTCGTATCATCGGCAAATTTGCAAATGTTAATAAATAAATAAATAAATATGTTTATTCAGGTAAGGTACATACATACAAGTGATGTTACATTAATGGATTGATATATAGATAGAGCTAGTACATACAATGCCTAAAGCCACTATTACGCAATGCGTTTCCGGCAAGAAAAACATTAATATCTGGAACTTAATACTAATTGAGCATAAAGAGTAAAAAGTGTTGAAAACAAATACAAATAAAGATAAAAAAAAGGGGGAACATGACTGAAAAAGCAGCACAAATACAATAGGTTGACAAACAGTGTTGATTAAAAAAAATAATAATAATAAAATAAAATAACAGACATGGGTTGACAATAAAGGAGTGAGGTGGGTTACAGGGAATTTATTAGGTAGTGTTTAGTTTTTATCTTAAACTGGTTGAGAGAGGTACAGTCTTTAACATGGTTGGGAAGGTCATTCCACATTCTGGGTCCCTTGATTTGTAGAGCATTTCTAGTTTGATTAAGTCGTACTCTAGGAATTACTCTAGGAATGTTGCTACTCAAACCTGAATCTAAATCATTTATATATATTATAAACAACAGAGGTCCCAGGACAGAGCCTTGAGGCACTCCACTTACAACATTTTCCCACTCTGACTTGATTCCATTTATTCTAACTCTCTGTTTCCTTTGGTATAGCCATGCCCTAATCCAGCTTAATATAGCACCCCCAATACCATGAGACTATCTTTTTAATCAGTCTTTCATGTGGCACTGTATCAAAAGCTTTGCTATAGTCAAGGTACACAACATCACAATCCTTACCACTATCAACTGCCTCAACTATGCTAGAATAAAATGATAACAAATTTGTTAAACATGAACGGCCATTTCAGATCAGATCAGATGTTTATTCAGGTAAGGTATATACATACAAGTGATGTTACATTAATGGATTGATATATAGATAGAGCTAGTACATACAATGCCTAAAGCCACTATTACGCAATGCGTTTCGGGCAAGAAAAACATTAATATCTAGAACTTAATACTAATTGAGCATAAAGAATAAAAAGTGTTGAGAACAAATACAAACAAATGCAAAAAATATTTATAAAACCATGTTGCGACTCAATTAGTAATTTATGTTTTTCAAGATGAAGACGAATTTTATTTGCTATTATAGATTCGAGTAACTTTCCCACAATAGACGTTAGGCTAATTGGTCGATAGTTAGACGCAAGTGATCTATCTCCTTTCTTAAAAACTGGTATCACATTAGCAACTTTCCTAAACTGTGGCACTCTGCCTGACTCTATTGATTTATTAAATATGGTTGACAGTGAGTCACAAAGCTCCTCTTTGCATTCTTTAAGCACCCTGGCAAACACTTCATCCGGCCCTGGGGATTTGTTTGGTTTGAGTTTTACTATTTGTTTAAGATCATCCTCCCTGGTAACTGCTAAACTCGTCAACCTGTCCTCGTCCCCACCCACATAGACTTGTTCGGCTGAAGGCATATTGTTAAGTTCCTCTTTAGTAAATACAGATACAAAGTATTTATTAAAAATACTACTCATCTCTTCATCACTATCTGTTATTTGACCTGTCTCAGTTTTTAATGGACCTATCCTTTCCCTAGTCTTAGTACGATATAACTGAAAAAACCCTTTAGGATTTGTCTTTGCTTGCCCTGCTATGCGAACTTCATAGTTTCTTTTTGCTTTCCTTATCTCTTTTTTAACATTTCTAACCAGTTGTACGAATTCCTGTTCTAAAGTGACCTCCCCATTTTTAATCCTTTTGTACCAACCCAGCAAACATTTTCACGTTTTTAAAACGTTCTAAAAACGACATTTCATTGTTTTCAGCACGTTTATAATTACGTTTTAAAAACGTTTTTTGAGAATTTTTTTATACGACCTTAGAACGTAAATAAATAACATTTAAAAAAACCTTTTTATAATCTTTTAATTACCTACATTAAAACATTTAGGGTAAATCAGGGTATAATAATTTTTTAAATTATATCTGAAATAGAAAGGGAGAGAAAGAAAGAAAGAAGACATATCTGAGAAAGAAATGGACATCCTATATATGTACGTGTAAATTACAAATAAATAGGGTACAAAAAGAGAATTAAAATATTATATTTATTTAAGATTGAGTAATACAACAAAATATATGTAATAGCTCGAAATATATAGACTATATCTATAATCCTCTAAATAAAATCCTCTAATCCTCTAATCAATAAATCCTCTACAATAAAACCTCTAAAGGCAATAAATCCTCTAATCAAATAAATCTCAAAATAAACAATACCCAAATTTGTAACAAATTAGATGGCAAATTCCTTGGCATTCTCATTGACCACAAGCTGAATTTCCAGGGACACATTCTAAACATATCTAAAAAAGTTTCAAAAACTGTGGGCATTCTTTCTAAGATCAGATATTATGTACCACGCCCTGCCCTGGTGACTCTCTATTACTCCCTTATCTATCCATATCTCAACTATGGTATTTGTGCTTGGGGCTCTACTACCCAAAATCATTTACGTCCTCTAATTACTCAACACAAAGCTGCTATTAGGACAATATCCAATTCTGGCCCCAGACATCACTCGGTACCCCTATTCAAATCCCTGAATATGTTAGACATTAAGTCACTGCACATTCTCTCATGTGTACTATACATATACAAAACGCTAAATTGTAATGCCAATCCTGATCTCAAAAGCTTCATAGAAGGTTGTAACAGAACCCATGAGCATCACACCAGAAATAAATACAGTTTTGATATTCCTAGAGTACGACTTAATCAAACCAGAAATGCTCTACAAATCAAGGGGCCCAGAATGTGGAATGACCTTCCCAACCATGTTAAAGACAGTACCTCTCTCAACCAGTTTAAGATAAAAACTAAACACTACCTAATAAATTCCCTGTAACCTACCTCACTCCTCTATTGTCAACCCATGTCCGTTATTTTCTTTTTTTTTAATCAACACTGTCAACCTATTGTATTTGTGCTGCTTTTTCAGTCATGTTCCCCCTTTTTTTTATCTTTATTTGTATTTGTTCTCAACACTTTTTATTCTTTATGCTCAATTAGTATTAAGTTCTAGATATTAATGTTTTTCTTGCCCGAAACGCATTGCGTAATAGTGGCTTTAGGCATTGTATGTACTAGCTTTATCTATATATCAATCCATTAATGTAACATCACTTGTATGTATATACCATACCTGAATAAACATCTGAATCTGAATCTAATAGAATATAAAAGTAAAAATCTATAAGCAATATGTGAACACAATAGATTTCGTGATCAAGCAGCCTGTGATTCATGTCATGCTGAGTGAGATCAGCCTGACGTTACAAGCAGTTATTGTTACTTAAAACTAAAACAAGTAAAATTTCCTGAGTATACACTATATACTATATAACATAACACTATAGTTTTTCTATGACTAAAAATACAAATTATAAATCATTTATTCAAATGTTAGCACCATGCAAGAAGAGAGGAGACAGAACAAAATTAAGGCAAGGGGAGAGAAGACAGAATAGAAACAACAGAGAGGGGAGAGAGAAATGAGAGAACATTGAAGAGAAGGGGAAGAGAAAGACAAGATAAGAAAAAGATACAAGATAAAAACGACGCAAGTGAATTCCACAAATGTAAAAAGTAAAGGAAGAGAGAAGCTAGAAGAGACAGAAAACGAGAGGTGTTAGAAGAGAGGAGGAAAGGAGAGATAAAAAGAGACAAGAAAAACAGGAGAGAAACGTAAAAGAAATTAAAAAAAAGGGACATTTGTGAGGAGAGAAAATAAAGAGACCAGAGAAGACCATATATCAAGAGTGAGGATAAACACTTAATTGTGAATTTTCTTAGTAGACATCCTCTGCCTCTTGTTGCCCCTCTTGTATACGAATCGTACTTGCAAGTTTTCCCTGAAAAGATATCAACAAAATTAATTAATATTTATTTGTTTATATAAATTACACACACACAAATATATATATATATATATATATATATATATATATATATATATATATATATATATATATATATATATATATATATATATATATATATATATATATATATATATATATATATATATATATATATATATGTATATATGTATATATATATATATATATATATATATATATATATATATATATATATATATATATATATATACATATATATATATATATATATATATATGTATATATGTATATATATATATATATATGTATATATATGCGGAAAATCCACAGAGAAATATGAAATGAGGTGAACGTTTCGGCTTTGTTAAAGCCTTTGTCAACACCAGACTGATTGAGTCTGGTGTTGACAAAGGCTTTAACAAAGCCGAAACGTTCACCTCATTTCATATTTCTCTGTGGATTTTCCGCATAAAATGATCAGTGTTTTGTGATCGTCAATTGCATGTATATATATATATATATATGAGGGAAGGGGATGTTCCCTCCATGCTGGATATTATATTTACCAGGAAAGAGGAGAGATTTATCATTCAGTACCTCCCTCCCTTGGGTAAAAGTGACCATGTCTTTTTGGGACTAAAGTATGCAATGCATTATAATCTGGAAGAAAATGAGCTTGAAGCAGTTGAAAAACCTGATTTGTGGAGAGGTCATAATGGGGAACTCAGATACTTCCTTAAGGAATTTGACAGAAACACTTGCTGTTAAGACATTAGGACATCTTCGGACATTAGGACATCTTCAGAACGAGTGGATTTACAGGTCGAGAACTGGACATAAATAGGCAGGAGAGAATGATGGAGTGAGGCGAGGTACAATACGTGGACACTGCAGAGGGCCTATTGGCCCATCCGATGCAGCAACCACACACAGGCCCAAACATAGATTGGGAGATGGCTTCTTCAATAATGAATTGTACAAGTACTTATAACAGAAACATAATTGGATCTGCTTTTGATCAGATCACAAAAGAAAGTAAATTGAACATTAGCAGCGGTTTATATAACTTAGATCCATTTTTAATTGATCAATTAAAGGGCGATTTAAGTAGGATCATTGGAACACATTTGTCTCACTAATTCATTGTAAATATTTACCATTTTTATGCTATGATTATCCATGTTTGGGCCTGTATGTGGTTCCTGCATCGGAAAAATTCTTGTTTCAATTTTCCTCCGTGGTCTGACACTGACTATCTATCTATCTATCTATATATCTATCTATATATCTATCTATATATCTATATATATATATATATATATATATATATATATATATATATATATATATATATATATATATATATATATATATATATTTTATTAAATATGACCGAAAAAGTAAGATTAATAATTCTAACACGAATTTTCTCAATCTTTCGTACATTATGCTTCACTGTTGGAGGTAAATCAAAAATCACTTCTCCAAAATTCATTTTTATTTCTAGTCTGACGCGACACGGGCGCGTTTCGTAAAACTTATTACATTTTCAAAGACTTCACAAATACACAACTGATTAGAACTTGCATTTCCCTGATTTTATATCTACATTTGAGTGAGGTGGGAAGGGTGATGTGGTATTACATTTGAGTGAGGTGGGAAGGATGATGTGGCATTAGAGGATATTAATAGGGTATTAAAAGTATCAACACAAGACAGAACACGAAACAATGGATATTGAATAGAAGTGTTTGTAGAAAGCCTATTGGTCCATATTTCTTGATGCTTCTATATTGGAGCGGAGTCTTGAGGTGGGTAGAATATAGTTGTGCAATAATTGGCTGTTGATTGCTGGTGTTGACTTCTTGATGTGTAGTGCCTCGCAAACGTCAAGCCGCCTGCTATCGCTGTATCTATCGATGATTTCTGTGTTGTTTACTAGGATTTCTCTGGCGATGGTTTGGTTATGGGAAGAGATTATATGTTCCTTAATGGAGCCCTGTTGTTTATGCATCGTTAAACGCCTAGAAAGAGATGTTGTTGTCTTGCCTATATACTGGGTTTTTTGGAGCTTTCTCCAAAAAGCTAAGCTCTATAGTAAATCACTTCTTTTCTTCACCTTAAAAGTACGAAAATGAGTTTTGGAGAACTCCTATTTCAATTAAGCCCTGATGCTAAGAAAATAGTTAGAGGGATAGAAGCCCTAAACCAGAAAATAATAAATACAGAATATGCGGTCATATTCAATGAAACATATACATATATATATATATATATATATATATATATATATATATATATATATATATATATATATATATATATATATATATATATATATATATATATATATATATATCATAACTTATGATAAGGCATCTTATCATAAATAACATCTCAACAAAAATCACATCATTCTAGGAGGTGATTTCAATATTGACCTGGGTCTACAAAATAACCCTCTAGTTGACTATTTCCATAACAGCATGTAATCCTCTATGATAATCCCCACAATCACCAAGCACTAGACCAAAGTTCTCAAGTCAAGCCTAGCCTCGGGCCGGGCTTGGGGAGTAGAAGAACTCCCAGACCCCCATCAAGCAGATAAGTGTGTGTGTTATGAAGAGATACATCTCAACGACTAACAAAATTAGCAAGAGAAATATAGTCGTTGAAATGTAAGCCTCATCCTAACCATACACTCAAGACCTTGAGAAAGCACTCAGGAGAGTGTGAAAGACTCTGTGTTAATATTACATAATTTACAAATACATAAGTGTTATATTTTATCCTATCCTATATAAACAAGATTATATCATTATTCTTATTATTTAGCAATTTTATCTTTTCTGCATGAACTATCAAAAAATTTTAATTAGAAAATTAGCAAATATCTGTAATATTTAAGATGAAAAATTGAAGGAAACATTACTGTTAAAATACCACTTACAAATTTTGTTCTGAAACTCGATTCCGCTAACTTCCTATTGAGAATATTAAGATCACCTTCTGCAGCAATAGGATTTGGTATTAGATCTTCTATGATCTTGTCTGTTTCTTTTGTAGTCAAAGTTGCTTTCAATATCTTCACATCACTTTTCAGTTCATTCACATCACTTTTCAGTTCATTCACTTCAGTGTATATGGCCTGCAACATGTTACCTGGAAATTTATACAGTATATAGAAAGTGTACATGCTATTATATTACATATCTTGAATGTACATTTAAAATAAAAGCATTATAAAGTATATTTTAAAATAACTGACACTGAGAAAGCACCCAAAAAGTAGGCTATGACTGATGTGATAGATAATGGGATAATTTCTTAGTAATTATGAAACTGCTTATATAATTGGAAGCAAATTCAGCAATCTAACCTGCTCAGTTTGCAGTCTACTTGAACATGAAACTTATGCCTATCACCCATAGGGTACATATAGGTTATAGGCTACATAATAAATTAATTAAACTTTCAAAACTTACTCATATTCTGCATCATTTCTTTCAAACTCCCATCGTTCTTGTCTGGTGACTTTGGGTCGAATAAATTCCTTGACCTTGGAGTCCTAACGACTGAAGTACTTGGCGTGACCAGCTCATTGTCTTTAAGATTGCAAGATTTAGCTATTAAAATCTAACTACTGTACTGTATAATCAACAAATTTCATGAGCTTTTACTACTGCATACTAATATTATAAGTTATACTATATGTCTACATCACATTTAAACTACCCAACATCAGAAAGAGGGTGAGCCAACATCAGAGAGGGGGGGGGTTATCATGAGAGAGAGGAGGGCCAACATGAGAAGAGAAGAAAAAAGAAAAGAAAGAAAGAAATAAAGAAAAAGAAAGAAAAGAAAGATAGAGAGACATACAGAGACAGACAGACACATACACACAGAATAAGAAGAGGTGACAGAACAAAATTAACAAAACAAATTTCAACATGAGAAAAGGGAGGTCAACATGAGAGAGAGAATGAGGGTCAACATGAGAGAGTGGGTCAACATGATATATATTTTAAATAATTACTTAGTACCTTCATGAAGAAATACTGATGGCGTCAACGGTGTATTGTGAAGTGTAGTCTTCACTGGAGACGGCTTTTGTAGGACTGTTCTATTAGCTGAAAAGGAGTTATGTTTATTTCAAACACTTTTTAACCAAATAATATTTTTAAGACTTTAATATAGTTTGAACTAACATGAGAGAGGTGGGGGTCAACATGAAATACACATTTTAAAAATTAACTTATTACCTTCATGAGGAAATACTGATGGCGTTGAAGGTGTATTGTGAAGTGTAGTCTTCACTGGAGACGGCTTTTGTAGGACTGTTCTATTAGCTGAAAAGGAGTTATGCTTATTTCAAACACTTGTTAACCAAAATATATTTTTAAGACTTTAATATAGTTTGAACTAACATGAGAGAGGTGGGGGTCAATATGAGATACATATTTTAAAAATTAACTTAAGGTAAGGGACAAATTAACACGTAAGGTAAAGGTAAGATAAAGGACAAATTAACACGTAAGGGACAAACAAAAAGAAAAGTAATAACAAACCTGCTTGTTTCTAGTGACTAGATCAAAGGAAAACCAAAATTTCCCTGAACTGTGACAAGTGAAAAGCACCTGCTAGACAAAGTGGGAAAAGTTCACTAGACCCCATATGCACATAAAAGAATAATATACTTAATATTAAACAATTAGAAATAAACACATATTTCTATACAGAAATTCCAGATAAGCATAAAAATTACTCAAAGCTTCTAGTACTTCCAGAAGGAATTAAACAAAACAAAAAAAAAAAAAAACAGCAAGAACTAAGTTTAGAGCAGTTTTTAGTTTTTTTTAAACCAAAAGCATAAATAACCAAACAAAGGAAGCATGGTTAAATATCAATTTAGAACTTTTAATGTTATTTACTACTAATCCTTACATTCACTTAATATACCAGAATAATATGGTATTTGCGGAGGACTTATTTCTTTTGAAGGTGTATTCTCATATGAAGATGGCGAACACTTCTTCTTGGATTGAGACGAGTGATGATTGCCTGAAATTATTTAAATTGCTTAATGTATTGAATGGCATTTTTCAAGTTGCAAATTTTTTTTAAATTACTGTAGTAGGTTATCAATGCTTACGTTTGTTATTCTCGGAATTCTCTTCTTCATATTTGAAGCATGGTTTCCTTTTTCGTTGTCGAGGATAGCCCATATCGTCTTCAGTTTCGACATTTGAAGTGTCTTCCGCAGCTAAGCATCTTCGTTTTGCAACGTCAAAATCATCTGTAATAATTGAATATAATTAGTAATATATCAGCGAGATATATATTTATCGTTACCTAGTAGAGTAGTGAACACTAAGAAATAACTTAAATCAGCTTCCTAAAGAGATGTTTAATAAAACGACGTACATGATTTGGAACTTATAACTGGGGCACAAAAGTCTTAAGTAGCTATGAGGAAACCCATCTTGTGATTAAAATATAATTATAATGCTGTTTTTGTCTGCAGTGTTAAAGTTATGGTGAATGAATGAATAGGTGTCTTGTATCTTAAATCTTAATAATTATAAATTTAATACCTACCAGTTGTTGATAGGATTGTTGATACGACATGCACTCGCCAATTTGTCGTGTCTGGCTTTTCGTGCTTTTGGGCACTAACTGTATGCCTGCTCTGTGGCCACCAGCACAATATTTTTTCCTGAAAAGTCGAAATAAACTGTTACATGCTAATTTTAGCACTAATTTGGAATATTTTTAAAGCAACTCAATATATGCAATTTTTTAGTTTCAAAGTAATGCTTACATCATCAGATTTTTCAATCCAGGTTGTGGAGATGATACCCACACTACGATCATTGAAGCCTACCACTGCATACCGCTTTTCAGATGTCATCTACAAAATTGAAAAATCTTATTAAGGGTTGTTCTCCCCCAAAAAAGAAATTAGCATAAAGTTGGTAATAGATTTACTTGATTGTGTCAATCATAGATTAGCCACATTTGTAAATGATTTTCGGTTGGTATAAACAGTAGCTGCCATGTATGGACTAAAAGGCTTAATACAGTTTTATCTCTTAATGTGCTCTCAAAATATTAATAATTTTCATGAAATACAGGGTAATGGGATTTTTAAACAGGTAAATATTGGTCAAAAGATAATAGCTTTAATAAAAAACAAAATTGTGAATCTCATTAACTTACAATATTAGTTCAAACTATTATTAAAGCATGGATACAGTATTTAAATACGTACTTGTCATAAGTCATGTAGTATTGACAGAAAAGTATTTGCGCTTTCTGTCTCGATCATCATACCTGTGCGGTTTAGTTTTCTTGCTGGAATCACCTTCATGGATGAATTCCTAGTAAGAACCTTAAATGCTCCAATTAATTTGGAGTTACAAGGTTTCTCAAAGAGAGGTATACTTCTCGAATATACCCTGCAAAGGAACATGCTGTCTCCATTTTCATCGGTGTCACTGACAGTGTCCAAAACTTGGCAGCAAGTTTCATTATTCAGCAAATAGGCATTGTTTGGTGCCTTGGTATATATTTTATGTTCTGTATTTGGTGTATAAATCCTTTGAGCATGCTGCATCTCTTTCAGCCTCTTTGCAATTTGAACAAGAGGGTTTTTACTTGATCGAACCATATTCTTAACCTGCTGCAGGTAATTTTCAAATGGAAATGCTGAACATCTGTCCAAACTACCAAACTCTTTGGCATCAGAGGATATGTGTGTTAGGCAGTGTACATTGTACACTAAAAAATCCTTACCATACAGCTCACGAGCCTTTAACACAAAGTACAGCAAAAGATCATGTGCATATTGGCTGTAATTTAACTGAATCAATTTAGGTGATACAAGAATAGAAATGGCTACACTCAGAGTCAGGAAATGGTCATACAATTCTTTGGGTAAGATTCCCTTCGGTACAATCTTACCAGTGTAGAGAAGGAGTTGCCTGTATTCAGTCGCTTTCCATCTATCAACCTCTGAAAGACTTCGAGGTTTACGTGCAAAGTGCATAGGCACAAATTGTGTTAGTTGAATTAGACGCTGACTAATTTCATCAACTTGGCGAGCACATAATTTTACGTTTTTATTTCGTATCCAGGCAAGAAGTAACCTTTTCATAACCCCAAGACATATCTGATGCATATAGTCTATGGGAAAAGTACTCACCATATTTATATTTAAGTCACAGAATGGTGATCTGCCATGGTGATGTTGAGAATTAGATTGATTACGAAAATCTTCATCTGTTCTGAGTTGTAAATTTTTCACTTGTTGATAACTCATTCTTCCATTCCAAACACCCTCTTGGGTACATCTATCACACCCAAAGTAGCCAGAGTGGAGTTTGATTGCCTTCACCATTGCTTTTGCTGGGGCATCACATATGACTCCTTTTAGTTTTACTGGCAATGTTTTGTCATCATTTTTAAATCCATAGTGCATAATTTTTTTCAAATCCTGAATGAATTCATTTAAAAAATCTAAATCACTAGGTTTAGAGCTTCCGTATGTGAGGACTACTGGGAAAACTCTTATAGGTTTGACATTATTGATAGCACAAAGAACAGGCCATAAACTTTCATTTTTACTTCTAAATATTGGCAAACCATCAATGTTGCAAATTAAAGATATTTCTGCCAAATCTCTTATTGTTGATTTAGGATACAGCCTTAAAGTTTTCAACATTTCCTCCTCTAACCCCAAGTAGATATACATCATGCCTGATTTAGTCTCAGTAGGTATATGTTTAACTGTATTCAGTAACGAACGAGCTGTTTTTGGCAAGTCAGCATGTCCCTATTTTCTCAATTTTTTTAATAAATTATCAATGGCATTGTGTGTTATGCCATATTTATTAACCCATACTAACAATACATCTGATAATGATTTATCATCCTCATCACCACTGCTCTCTGACTCTGATGATATTGGGTCATGCTCATCAATCATGTCCCAAGTCCAATCTCTCTCTCTCTGACTTTCCAGAGATAAGAACATAAGAACATAAGAACAAAGGTAACTGCAGAAGGCCTATTGGCCCATACGAGGCAGCTCCTATTCTATAACCACCCAATCCCACTCATATACTTGTCCAACCCGTGCTTGAAACAATCGAGGGACCCCACCTCCACAATGTTACGCGGCAATTGGTTCCACAAATCAACAACCCTGTTACTGAACCAGTATTTACCCAAGTCTTTCCTAAATCTAAACTTATCCAATTTATATCCATTGTTTCGTGTTCTGTCCTGTGTTGATACTTTTAATACCCTATTAATATCCCCCCGGTTATGTCCATTCATCCACTTGTAAACCTCTATCATGTCACCCCTAACTCTTCGCCTTTCCAGTGAATGCAACTTAAGCTTTGTTAATCTTTCTTCATATGAAAGATTTCTAATTTGGGGAATTAACTTAGTCATCCTACGCTGGACACGTTCAAGTGAATTTATATCCATTCTATAATATGGCGACCAAAACTGAACTGCATAATCTAAATGGGGCCTAACTAGAGCAAGATATAGCTTGAGAACCACACCAGGTGTCTTGTTACTAACGCTGCGATTAATAAATCCAAGTGTCCGATTTGCCTTATTACGAACATTTATGCATTGATCCTTTTGTTTTAAATTCTTACTAATCATAACTCCCAGATCCCTTTCGCAATCCGACTTCGCAATCACAACACCATCTAGCTCGTATCTTGTAACTCTATCATCATTACCTAACCTCAGAACTTTACATTTATCAGCATTAAACTGCATCTGCCAATCCTTTGACCATTTCAAAACCCTATCTAGATCAACTTGAAGTGATAGTGAGTCCTCCTCCGAATTAATTTCCCTACCGATTTTCGTATCATCGGCAAATTTGCAAATGTTGCTACTCAAACCTGAATCTAAATCATTTATATATATTATAAACAACAGAGGTCCCAGGACAGAGCCTTGAGGCACTCCACTTACAACATTTTCCCACTCTGACTTGATTCCATTTATACTAACTCTCTGTTTCCTTTGGTATAGCCATGCCCTAATCCAGCTTAATATAGCACCCCCAATACCATGAGACTCTATCTTTTTAATCAGTCTTTCATGTGGCACTGTATCAAAAGCTTTGCTAAAGTCAAGGTATACAACATCGCAATCCTTACCACTATCAACTGCCTCAACAATGCTAGAATAAAAAGATAACAAATTTGTTAAACATGAACGGCCATTTATAAAACCATGTTGCGACTCAATTATCAATTTATGTTTTTCAAGATGAAGACGAATTTTATTTGCTATTATAGATTCGAGTAACTTTCCCACAATAGACGTTAGGCTAATTGGTCGATAGTTAGACGCAAGTGATCTATCTCCTTTCTTAAAAACTGGTATCACATTAGCAACTTTCCAAAACTCTGGCACTCTGCCTGACTCTATTGATTTATTAAATATGGTTGACAGTGGGTCACAAAGCTCCTCTTTGCATTCCCTAAGCACCCTAGCAAACACTTCATCCGGCCCTGGGGATTTGTTTGGTTTGAGTTTTACTATTTGTTTAAGAACATCCTCCCTGGTAACTGCTAAACTCGTCAACCTGTCCTCGTCCCCACCCACATAGACTTGTTCGGCTGAAGGCATATTGTTAAGTTCCTCTTTAGTAAATACAGACACAAAATATTTATTAAAAATACTACTCATCTCTTCATCACTATCTGTTATTTGACCTGTCTCAGTTTTTAATGGACCTATCCTTTCCCTAGTCTTAGTACGATATAACTGAAAAAACCCTTTAGGATTTGTCTTTGCTTGCCCTGCTATGCGAACTTCATAGTTTCTTTTTGCTTTCCTTATCTCTTTTTTAACATTTCTAACCAGTTGTACGAATTCCTGTTCTAAAGTGACCTCCCCATTTTTAATCCTTTTGTACCAAGCTCTCTTTTTACCTATAAGGTTCTTCAAATTCTTTGTTATCCACTTTGGGTCATTAGTATACGATCTATTCAATTTGTATGGTATACTACGTTCCTGTGCTTTGTTTAGAATATTCTTAAATAAGTTATATATTGAATCCACATCGAAATCCCCATTTAAGTCACCTATCGCTGGGTTCATGTCTCGCTCCAAGACCGGCCCACACCCCATACCCAAGCCTTTCCAATCAATTTGACCCAAAAAATTTCTTAGGCTATTAAAATCAGCTTTTCGAAAATCTGGCACTTTAACAGAATTTTCTCCTACTGGTCTATTCCATTCTATGCTAAATCTGATTTCTTTGTGATCACTGCTCCCTAGCTCACTCCCTATTTCGATGTCATTAATTTGCGTTTCCCTGTTAGTTAACACTAAATCTAAAATATTATTTTCCCGTGTTGGTTCCTTAATGTGTTGCGTAAGAAAGCAATCGTCAATTAATTCTAGAAAATCTTCTGCTTCCCTATTCCCTGTTTTGTTCAACCAGTTTATTCCGCTAAAATTAAAGTCACCCATGACATAAATACTGTTAGATCTAGATGCTCTAGATATTTCATCCCATAGATGCTTTGCTTCCATTCTGTCTAAATTTGGTGGCCTATATATTACTCCTATTATAATATTTTTAGCTTTTTCGTTTAATTCAATCCAAATAGTTTCTGTGTGTGGCTCTGTTTTGATTCCCTCTTTGAGACTACATTTCAAATTGTCCCTAACATATATGGCTACTCCACCTCCTCGTCTAATATATCTATCTGTGTGAAATAGTTTAAATCCATATATTTGATATTCAGCTAATAGTTCTCTATTTTCTACATTCATCCACGTTTCGGTAAGTGCAATAATATCTATTTTTTCTGTGCAGACAAGAGCATTTAATTCGTTAATTTTATTTCTTAGACTTCTACTGTTAGTGTAATATACCCTAAGTGAATTGTTATTTTGCGGACCTTCTCTTTCCCTGATCGTTTTGCCAATTCCTTTCTCCCACAAACACATACTTTTATTACCTCCTTCCTCCAAATCAATTCCCATACCTCTATCTACTAACAGTTTAAACCCAAACAAACACCTCTAACCACTTCTTCTAGCGAGTTCGCAACAGCAACAACCCCAGCTCTCGATAGATGCACCCCATCACGAGCATACATTTCATTTCTTCCATAGAAGTGTTCCCAGTTGTCTATGAAAGATATTGCATTTGATTTGCAATATCTTTCCAGCCGGCAATTGACACCAAGTGCCCTCGATATCCATTCATTTCCCACTCCCTTTCTTGGAAGAATGCCACATATGATCGGGATTCCTCCCTTGCTCCTAACTAACTCTATGGCTGTTTTATACCTCTGAATCAGTTCCTCACTCCTGACTCGACCAACATCATTTCCTCCCACGCTAATGCAAATAATGGGATTGTTCCCATTACCAGCCATAATATCATTCATGTTGTTTATAATATCACCAATGCCAGCTCCGGGATAGCAAACCCTTAACCTGTTCCCCCTATCTCTAGCACAAAACGTTCTATCCAAATACCTTATCTGGGAATCTCCCACAACTAATGTTTGCTTAGGTACTTCCTTTACTTTCTGAGGGGCCTGCGCTTCCTTTCTCTTCGTTGCTTTCCCTTTTGCGCGATCCACAGTCTCTCCACAGCACTCGTCCTCCAAAACGTCAAATGAATTTGAAGTTGCTATGGCGTTTGAAGGCGGCTTTATCAAAGTCTTCTTAAGGCCCCTGTCTTTCGCAACTCTTGATGCATGAAGATGATGCATCTTCATTGGCTCCACAACCAATATTAGGTTCTGAATTAGATGACAAAGCAGCATGGTCATCGTCTATGCTGTTTGTTGTAACATTGGCCAAAGGATCCTGATTCAACAACTGAATCTCAACCTCATCACTATTTTCATTTTTGCCACGCTGGGACGCCTGTTCTTTTAGGCGTCGCTTTTTGGCCCGTGACATACGCTGCCATCTTGTGTGGTATTCTCTTCTTTTTTCTATAATGTGTGCATACATTCTGAAGGAGAAAGGCCAAGTGCTACATTACCAATTACTATTACAAGATTATTAGTAAAGTACTGTACTGCAAAAAGCAAATAAAATGGGGTAAACTAAACTTTGAAAACAAATAATAATTAAAACAGGTAAATTAGTAAAATAACAAAGGCTTAAGCAGACATGACTCTGCTTAAGCCATGTAAAGCAGACAGATAAGATGGCAATATATAAGGGGAAAAAATTAAAAAGCTAGGATATAAAACTAATTGAGATCAAAAGCATAAATTACTATAGGGGAAAAAATAACAAATGACTTCATAAAAAAATTATCCAATTGCCAACAGCAACTTGGTAGTACGAGTCTAAGTCTAAGAAACAAACAAAATTTAAATGCTGTTATCTGCAATGAAACAATACATACTATTGCACGTACCGAAACATTGATGAATGTAAAAAATAGAGGTGTGAAAAAAAGGAGGTGTTATACCAAAACAGATGCAGAACTAGGAAACAGGATTTCTTCAACAGAAATTTTGAAATTGTTCACAATTTTTGTTAGACCAAAGTTGGAGTATGCAGCAGTTGTATGGTGCCCATATCTTAAGAAGCATATCAACAAACTGGAAACGGTGCAGAGACATGCCACTAACTGGCATTAACTAAATGCCAAAAAATATGCCAAATATACTACATAAATATACATACTACACATGCACAATAATTGTCCTGGGTCCAATGTCCTGGGACCTCTGATATTCATAATACATATATATATATATATATATATATATATATATATATATTATTATATATATATATATATATATATATATATATATATATATATATATCTATATCTATATATATATATATATATATATATATATATATATATATATATATATATATATATATATATATATATATATATATAGGGCCATCAACACACCTCCAGCTAGGGCCACCAACACACCTCCAGGGCCATCAACACGCCTCCAGGGCCATCAACACAACACCACCATCAACACACCTCCAGCCAGGGCCACCAACACACCTCCAGGGCCACCAACACACCTCCAGGGCCACCAACACACCTCCAGGGCCATCAACACGCCTCCAGGGCCATCAACACAACACCACCATCAACACACCTCCAGCCAGGGCCACCAACACACCTCCAGGGCCACCAACACACCTCCAGGGCCACCAACACACCTCCAGGGCCACCAACACACCTCCAGGGCCACCAACACGCCTCCAGGGCCATCAACACAACACCACCATCAACACACCTCCAGCCAGGGCCACCAACACACCTCCAGGGCCACCAACACACCTCCAGGGCCACCAACACACCTCCAGGGCCACCAACACACCTCCAGGGCCACCAACACACCTCCAGGGCCACCAACACGTCTCCAGGGCCACCAACACGTCTCCAGGGCCATCAACACACCTCCAGGGCCACCAACACACCTCCAGGGCCATCAACACACCTCCAGGGCCACCAACACACCTCCAGGGCCACCAACACGTCTCCAGGGCCATCAACACACCTCCAGGGCCACCAACACGCCTCCAGGGCCATCAACTCAACACCACCATCAACACACCTCTAGCCAGGGCCATCAACACAACACCACCATCAACACACCTCCAGCCAGGGCCACCAACACACCATCCAGCCTACCACCACAACCCAGCAAACACAGAACGTTTGTGGACGTTTTTAAATGGTTCCACAAAGGTAATACTGTAACTTTTGACATAAATACGTATATCTGATGTTCTTAAAACCAAAGGATATAACTAAAAACATATATTCTTGAGACACAGTTTTTTAAGATTTATGTAAAAATTTAAAAATAATAGTGAATGCTATGGTATTATAATGTTTTCATGCTTTATATTTAAGAATAAATAATTTTCAGTCAACATTTAGTTTTTTTTGTTTACTTTCTGTAAAGCTATCCAATTTACGTTCTTATAACATAAATATAACATTTATATGACGTCAGTATAACGTTATTTACACGACATCATTACGTTATTATGATGTTATATTAACGTATAATTCCTGTGTGAAAACCAGAATATATATTGAACTTTATGTTTTAAACCTTGTAAAGTTATCATAAAACTTGGAATAAGACGGTAAGCATGCTTTACTTATGAAAATATACAAACAAATCAACAAAAACATTTTAACCTAAAAAACATAAACATAACATAAAGTAATTGCATGCATGGGAGTTAACTGGAACTCTGTAATATTGCATACATGAACCTTAAGGTACAAACCCAGTGTATTTACTCATGCAGTTCTTTCCTAAATCTAAATTTTTCCAATTTTTACACTTTGTTTCGAGTTCTGTCTTGTGTTGCTACTTTTAATACCCCATTAATGTCCCCTTTGTTATGTCCATTCATCCCATTGTGCACCTCTACCATATGTCACTCCTAATTCTTTGCTTTTCTAGAGAATGTAATATAAGCTTTGACAATCTTTCTTCATATGACAGGTTAACAGGTAGAACAAAGATTACCATTTATATATGGATAACTATTATAAGTCGGTTTGAATGAGTGAATTGCTGCTTGAAGATAGGTATATACACCTGTGGTACTATCAGATTGCATCGTGGTGAGCCTAAAACCCTTCAGATCCAAGCAAAGGGTAAAATGCCAGCAGATACAATTGCGAACACATTGATACCAAAATGAAAGACATATGACGAGAATTGAGGTAACCAAAGTGAAAAGAGTGTTCACATTACATTGCACTAGAGTGCTCCCGGGTTACTTTCTCTCACTTTCTCTGTTTTGTGCGGATGGTACACCTTGCTTTTGGAGTTTATATGCATTTAAACCTGTAGATAATTCTATTGCTAACACATTGATACCAAAATGAAAGACCTAGGATGAAAATTGGGGTGACCAAAATGAAAAGAGTGTATACATTTTATCGCTCTTGTGCGCTCCCTGGTAACACACTCTCGCTTACTCTGTTTGTTGCGGATGGTAAGCCGGGCTTTTGGAGTTTATATGCCTTTAGTCCTGTAGAGAATTCTATTGCGAACACATTGATGCCAAATTGAAAAAACTAGGATGAGAATTGAGGTAACAAAGTTGAAAAGGGTATACACTTTTCAGTATTATCACACTCTCTAATGTAATGAGAGTTGCCTGAGGGTGGCTCAGCTTTCTTTTTCTGGTACCCTTGGCCTACATTCATCTTGTCGGCGGGTGGAGCGCGCTGCTGTCTTTGACATTATATGCACATAGTTCTGTTGGGAATTCTATTGCGAACGCATTGATACCAAAATGAAAGACATAGGACGAGAATTAAGGTGACAAAGTTGAAAAGAGTATACACTTTTCAGTATTTCCGCACACTACCAGGGAATGTCCAAACAAAAATGGAGAGAGTGGAGGGGTAACTTGCCCAAAACGCGAAAGTGTTTGGGGAGATTAACTTTCGTTCAATACTATTATGCAAAAGGAGCCACACATCTATAGTTCATCCAATAAAATCAGCAGACTTCTAGATGTTACTACTGCTCGGCTTAGACTCGGTTACAAGTATTTCTGGGAATTCTCATTATCTGCCGATGTAGACCTGACCAAATGTTAACTGTCAACAAAATTATTTGCACACCCCTTCGTCACTATGTGATAGTGAATTCAGAGACAATTCTATAACCAATGTACCAACGATGTGTCAATATTTCATTCAAAATGATCTGGTACCAGAAATTTTAGCCAAATATCCCCAGTTTGCTAACTGTAAGTAGTAACTAAGTGATTGTAACCTATCCACCGCTGCCCACTGGATGGGGAGCGGTGTGCAGGACAAACATATCAATTGTGACACTAGCTCTCCACATATGTCAGTTGCTTAATTTAGAAACTGTACTTGTGATCGATCTCGAACCTATTGTTGATGTGACGACTTATACTGAATTTTGTAACTAGCTCATCAAGATTGTAACTTGCTTAGCTAAATGAATTGTTGGGTTCAGTCCCTGAGCCCATTATGTGCCTCTGCAACCCTTTCCACTTCCGCCCACAAGATGGGTATGGGGTGCATAATAAATGAACTAAACTAACTTTAAGGCATCCTGAAAGAAAGCTTGGAGGGCTTGAAAAATTGCAGAACGAAGCCTTGAGGATAATCCTTGGGTGCCTTCGTACCACAAAGATACTTAATATGAGAAAGGAACTTAATATTCCGAGCGTTGTTTATCGTGTTACTGAAAATAACTGTCAAATTGGTATAAAAATGCTTAGGCTAGCTCATCCTAACCGTTGCACAGAAGCCCTCCAGAATTTCTTTATTGAATGTAAACATTGTTTCAAATAGATAAATAAAATTGGAACTGAACTCAGAAAGTATCAGATTTATAATTTGTACCAAGAGAGACAACAATAGCACTTTCCTGCACTGTAGGAAATTACACCCTTTTCAATTTTAATCCCTCCCTTTCCATCAAAGGAGCAAATTAGAGATCAGTCCCAGCTTTGTCTTGAGGCAAAGCTCAACGTCTTAAGCCATATTGATGCTCTGTCCACAGAGCATTCTCTCTCTCAAATCATATACACTGAAGGTTTCCTACAGCGCCCAACGGGTGCAGCTGGAAGTGCAGTTGTCCTGGCAATAGGATATGACTTATATTTTGAGTGGGGAGTCCGTATAAACAACTGGGCCTCTACCCTTCAGACTGAACTATTTGCCTTGCTCCTTGCACTGAAATGTGTACAAGTATCCAAACTTGATACATTAGTTGTAAGTGACTCTTTATCATCCTTAATTGCTCTCAACTCTTTAAGACATAACTGTAACATGCTTGTGTCTGAAGCTAGACACAAATACAATAACAACTTGAGGAACCTTATCATAAACAATAATCTCAACAAAAATCACATAGTTCTCAGAGGTGATTTCAATATTGACCTAGGGCTACAAAATAACCCTCAAGTAGACTGTTTCCTCAACAGCATGAATTCCTGTATGCTCATCCCCGCAATCACCAGGCCCACCCAAGTCACTCAAACATCTGCGACTACCCTGGATCACTGATGGACCAACATAACAGCTCCTCTTACATCAAGTATAATCACTGACAGAACAACTGACCACTATCCTACCTTCCTTGTAGCGAACATGGCCATAACACCACCAGGTAACAAGAAAATTACCTTTAGGTTACAATGTGAAGCGGCAATAGGCAATCTCACAAATGCCCTCCACAATGTAAACTGGGAATCTAAATTTATCAATACACAGGATAATAATTCGTTAACTAGCCTCTTTCCAAAATTTAAAGCCTTTACAATACTTATTGTCCTCTCCTCACCAAGCAAGTAACTGGCAAAAAGGTTAAATAATCCCTGGCTCACTAATGGCATACTTAAAGCAATCGACAAGAAACATGAATATGAAAAAAAACTTAGGATTGGCCTAGTTGGAAAAGAAGTAGTTAAGAGGTATGCATCAGTGCTTACCAGTATAATAAGAGCAAAGCGTTCCTATTACGAGAATAGATTCAAAGAAGCAAAAGGCAACATAAAAAGCACATGGAGAGCCATCTCTACCATCCTAGGAGCTAAACAACATTTACATAATAAGATAAAAATCTCCAAGGATGGTTATACACCTGCAACAGATCTTGAAACAGCAACTGAATTTAATAGCTTCTTTTCATCGTTTGGTGCTCACCTTGCCCGAAAAATCCCAGAGACTCAGACATATGTTACCACATATCTTTCACGCAGCTATCCAAACTCTCTTCTCCTCTCTCCGGTCAGCCCTACAGATGTTGTGTCCATCATTCACTCGCTAAAAACCAAAGCTGGGAACATTAGTGAAATACCATCGATGGTACACAGGCGTGCCTCCCATGCCCTTGCACCATCCATAGCACTGCTGTTCAACAAATCCCTAGAGTGTCATACCTTCCCTGATATCCTTAAAAAAGCAAGAGTAACGCCAGTTCATAAAGGAGGTAACACGGCAGACATAAATAATTACAGACCCATATCGAATCTACCTATATTATCAAAATTATTTTTTTTTTTTTTACAAACAGCTCTACTCCAATCTTGTAAAATTCAATATACTAAGTCCCTGTCAGTTTGGCTTCCGCTCCCAAAAGAGTACCAATGATGCTATTGTTAGTCTGCTTGACTTAATCTTCTCAGCCCTTGACAAAAGTGAGTTTCCAATTGAACTCTTCATCGGCCTGAGAAAGGCCTTTGATACTGTTAACCATAACTACCTCTTACTTAAATTCCACCATTATGGAATCCGTGGCCTTGCCCTAAACTATATCCGATCCTATCTTAGTAACAGACACCAATATGAAGCCATCAATGATATAACCTCTCCCACTTAATTACCGTAAAGGTGCCACAGAGCAGCATCCTAGGACCCTCCTGTTTCTTATATACATCAATGATCTCCCTAATGTCTCTAACATACTTAAACCTATATTGTTGGCTGATGATACTACTCATCTACTCTGACCCCAACCCACTCATGTTAAATAATGTTGTAAACAATTAATTAAAAAAAGTCTACTTGTGGTTGTCAACCAACAAGCCTCACACAAAACATAGAAAAGACCTACTATATCTTATTTGGAAACAAATCAACAAATGCAATTCAGCTTCAGATAGATAATGTAAACATTAGCAATAAAAATGATGGAAAGTTTCTTAGCCTATACTTAGACAAGAGACTCAACTTCCGCACCCATATACAACACATAACTAAAAAGGTTTCTAAAACAGTTGGTATACTGTTTAAGATCAGATATTATGTACCCTACTCTGCTCTCCTCTCACTCTATTATGCACTTATCTATCCCTATCATTCTTATGGCGTTTGTGCTTGGGGTTCAACCTCTGCAAACTACCTCAAGCCCATCATCATCCAGTAAAAATCTGCTATCAGGACAATAACTAACTCTACCTTCAGACAACACACAGCTCCCTTGTTCAAATCCTTAAACATGCTAAACAAATTCACTCCATACATTCTCCTGTGTAAATTACGTTTATAAAGCCCTTTTTCTAACTGCAAACCCTGTTCTGAAACTCTTCCTGGACAGATGTAATAGAACACATGGCCACGTCCCCACCAGACATAAATATCTCTTTGATATCCCCAGAGTCAAACTTAATCTATGTAAACACTCTATGTAAATAAAGGGACCTAGTTTATGGAACTCACTCCCTTATAATGATTTGAAAAGCTGTCCAACTTCTGCCATATTCAAAAATAAAACCAAAAAGTACCTGTAGTACTTTTTAAGTACGAGGGAGTAATGCGCAAAGCGTCCCTCACCTGTGACGTCACAGCGTCAACTGACGCCATATCAACACATCGGCCATTTTGTCGTCAGTTCAGTCATGGCGAGGACTAACCCTTCATGCAAACTGCACCTACTATCAAGAAGAAGAAGATTTTGTGTTCCACCGATAGTATTATCGTAAGTAAGCACTTATATTTTATATTTTATTAAATTAATTGATTCTATTTTTCTGTAATAAAGGTCCAAAGGGTTAAGGAACAAGGGTGTACCGATACCGACGCTCAGTGCGCTCAACTCACACCAAAGTATCACCTGTGTAGCTTCTGTAATTAGTGTTAATTAGTTATGCTATAAGATAATGAAGCGAGTATAAGATTAACTCGCTACAAGGGTACTGTGTTGGGAGGTGAGGGCTGTTACTGGTGTCTGTGGGGATGTGAGGACTTGTACCAACCACTATCACCACCAGTACCTTGTCTTGCACCCTGCTTAGTTTTCCTATTGAGATATGAAGTATTATTGCATTCATATAATTATTCATTCATTGTCATTACTATTTTTATGGGCTATGTTCTGTTACCCTAATGCTTTTTACCCCTGGGCATGTCCATTTACTCTCCAGCCCTTCACAAGCCACTGCTGCACCCCCTCCATGCCCATACTTACTGTGCTTATTCTTACAGGACTGCACTGCATTATGTGGTGCTCACTGCCTGGACACCTTGATACATGCATTATAGGGTTCTGGTAGTTGTTCTACTCACCAAGCCCTTCCAAGGCCAGGCTTGACATGTGAGAGCTTGATCCAACAGGCTGTTGCTTGGACAGGCCCCTCAGGCCCACATATCCACCACAGCCTTGTTTGTCCGGCACTTCAAAATCAAATGTTTATTTACGTAAGGTACATACATATTTTTAGGTAAGGTACTCTTTATTTGGGTAAATTTATCTTCGTAGTATTTAGCTTTGGCTCGTCTAATTATCTTGGATAGCAATAACGAGTAATTCTTTGAGAATTCTTTGGAGACAATTCCTAACCTATACTTCTCCCAACCTATACTTCTTCTCAAGGTCATCTTCACTTCTTGAAGATGTTCAGGTTTTCTCTTGAAGATGTCGACGGTTGTTCCAGCAATACTGTATTTCTTTTATTGCTGAAAACCTGTTTTCAGCCATAAAAAAATAATCCTGAATCCAGAAAAAAATCCCTTTTGTATCGTCTGGAAATTTTCAAATATTGCTGATCAAACCTGAGTCTAAATTATTTGTATATATTATGAATTACAGAGGTCCCAGGACAGGGTTTTTAGGCACTCCACTTACATTTTCCCACTCTGACTTAACCCCCATTTATACAAACTCAGTCTTATCTTTTAGCTAATAATTTATTGTACACACCATACTCAGCCTGTGTAGGGTAGTTTATTGTGCATGTGTAGTATATATATTTGTGTAGTATATTTGGTATATTTAATGCCTCTAACCTCTCCTCATAGTTCTTGTCCTTCAGTTCTGGGAGCCACTTAGTAGCATGTCTTTGCACCTTTTCCAGTTTGTTTATGTGCTTCTTAAGATATGGGCACCATACAACCGCTGCATATTCCAACTTTGGTCTAACAAAAGTCGTGAACAATTTCTTGAGTATTTCGCCATCCATGCATTTAAAAGCTCTGAATATTATCCTTTACCTGCAATTGGTTGTTGCTGTATTTATAGAATATGATTTGTTCTACTTTACATTTGTTTGTTCCTTTTTTTCAAAATTTCTTTCTGCCTCTCTCCTCACTGCCGTGTAGTTGTTTCTCTTTGTATTACTGGTATGTTTGGGGGTTTGGCCTCTTCGTATATTGATTCCATTTTTGTGTCTTTTGGTCTCTGTCCGTCTTGAAATTTCAGTTGAACAAATCCTGTTTCCTAGTTCTGCATCTTTGTTTTGGTATAAATGTTTTTGTTCCTTTATCATATATTTCACAAAATTGACATACTGTGCATTAATTCATCTCAATTACTTCCTTTCCTAACAGCAAGCCTTTCCAGTAAAATTCTTTGAATTCTTTTCTGACTTCCAGCCTAATGTTTGTTTTATCCTAGTGTGTATGATGCCTAGCGTGTGTCTGGTGCCTGTTGTGTTAAACCGAAGATAAATGCATAAGTATAGGTCAGTAATTTCTCCAGCTTTGAAAGGGGCTTTCATTATGCAGCAGTATTCCACTCTAGAGAGCACTAGCGTCTTGAAAACTATCATCATCGGTATAGCATCTCTAGTGTGAAAAGTTCTTGTTATCTATCCTGTCATTTTTCTTGCAGTTGTGACGGCTACTTTATTGTGTTCTTTAAATGTAAGGCCTTCTGACATCAGTACACCCAAATCCTTTACGTTGCTTTTCCGTTCAATGTTATGATTTGACTGAGTTTTGTAAGTGGTTTCCGTTTTTATATTTTTTATTTTTTCCGTAGCGCATGAGCTGAAACTTATGTTCGTTAATCACCATGTTATTTTCTGTAGCCCATAGAAAGACCTGATTTACATCTGATTGGAGGTTTGCCGTGTCCTCTATGTTGCCTACTCTCGTGAAGATTCTAGTGACATCTGCAAAGGATGATCAAGTACTATAGGTTGTGTCCTTGTCTATGTCCGATATGAGGATGAGAAAAAGTATTGGAGCAAGCACAGTACCCTTGGGGACTGAGCTCTTTACGGTTGATGGTCCAGATTTTATTTTGTTGACTACTACACATTGGGTTCTATTAGTCAGGAAGTTGTATATCCATCTGCCTATTTTTCCGGTAATTCCTTTTGAACGCATTTTATGTGCAATAACACAATGGTCACATTTGTCAAAGGCTTTTTTTTGTCAAAGCGTTTTGTTTGTCTTCCATGGCATCTAGTGCCATGTCAGAGTGGTCCAGCAACTGTGATAGGCAAGAGCGCCCTGTTCTGAAACCATGTTGTCTGGGGTTATGGAGATGCTGTGATTCCATGTATTTTGTGATCTTACTTCTTAGCATTCTCTCAAAGATTTTTATGATGTGCGATGTTAGTGCTATCGGTCTGTAGTTTTTTGCCTCTGCCTTATTTCCTCCTTTATGGGGCGGTGCTATCTCTGCTGTTTTTAGTATGTCAGGGACAATGCCAGTATCTTGGCTTTGTCTCCAAAGAATGTGAAGGGCCTGCGATAACGTTTTTTACAGTTCTTGATGAATATAGAGTTCCAAGAGTCAGGGCCTGGTGCAGAGTGCATAGGCATACTGTCTATGGCTTCTTCAAAATCCAGTGGGGATAGGATCACATCTGATTTATGATTTGATGTTGGTATCATATCCATGAAAAATTCATTTGGGTTATCAATCAGATGGATGGAGAGCTACACTCGTGGTGTCCCATTTTCCCAGCACTCTTTGTCATATAATGCTTTGAAACTTTTGACGGATTTGGCCTCCACCACCTTCTCACCTAACATGTTCCAACCGTTTACCATTCTGTTTGCAAAAGTGAATTGTCTTACATTTCTTCGGCATCTTTGTTTAGTTCGTTTAAATCTATAACCTCTTGTTCTTGAAATTCCAGGTCTCGGGAAATCTTCCCTATCAAGTTTATCAATTCCTGTTACTGTTTTGTACGTAGTGATCATATCTCCTCTTTTCCTTCTGTCTTCTAGTTTGGAATATTTAATGCCTCTAATGTCTCCTCATAAATCCTGCCCTTCAGTTTTGGTATGAATGTTTGTGTGCCTTCATCGTATATTTTGCAAAATATGGAATACATCTCATTTACTTTACTTTAAGAATATGGTTCGATCAATTAAAAACCCTCTTGTTCAAATTGCAAAGAGACTGAAAGAGATGCAGCATGCTCAATGGATTATATATTAGTGATTATTATTAGGATTATATATTAGTGAATCATATTAGTGATTCAATTATTATGGTCATAAAACAATAAACAAATAGTTTTGGTGTTATTACACTCTATTCACAGGTTATATATAAGTATCTGCATGTTTTGTTCACCATTACAAACCACTAAGTTGGTTTGATTTTTGTTGAGATTGTTATTTATGATAAGATTCCTTACGTTATCTGAGAATGAAGCTATGTCGGTATTGGGAAATCTATAGATGGCACTTATAGTCAAGGAGGATTTAAGGGATTTACTGGAGAACTTGGCAAAGGTATATTCACAATAGTCGTCTCTATTACTAATGAGACTATTGCAGATGAAGGTATCTTTGTAAGATATTGCTATGCCACCTCCTTTTTTTATTAGGCCTGCAGTTGTGAATGGCTTTATTATCAGCCAAGTTGTAGCATACAACATAGCATATATATGTATATGGCATACATATATATATATATACACATATATATATATATATATATATATATATATATATATATATATATATATAATATGTTATGTTACAACATAACAGGCCAATTACACTGGATTAATCTTTGTGTTTAGATAGGAGATGCCTCGTATGGGCCAATAAGCCTTCTGCAGCCCCTATGTTTATCCCTTATGTATCCCCCCATGTTTTCACCTTCATTGTATTATCACCTGACCTAATGCGGGTATAAAATCAACTAATATATATATATATATATATATATATATATATATATATATATATATATATATATATATATATATATATATATATATATATATATATATATATATATTCAAAATTCGTCAGTGTACTACATTTTTGTTGTTGCTTTTAGGTGATGCTTTTAACCAGTGTACGTGGGTCTGATTGTGCAACCACAGTTCGAAGAATAATGAAGATATGAACAAACGGCCTGTGGTCACTATACAGTCTGGAAGGGCAAAAGAAGAAATTGGCATTTCTACAAAAACAAGAACTATATAATGTTATTTTAAGTAAGTAACCAAAAAATTAAATAATTTTTTTAAAGTTTAAAATTCACTTAAAAATGTAAATTTTAAGTTAAAAAATTTTAACCAAAAAACTTAATATTTTTCATATTTGGAACCATTCCATAATCCCAAGCATAAATGATTATATTTCTATCACTTGCTCTTAAGATTGTTTCATTTAATAGAGGTTGGGCATAATTGTTCTCTGCTGCTAATAGAACTGACTGACTTAGCTATAGGAAAATGTAAACTTAATTGGTTTATCCATTACAGTATTTTGCAGTTTATTTCATGATCCTGTGCTTAATACTTGCATAAATAGTAGATTACAAAATGCATTTTTATATCATTAGTATTGAATAATAATAATGCAAATAATTGACTTATAAATGATGTACAATTAATTGGTAGGTGATATTATATTATTAATATTTTTTCATTCTTGCAAAGCCTTAACAAAGTCATTAACATGTTAATATAAACTTGATCACCTTCCACTTATTTTCTCATGTGCTACCTACATGTACAAAACCTTATTCCTAAATGCATATTTTGTTCTGAAACTTGTCCTTTATATGTTGTGTATCACCATCTCTGGAGAGTTTTATCTGATTGATGTATAAATTACTTTTAATTTTACAGAATATTATTGTTATACTGAATTTATTATTATATAAATAACTTAATTTTACAGAATCATCTATCAACGCACATCCACAAGTTGAGGAGGAGGATGTGACCTTCCAGATGTCTGAAGTACTGAAACATGCACCAAACAGGCCTGGTGGATCTAGGTACAAGGTAAAATAATTTAAATTTTTTTTTTTTTTTTTTACTAATTGTCCGATATATATATATATATATATATATATATATATATATATATATATATATATATATATATATATATATATATATATGTCGTACCTAGTAGCCAGAATGCACTTCTCCGCCTACTATGCAAGGCCCGATTTGCCTAATAAGCCAAGTTTTCCTGAATTAATATATTTTCTCTAATTTTTCTCTTATGAAATGAAAAAGCTACCCATTTCATTATGTTTGAGGTCAATTTTATTTTATTGGAGTTAAAATTAACGAAGATATATGACCGAACCTAACCAACCCTACCTAACCTAACCTAACCTATCTTTATAGGTTAGGTTAGGTTAGATAGCCGAAAAAGGTAGGTTAGGTTAGGTTAGGTAGGTTAGATAGTCGAAAAACAATTAATTCATGAAAACTTGGCTTATTAGGCAAATCGGGCCTTGTATAGTAGGCTAAGAAGTGCATTCTGGCTACTAGGTACGACATATATATATATATATATATATATATATATATATATATATATATATATATATATATATATATATATATATATATATATATATATATAATATGTATGTGTGTGTGTGTGTGTAATTACCTAAGTGTAGTTAAAGGATGAGACCGTCTTCCCAGCACTCTTTGTCATATAACGCTTTGAAACTACTGACAGTCTTGGCCTCCACCACCTTCTCACCTAACTTGTTCCAACCGTCTACCACTCTATTTGCGAAAGTGAATTTTCTTATATTTCTTTAGCATCTGTGTTAAGCTAGTTTCAATCTATGACCTCCTGTTCTTGAAGTTCCAGGTCTCAGGAAATCTTCCCTGTCGGTTTTATCAATTCCTGTTACTATTTTGTATGTAGTGATCATATCACCTCTTCTGTCTTTTAGTTTTGGCATATTTAATGCCTCTAACGTCTCCTCGTAGCTCTTGCCCTTCAGTTCTGGGAGCCACTTAGTAGCATGTCTTTGCACCTTTTCCAGTTTGTTGATGTGCTTCTTAAGATATGGGCCAACTTCTGTTGTTGGGCACCACACAACAGCTGCATATTCTAGCTTTGGCGTAACAAAAGTCATGAACAATTTCTTTAGTATATCACCATCCATGTATTTAAACGCAATTCTAAAGTTAGAAAGCGTAGCATAGGCTCCTCGCACAATATTCTTTATGTGGTCCTCAGGTGATAGTTTTCTATCTAGAACCACCCCTAGATCTCTTTCTTTATCAGAATTCTTTAAAGATTTCTCACATAATGTATAGGTTGTGTGGGGTCTATGTTCTCCTGTTCCACATTCCATAACATGGCATTTATTAACCTTAAATTCCATTTGCCAAGTGGTGCTCCATATACTTATTTTATCCAGGTTTTCTTGAAGGGCATGACAATCATCTAAATTTCTTATCCTTCCTATTATCTTAGCATCATCAGCAAACATGTTCATGTAATTCTGTATACCAACTGGTAGATCATTTATGTAGACAATAAACATCACTGGTGCAAGAACTGAACCCTGTGGTACTCCACTTGTGACATTTCTCCAGTCCGATACATTGCCTCTGATTACTGCCCTCATTTTTCTATGTCAGAAAATTTTTCATCCATATTAGAAGCTTACCTGTCACCCCTCCAATATTTTCCAGTTTCCAGAACAACCTCTCTATGTGGAACTGTCGAATGCCTTTTTTAGGTCCAAATAGATGCAGTCAACCCAACCATCTCTTTCCTGTAATATATCTGTTGCTCGATCATAGAAACTGAGTAAATTCGATACACAGGATCTTCCAAATCGAAAACCATACTGTCTGTCTGAAATTATATCATTTCTCTCCAGGTGTTCTACCCATTTAGTTTTAATTATTTTTTCCAATATTCCAATTCCAATTTTTTCCAATAATGTGTGTGTGTGTATGTATATTTGTGTTGTTGAATATGACTGAAAGTCATAGTCTTTCTGCCCCTCTCCTTACTGCTATTGTTGTTTCTCGCATCTTTGTATTGCTTGTATGTTTGGGCAATTTTTCCCTTTTTCCTAGTTCTGCATCTCTGCTTTAGTATAAATTTTGTTGTGCCATTATCATATATTTCACAAAACTTGACATACATCTCATTTACTTCATGTCCTAACAGCAAGTGTTTGTCAAATTCCTTAAGGAAATATCTGAGTTCCCCATAATGACCTCTCCACAAGTCAGGTTTTTCAACTGCTTCAAGCTCATTTTCTTCCAGATTATAATGCATTGCATACTTTATTCCCAAAAAGACATGGTCACTTTTACCCAAGTGACAATGTCACTTGGGTAAAAGGAGGGAGGTACTGAAAGGAGGAAAAGGGAGGTACCAAAGGAGGGAGGTACTGAATGATAAATATATCTTTCTCTTTCCTGGTAATTATAATATCCAGCATGGAGGGAACATCCCCTTCCCTCATCCTCTTAGCTTGTTTAACATGTAGAAACATGAATGTTTACAGGGTGAGGTTTACGAAATTATATATATATATATATATATATATATATATATATATATATATATATTTATTATTAAATATGACCGAAAAAGTAAGATTAATTATTCTAACACGAATTTTCTCAATCTTTCGTACATTACGCTTCACTGTTGGAGGTAAATAAAAAATCACTTCTCCAAAATTCATTTTTATTTCTAGTCTGACGCGACACGGGCGCGTTTCGTAAAACTTATTACATTTTCAAAGAATTCACAAATACACAACTGATTAGAACTTACGTCTCTCTGATATTATATCTACATTTGAGTGAGGTGGGAAGGGTGATGTGGCATTAACACAAGACAGAACAGGAGGGGATATTAATAGGGTATTAAAAGTATCAACACAAGACAGAACAGAAACAATGGGTATTGAATAGAAGTGTTTGTAGAAAGCCTATTGGTCCATATTTCTTGATGCTTCTATATTGGAGCGGAGTCTTGAGGTGGGTAGAATATAGTTGTGCAATAATTGGCTGTTGATTGCTGGTGTTGACTTCTTGATGTGTAGTGCCTCGCAAACGTCAAGCCGCCTGCTATCGCTGTATCTATCGATGATTTCTGTGTTGTTTACTAGGATTTCTCTGGCGATTTCTCTGGCGACACAGAAATCATCGATAGATACAGCGATAGCAGGCGGCTTGACGTTTGCGAGGCACTACACATCAAGAAGTCAACACCAGCAATCAACAGCCAATTATTGCACAACTATATTCTACCCACCTCAAGACTCCGCTCCAATATAGAAGCATCAAGAAATATGGACCAATAGGCTTTCTACAAACACTTCTATTCAATACCCATTGTTTCTGTTCTGTCTTGTGTTGATACTTTTAATACCCTATTAATATCCCCTCCTGTTCTGTCTTGTGTTAATGCCACATCACCCTTCCCACCTCACTCAAATGTAGATATAATATCAGAGAGACGTAAGTTCTAATCAGTTGTGTATTTGTGAAGTCTTTGAAAATGTAATAAGTTTTACGAAACGCGCCCGTGTCGCGTCAGACTAGAAATAAAAATGAATTTTGGAGAAGTGATTTTTGATTTACCTCCAACAGTGAAGCGTAATGTACGAAAGATTGAGAAAATTCGTGTTAGAATTATTAATCTTACTTTTTCGGTCATATTTAATAATATATGTCTACAGGAAAGACTGCTACCAAAATATACTAATATATATATATATATATATATATATATATATATATATATATATATATATATATATATATATATATATATATATATAATATATATATATATATATATATATATAATATATATATATATATATATAAAATATATAAAGTTTGTGTGTGTGTAATTTATATAAATAAATAATTAAATATTAATTTTGTTAATATCTTTTCAGGGAAAACTTGCAAGTACAATTCGTATACAAGAGGGGCAACAAGAGCCAGAGGATGTCTACTAAGAAAATTTCAAGGGTTAATTTCTCAAATGGACATTTTTGCATTTCAAGTGTTATTTGTTTAAGATTGGGTGTTTAACTATTTCAAAGGATTTTTGTTATATATGGGAATTTACTCGTTTCAAGGGCAAATTTCTCAAATGGTCATTTTTGCAGATCAAGGGTTATTTGTTAAAGTTCATCAAGTTTCTCATAAGTTGTATTTATTATGTTTGTTATCATATGTTCTTATTTCCCAACCCCTTAACCTAACTTCTTGTAATCTTAGTGTATTTAGTAGGTTCTATCATATGTTCTTATTCCCCAAACCTTTCAGATGTAGTTTATTGTGTTTTTTGACGTATTTGTTGAATATATTATCCTTTTCCTAACCTTTCAGATGTAGTTTTGTTTCTCCTTTTTGTATATTTTGTATATTTCTTTCCTTCTTTTACTTTGTTTCTCCTACTCCTTCTAACCCTCCTTTCTATCTCTCCCCCTTATTCTCTCTCTTCCTCCCCCTCTCTCTCACTCATTTGCTCAAATGCTCTCTTCTTTCTCAAATTCAAGTCTTAATGCTCCCATTCTCTCACCCTCACTCTCATTCACTTAGTTTTTCATTTTTCTCAAATTCAAGTCTTAGTGCTCCCATGCTCTTCCTCCCCCCTCTCTCTTACTCTTTTCTCCTCTTTTCATGCTCTCAGTCCCTTGCTCTCTTGTTTTTTCTCAATTTCAAGTATTAGTAGATCTGATTCTTTACTATTGTAATTTTATTATTACTAAGATAAAGAATGAACTTATATGTGAAAACAAAGTAAAAGAAGGAAAGAAGGTTAAGTGGGATGGTGGGTTTGGGTAAAAATATACAAAAAGGAGAAACAAAACTACATCTGAAAGGTTAGGAAAAGGATAATATATTCAACAAATACGTCAAAAAACACAATAAACTACATCTGAAAGGTTAGGTTAACCCTTAAACTGCGCATGGCGTATATATACGCCCTGAGTAACATGTCCCATGGTGCGCATGGCGTATATATACGCCATAGAGTGCCAGGCCTGATTCAAATGGCCCGCGGCTACACGGGGTTCACAGTAGCTTCCTCAGGGCTCTTGTAAACAGATGCCATTTAAAAAAAAATCGTGGGCAATATTCTCAGGTGTGAGAGGCACAGTACTGTTGGAGCAACCAAGGCCGGCGCACGCAGCATGAGCGAACAGCATTGATGTTCAGCTTGTGACCACAGCATCGCCGAAAAATGTCAAAATAAATATATAATTGTTATTATTTAGCGATGACAATATTACAGATGACCAATGACTGTGATATAAATAACCAGGGTTGTGATAATAGCAGGATTGTTGTAATAATTAGCGCTGTGGGAGGAGTGATGCTGAGAGACGGAGGGAGACAGCATCGTTTACTGACTGTGTGGCCACCTGTTATTGTTTGCATTCACCATACCAGGTCAGTGGTTCTCTATGGTGAACACAAATGTAGATACTTATATATAATGTGTGTATTAGTGTAATAACAGCAAAAGGATTATGTTGGGAGGAGCCATATGGGTGACGGAGGTGACGTCGTCTGCACGATTTGTCTAGCTGTTTAGAGGGTGGCCATAATGCTCTTTGGGCGCACTACAAACTTAGGTGTACAGTTACGGTGCATAAAACATGTAGATATTTATATATAATATGTGTATATAGGGTAATAACACTGCAAAAGGTATTGTTGGGGGAGAAAGTTTAGTGCGTGTGACCTTGAAAGAGTGAGGGAGCCGCCAGCCACCATCTGTGTATAGCGACGACTCTTAGTGCCTGAACTAACTATATCAGCTTAGCTGTACAGTTGTGGTGAACAAAATATACGCATACTTATATATAACGTCTGTATATAGTGTAATAACACCACAACTGGTATTGTTGGGGGAGAAAGTTTAGTGCGTGTGTTGAGGGAGTGGCAGCGAGTGGCTGGCTGGTGTGTGGCGGTAACTCCTCGTTGCTTTTCGACTCTCAATACCAACTTAGTGGTTCGTTATAGTGACCAAAACATGCCAATACTTACATATAACCTGTGTATAGAGTGTAATAGCAGCAAAACTATTTGTTTATTGTTTTATAAACATAATAATTGAATCACTAATATGCACATCATACTTTTGAGTATAGCGATTATTAACCACTTTTATTATATAAATATATTACAATACACACTATTGAATAATATTACTGCAAAAAAACTAAGAAAAAATCAATCGGGGACATTGAAACAATTAGGTAATAATATCTTTGTGGCAACTCCCATCTGTCAACGCGGGTGACGCTGACCGGGTCTGACGACCGCGCTGTCAACGCCCACTTTTTGCCAGACTTCCTCGGTCAATTGCGCCCAAAATATGTCACCTACGATTTTTTTTTATTTTTTCCGTGCTCAGGGGACACAAATTAACATGTTTAGAAGACGAAAAAAAATTTTTGAATTTTTTTTTTCTTGCGCACAGGGGTGTAAATGTCCCAAGGACCCCTGAGCAGTGTAAGGGTTAAAGGTTTGGGGAATAAGAACATATGATAGAACCTACTAAATACACTAAGATTACAAGAGGTTAGGTTAAGGGGTTGGGAAATAAGAACATATGATAACAAACATAATAAATACAACTTATGAGAAACTTGATGAACTTTAACAAATAACCCTTGATCTGCAAAAATGACCATTTGAGAAATTTGCCCTTGAAACGAGTAAATTCCCATATATAACAAAAATCTTTTGAAATGGTTAAACACCCAATCTTAAACAAATAACACTTGAAATGCAAAAATGTCCATTTGAGAAATTAACCCTTGAAATGAGTAAATGAATATGAGACAATGATTGACGAAACACAAAAAACAAGCAGGAATAATTATGTAAGTTAGATCATGTCTGGTTGGACTAGATAAGTTAGGATACATCAGTTTGGGAATGTAAGATTAAGTTAGGTAAAGCAAGTTAGGTTACGTTAGGATAGGTAAGATAAGTTATGTAAGTTAGGTTAAGCAGGTTAAGTTAGGTAATGTAGATTAAGCAGGTTAAGTTAGGTAAGTTAGGTAAGGTAGGGTAGGTAAGATAGGTAAGGTAGGGTAAGTTAGGTTAGGCAGGTTAAGTTAGGTAAGATAGGTAAGGTAAGGTAAGTTAAGTTAGGTTAAGCAGGATAAGTTAGGTAAGATAGGTAAGGTAAGGTAAGATAGGTAAGGTAAGGTAGGATAGGTAAAGTTAGGTTATGCAGGTTAAGTTAGGTAAGATAGGTAATGTAAGGTAAGTTATGTTAGGATAGGTAAGATAAGTTATGTTAGGTAAGTTAGGTAAGATAGGTAAGGTAAGGTAGGATAGGTAAAGTTAGGTTATGCAGGTTAAGTTAGGTAAAGATAGGTAATGTAAGGTAAGTCATGTTAGGATAGGTAAAGTTAGGTAAAAATAGGTAATGTAAGGTAAGTCATGTTAGGATAGGTAAAGTTAGGTTTAGCAGGATAAGTTAGGTAAATGTAGGTAAGTTAGGTTAAGCAGGATAAGTTAGGTTAGGTTAGGTAAGTTAGGTATGATAGGTAAGGTAAGGTAAGTTATGTTATGATAGGTAAAGTTAGGTAAGATAGGTAAGGTAAGGTAAGTTATGTTAGGATAGGTAAAGTTAAGGTTATGTTAGGTAAGATAGGTAAAGGTAAGGTAAGTTAAGTTAGGATAGGTAAAGTTAGGTTTAGGAACGTTACGTTAACTAAGTAACATTGGGTGGAGAGGATAGGTTACGTAGGATTAAACAGTTTTAGGGTAAAGTGACTAAGAAAATATATTTTAACAGAAGTTCAGGTTTGGTATGAAAAGGTGAACTAGTTACATTTTGGAGAGAAATTTTATGACTGAAGATGTCTTAAAGAATAACATGATGGAAGAAGGAGAGTTTCTTTGATGAACGAAGGTGTCTTAGAGAACAACTTTTTGGTGAACGAAGGTGAATTAGAGATAACTTTGATGACTCTGAGAATAACTTTGATCAACGAAGATGGATTGGAAAGTTTCTCTAATGAACGAATGTGACTTAGAGGTTAACTTTTATGATTTAGAGAACATCTTTGATGTTTTAGAGAACAACACTGATGTCTTAGAGAACAACTTTGATGAACAAAGATGTCTTAGAAAGCTTCTCTGATGAACGAAGGTGACTTAGAGATTAACTTTTATGATTTAGAGAACAACTTTGATGAGCAAGATTAACTTTAGATGTCTCTGAGAATAACTTTTATAACATAGAAATTAACTTTAATGAACAAAAGTGAGTTAGAGAATACCTTTTGATGACTCCGAGAATAACTTTGATGAACAAAGATGTTTTGGAAAGTTTCTCTGAAGAACGAAGGTGACTCTGAGAATAACTTTTGTTAGCTCTTAGAATAACTTTGATGACTTTGAGAATGTCTTTGAGAACATGAGTAGTATTTTGTTAGCTCAGAGAATAACTTTTTGACGACATAGAGAATAACTTTTTATGTCTTAGAGAAGAACATTGATGGCTTAGAGAGAATATCTTTGATGAACGGAAAGTTACTTAGAGAATAACATTTCATGACTGAGAATAACTTTAATGAACGAAGATGTCTGAGATTAACTTTGATAGCTCAGAATAACTTTTGTGGACATGAGAATATCTTTGGATAACTCTGAGAATAACTTTGATGTCTTTGAAACAACTTTGATGTACGAGAGTGAGTTAGAGATTACCTTTGTTAACTCTGAGATTAACTTTGATGAACGAGAAAATACTTTTTGATGACATCGAGAATAACTTTCATGTCTCTGAGATTAACTTTTATGTCTCTGAGAATAGCTTTTATGCCTCTGAGAATAACTTTGAGGTCTCAAAGGATGTCTTTTTGAGTGCAACTTTGATGTCTTTGAGTAAATTTTTGAGTGTTTGAGAGTGTCTTTTGTTATTTCGAAGAGTAACTTTGGTGTTACGGAGAGCACCTTTGACTATTTTTCTTACTTAACGACATATAATTTTTACGAAAGTGCTGAAAAAGTTACATTTGACTATTTTTCTTACTTAGCGACATATAATTTTAGTTACGAAAGTGTTGAAAAAGTTACATTTGACTATTTTTAGTGCTCCACAAAGTATAAATGTCAGTTAAGAACGACGATGATAGATATCTTTGACTATATTTTCTTACTTGACGAAAACATAATGGCTGTTACGAAATGATGAACGAGACTATTTTCAATTACTTGACGATGGATAAAGTTAGTTATGAACAGTATTGGAAAGATTACTTTTGACAATTTTTAGCTAAGAGAAAGGTTGTTTTAGTTAAGAACGGTGTTGAATGAGATTAATCCTGACTATTTTTAGCTAAGAGAAAGGTTGTTTTAGTTAAGAACGGTGTTGAATGAGATTAATCCTGACTATTTTTAGCTAAGAGAAAGGTTGTTTTAGTTAAGAACGGTGTTGAATGAGATTAATCCTGACTATTTTTTGGTTGAATGGATAATAAGTTTAGTTGAGAAATGAGGAAAGTGACTATGTTTTAGTTGATTGGCAAAAGATTTTTAGTTAAGAAGTTACAAGAAAGGTTTGTCTTTGTAAATTTGGAACTGAATAAAGTGTAGATTTGTTTAAGAACAGGGTTGGTAGAACTATTAAGTTGACTACGAGAATTACTTTGACATAGTTATGCAAATAAAAACTGGGTGTCTAAAATTGTTGAGGGAACTGTATTGCAGTATAATATTATTTGACAAAGAACTAGTTAGTGAATGGAAGAAACAAATTGGTTTAAAGAAACAAAGAACAAAAAATTGAGGTTAAGTAAGGGAATGAACACAGTGAACACAGATAACATGTAAGAAAAAAGTTGAAGAATAGAGTGAACATGCAGGGAATATGAACTTATAGAGAATATGAAGACATGATAAGGAACATAGGGAATACAAGAATGAACACTGAACATGTGAAGAATAAGCTAAGAACATTGAGAACATGAATATTGAGTATAAAAGTTATACAGAGAACATATGATGTACATGAAAACATGACAAAGAACAAAGTGAACATACTGGGAAAATGGTAGAAAAAATTTGAACTGAGCATGCTGTGAACATTTGTAGAACATGGAATGAACACAGAAAACATGGAAAAAATGTGAAGAACACAGCTGAATATAGAGAAAATATGCAAATACAGTATGATGATTATTGAAGGTTTGGATACGTTGGGGATGAAAGATAATTACACAGGTTGGGGTTTTGTGACTACTCTGATAAAGAGTTAGGCTGGAGAGGGACTTGATCGGATATATTTATGTTCAATGATCTAAGACAGAGAAAATGGAGCTTGGCCAGATTAATTTTACTACGTTAGAAAATAAGGTGATCTTAAATCTCAGGGTGATTTAGTCGGAAAATAAAGAACTTGTACAAAATGAACTAAGCTGGGGGACAAGAGTTGAAACTTGATAACTGAACTGGTTTTTATTTACTATGTCTGAAAATGTAGTTGGGTGTTTAAATCTCAGGGGGATTTGGACTGATAGTAATGAATTTACAGGAGTGAACTTGGACAGAGGACAAGAGCTAGAGTTTTATAATTGTTTACATCATATTTACTATGTCTGAAATACAGAGGGTAAAAATTTCAGGGAAATTGATGGGTTATTTACAAAGATACGAGAGAGAACTAAGGTGGGGACGAGAGCTGGAGCTCGTTAACTGTTTTGATCTTATTTACGGTGCCTGAAATACAGAGGGTAAAGATTTCAGGGGAATTGATAGGATATTAACAAAGACTTGAGGGTGGAGTAGGGTGAGGGACGAGAGCTGGAGCTCAGTAACTGACTTGATTTTATTTACTACGACTGAAATGTGACTGTTTAAAATTTAAGGGGGATTGGGCTGCTAGTAGCGAAAATGTGGTCTCTGTGTCAAATTTGGGTCTTCAATTGGACTCTGATTAATTTCGATCATGAACTGGTCTCTGACTAATTTTGCTAGAAAACTGGACTCTGGCGAATTTCTGTTGATAATTGGACTCAGATGAAATATGAGCTTAAAACTGTCTCTGACTAATTTTGCTCACAAAGTGGTCTCTGGCGAAATTCTGTCTATAACTGGGCTCTGTTCAATTTTGGTCTTTACAGGTGAAATAGCCATAAATGGATATAAAACTAAATGTTATGGCTAAGTTGTCTGTTTTCCTTAACAAAACATCTAAGACAATATTCTCTGAAAATTTTCTTCTTTACAAAATTTGGTCATAAACATATAAATAAACTTCTATGATTATTTGAAACTCTGAAATATTTTCTTAAAACTGAACTCTGAAAAAATTTGAGTTTCTCCCATATGGACTTTAACAAACTTGTATGAACTTATTTTCATCATAAGAACTTTTAACAAACTTTTAAAATCTCAGAAATTATTTTCCTCATAAGAATTCCTTAACTCCAAATCAGTGACTCCCCAAATTCACCTGGAAACCCCGAAGATCCACAGGGGATTTTCTAAATTTACCTGAAAACCTTGACTCCCACAGGTGATTTTTCCGAAGTTGAAAACAGGCAAAATATGTCCGTAGAGTTCACCTGGAAATGCTGTGACACAAACACGATATTTTCTAAAAAAAATCTTTAAGATTTTCCTACTTATTTTCATCATAAGAACTTTAACAAACTTCTAAAGTCTCGGAAATTATTTTCATCATAAGAACTTTAACAACTTCTAAAATCTGCGACTGACAAAAATTTACCTGAAAAACCCAGAAGCCATATGCGGGATATTGGACCTCAAAACCCTGACTCACACGCGGGATATTGGAACCTGAAAACCCTGACTCACACGCGGGATATTGGACCTCAAAACCCTAACTCACACGCGTGATATTTGACCTGAAACAAAATATCACCTGTACGTTGTCATCCACACTACTTCAGTAGAGGGGGAGGGGGAGCTGCAGGTCCTACACCATCCCCCTGCCAGTAGAGGGGGGATGGAGCTACAGGTCCAGCACCAACCCCCTGCCAGGAGAAGGGGGCTGGAGCTACAGGTCCAGCACCAACCCCCTGCCAGGAGAAGAGGGCTTGAACTACAGGTCCAGCATCAACCTCTTGCTAGTAGAGGGGGGCTGGAGCTACAGGTCCAGCACCAACCCCTTTCCAGTAGAGGAGGGCTGGAGCTACAGGTCCAGCACCAACCCCCTGCCAGGAGAAGGGGCTGGAGCTACAGGTTCAGCACAAACCCTCTGCCAGTAGAGGAGGGCTGAAGCTACAGGTTCAGCACAAACCCTCTGCAAGTAGAGGGGGGCTGGAGCTACAGGTCCAGCACAAACCCCCTGCCAATAGAGGGGGGGGGGGCTACAGGTCCAGCACCAACCCCCTGTCAGTAGAAAGGGGCTGGAGCTATATGTCCTGCACCAACCCCCTGCCAGTAGAATGGGGCTGGAGCTACAGGTCCAGCACCAACCCCCTGTCAGTAGAATGGGGCTGGAGCTACAGGTCCAGCACCAACCCTCTACCAGTAGAGAGGGCCTGGAGCTACAGGTTCAGCACCAACCTCTTGTCAGTAGAGGAGGGGTGGAGCTACAGGTTCAGCACCAACCTCCTGTCATTAGAGGAGGGCTGGAGCTACAGGTCCAGCACCAACCCCCTGCCAGTAGAGGGTGGCTGGAGTTACAGGTTCATCACCAACCCATTGCCAGTAGAAGGGGGGGGGGTGAAGCTACAGGTTCAGCACTAACCCCCCTGTCAGTAGAGGGGGGGCTGGAGCTACAGGCCCAGCACCAACCCCCTGCCAGTAGAGAGGGGTGGGAGCTACAGGTCCAGCACCAACCCCCTGCCAGTAGAGGGGGCTGAAGCTACAGGTCCAGCACCAACCCACTGCCAGTAGAGGGGGCTGGAGCTACAGGTCCAGCACCAACTCCCTGCCAGTAGAAGGTGGCTGGAGCTATAGGTCCAGCACCAACCCCCTGCCAGTAGAGGGGAGGCTGGACCTACAGGTCCAGCACCAACGCTCTGCCTGTAGAGGGGGGCTGGAGCTACAGGTCCAGCACCAACCCACTGCCAGTAGAGGGGGGTTGGAACTACAGGTCCAGCACCAACCACCCCCCCCCTCCACCCCACCAGTAGAGAGGGGCTGGAGCTACAGGTCCAGCACCAACACCCCTGCCAGATGAAGGGGGCTGGAGCTACAGGTCCAGCACTAACCCCCCACCCCCACCCCGCCAGTAGAGGGGGGCTGGAGCTACAAGTCCAGCACCAACCCCCTGCGATTAGAGGAGGGCTGAAGCTACAGGTCCAGCACCAACCCCCTGCCAGTAGAGAGTGGCTGGAGCTACAGGTCCAGCACCAACCCCCTGCCAGTAGAGAGGGGCTGGAGCTACAGGTCCAGCACCAACCCCCTGCCAGTAGATGGGGGCTGAAGCTGCAGGTCCAGCACCAACGCCCTGCCAGTAGAGGGGGCAAGGAGCTACAGGTCCAGCACCAACCCTCGGCCAGTAGAGGGAGGCTGGAGCTACAGGTCCAGCACCAACCCCCTGCCAGTAGAGGGGAGCTGGAGCTACAGGTCCAGCACCAACCCCCTGCCAGTAGAGGGGGGCTGGAGCTACAGGTCCAGCACCAACCCCCTGTCAGTAGAGGGGGCTGGAGCTACAGGTCCAGCACCAACCCCCTGCCAGTAGAGGGGGGGCTGGAGCTATAGGTCCAGCACCAACCCCCTGCAGTAGAGGGGGGGGGGCTGGAGCTACAGGTCCAACACCAACCCCCTGCCTGTAGAGAGGGGGCTGGAGCTATAGGTCGAGCTCCAACCCCCTGCCAGTAGAGGTGGGCTGGAGCTACAGGTCCAGAACCAACCCCCTGCCAGTAGAGAGGGGGGGCCTGGAGTAACATGTCCAGTCCCAACCACCCCCCCCCCCCCCTGCCAGTAGAGAGGGGGCTGGAGCTACAGGTCCAGCACCAACCCCCTGCCAGTAGAGGTGGGCTGGAGGTACACGTCCAGCACCAACCCCCTGCCAGTTGAGGGGAGCTGGAGCTACAGGTCCAGCACCAACCCCCTGACAGTAGAGGTGGGCTGGAGCTACAGGTCTAGAACCAACACCCTGCCAGTAGAGGTGGGCTGGAGCTACAGGTCCAGCAACAACCCCCTGCCAGTTGAGGGGAGCTGGAGCTACAGGTCCAGTACCAACCCCATGCCCGTAGAGGGGGGCTGGAGCTACAGGTCCAGAACCAACCCTTTGCCAGTAGAGGGGGGCTGGAGCTACAGGTCCAGCACCACTTTAACTGACCACAGGTGATAATGGGGCTGACACTGACCACAGGTGATAATGGGACTGACTCTAACCACAGGTGATAATGGGGCTGACACTGACCACAGATGATAATGGGGCTGACACTAACCACAGATGATAATGGGGCTGACACTGACCACAGGTGATAATGAGGCTGACACTGACCACAAGTTATAATGTGGTTGACACTGACCACAGGTTATAATGTGGTTGACACTGACCACAGGCGATAATGAGGCTGACACTGACCACAGGTGATAATGAGGCTGACACTGCCCACTGGTGATAATGGGGCTGACACTGTCCACAGGTGATAATGGGGCTGACATTGATCACAGGCGGTAATGGGGCTGACACTGCCCACTGGTGATAATGCGGCTGACACTGCTCACTGGTGACAATGGGGCTGACACTGTCCACTGGTGATAATGGGGCTGACACTCCCCACTGGTTATAATGGGGCCGACACTGCCCACAGGTGATAATGGGGCTGACACAGTCCACACGTGATAATGGGCCTGACACTGACCACATATGGTAATGGGGCTGACACTACCCACAGATGATAATGGGGCTGACACTGACCACAGGTGATAATGGGGCTTACACAGCCTACTGGTGATAATGGGGCTTACACAGCCCACTGGTGATAATGAGTGCTGACTCTGCCCACAGGTGATAATGGGGCTGACACTGAACACAGGTTATAATAGGGCTGACACTGACCACAGGTGATAATGGGGCTGACACTGCCCACAGGTGATAATGGGGCTGACACTGCCCACAGGTGATAATGGGGCTGACACTGCCCTCTGGTGATAATGGGGCAGACTGCCCACAGGTGATAATGGGGCTGACACCACAGGTGATAATGTGGCTGACACTGTCCACAGGTGATAATGGGGCATACACCACAAGAGATAATGGGGCTGACACTGACCACAGGTGATAATGGGGCTGACACTGTCCACAGGTAATAATGGGGCTGAAACTGACCACAGGTGATAATGGGGAAGACACTGACCACAGGTGATAATGGGACTGACACTGACCACAGGTGATAATGGGGGTGACATTGACCATAGGTGATAATGAGGCTTACACAGCCCACTGGTGATAATGGGGCTGACTCTGCCCACAGGTGATAATGGGGCTGACACTGACCACAGGTGATAATGGGACTGACACTGTCCACAGGTAATAATGGGGCTGAATCCGACCACAGGTGATAATGGGGCTGACACCACAGGTGATAATGTGGCTGACACTGACCACAGGTAATAATGGGGCTGACACTGACCACAGGTGATAATGTGGCTGACACTGAAAACAGGTGATAATGGGGCTGACACTGACCACAGGTGATAATGTGGCTGACACTGACCACAGGTGATAATGGGGCTGACACTGCCCTCTGGTGATAATGGGGCTGACTGCCAACAGGTGATAATGGGGCTGACACTGACCACAGGTGATAATGTGGCTGACACTGACCACATGTGATAACGGGGCTGACACTGACCACAGGTGATAATGTGGCTGACACTGACCACAGGTGATAATGGGGCTGACACTGACCACAGGTGATAATGGGGCTGACACTGACCACAGGTGATAATGGGGCTGACACTGACCACAGGTGATAAAGGGTCTGACACTGACCACATGTGATAACGGGGCTGACACTGACCACAGGTGATAATGGGGCTGACACTGCCCACAGGTGATAATGGGGCTGACACTGCCCTCTGGTGATAATGGGGCAGACTGCCCACAGGTGATAATGGGGCTGACACCACAGGTGATAATGTGGCTGACACTGACCACAGGTGATAATGGGGCTGACACTGTCCACAGGTAATAATGGGGCTGAAACTGACCACAGGTGATAATGGGGAAGACACTGACCACAGGTGATAATGGGACTGACACTGACCACAGGTGATAATGGGGGTGACATTGACCATAGGTGATAATGGGGCTTACACAGCCCACTGGTGATAATGGGGCTGACTCTGCCCACAGGTGATAATGGGGCTGACACTGACCACAGGTGATAATGGGACTGACACTGTCCACAGGTAATAATGGGGCTGAATCCGACCACAGGTGATAATGGGGCTGACACCACAGGTGATAATGTGGCTGACACTGACCACAGGAAATAATGGGGCTGACACTGACCACAGGTGATAATGTGGCTGACACTGAAAACAGGTGATAATGGGGCTGACACTGACCACAGGTGATAATGTGGCTGACACTGACCACAGGTGATAATGGGGCTGACACTGCCCTCTGGTGATAATGGGGCTGACTGCCAACAGGTGATAATGGGGCTGACACTGACCACAGGTGATAATGTGGCTGACACTGACCACATGTGATAACGGGGCTGACACTGACCACAGGTGATAATGTGGCTGACACTGACCACAGGTGAGAACGGGGCTGACACTGACCACAGGTGATAATGGGGCTGACACTGACCACAGGTGATAATGGGGCTGACACTGACCACAGGTGATAAAGGGTCTGACACTGTCCACACGTGATAATGGGGCTGACACTGACCACACGTGATAATAGGGCTGACACTGACCACACGTGATAATGAGGCTGACACTGATCACACGTGATAATGTGGCTGCCACTGACCACACGTGATAATGTGGCTGACACTGACCACAGGTGATAATGGGGCTGACACTGACCACAGGTCATAATGGGGCTGACACTGACCACAGGTGATAATGGGGCTGACACTGACCACACGTAATAATGGGGCTGACACTGCCCACAGGTGATAATGGGGCTGACACTGCCCTCTAGGGATAATGGGGCTGACTGCCAACAGGTGATAATGGGGCTGACACTTACCACAGGTGATAATGGGGCTGACACTGACCACAGGTGATAATGGCGCTGACACTGACCACAGGTGATAATGGGGCTGACACTGACCACAGGTGATAATGGGGCTGACACTGACCACACGTGATAATGGGGCTGACACTGTCCACAGGTGATAATGGGGCTGACACTGACCACAGGTGATAATGGCGCTGACACTGACCACAGGTGATAATGGGGCTGAAACTGCCCTCTGGGGATAATGGGGCTGACACTGCCCTCTGGGGATAATGGGGCTGACTGCCAACAGGTGATAATGGGGCTGACACTGCCCTCTGAGGATAATGGGGCTGACACTGCCCTCTGGGGATAATGGGGCTGACACTGCCCTCTGGGGATAATGGGGCTATCACTGCCCTCTGGGGATAATGGGGCTGACTGCCAACAGATGATAATGGGGCTGACACTGACCACAGGTGATAATGGGGCTGACACTGACTACAGGTGATAATGGGGCTGACACTGACCACAGGTGATAATGGGGCTGACACTGACCACAGGTGATAATGGCGCTGACACTGACCACAGGTTATAATGGGGCTGACACTGACCACAGGTGATAATGGGGCTGGCCCTGACCACATGTGATAATGGGGCTGACACTGCCCACAGATGATAATGGGGCTAACACTGTCTACAGGTGATAATGGGGCTGACACTGACCACAGGTGATAATGGGGCTGACACTGCGCTCTAGGGATAATGGGGCTGACTGCCAACAGGTGATAATGGGGCTGACACTGACCACAGGTGATAATGGGGCTGACACTGACCACAGGTGATAATTATGGGGCTGACACTGACCACAGGTGATTATGGGGCTGACACTGACCACAGGTGATAATGGGGCTGACACTGACCACAGGTGATAATGGGGCTGATACTGACCACAGGTGATAATGGGGCTGACACTGACCACACGTGATAATGGGGCTGACACTGTCCACAGGTGATAATGGGGCTGACACTGACCACACGTGATAATGGGGCTGACACTGTCCACAGGTGATAATGGGGCTGACACTGCCCTCTGGGGATAATGGGGCTGACACTGCCCTCTGGGGATAATGGGGCTGACTGCCAACAGGTGATAATAGGGCTGACACTGCCCTCTGGGGATAATGGGGCTGACACTGCCCTCTGGGGATAATGGGGCTGACTGCCAACAGGTGATAATAGGGCTGACACTGCCCTCTGGGGATAATGGGGCTGACACTGCCCTCTGGGGATAATGGGGCTGACACTGCCCTCTGGGGATAATGGGGCTGACTGCTAACAGGTGATAATGGGGCTGACACTGACCACAGGTGATAATGGGGCTGACACTGACCACAGGTGATATTGGGGGTGACATTGTCCACAGGTGATAATGGGGCTGACACTGACCACAGGTGATAATGGCGCTGACACTGACCACAGGTTATAATGGGGCTGACACTGACCACAGGTGATAATGGGGCTGGCACTGACCACAGGTGATAATGGGGCTGACACTGCCCACAGATGATAATGGGGCTAACACTGTCTACAGGTGATAATGGGGCTGACACTGCCCTCTGGTGATAATGGGGCAGACTGCCCACAGGTGATAATGGGGCTGACACCAAAGGTGATAATGTGGCTGACACTGACCACAGGTGATAATGGGGCAGACACTGACCACAGGTGATAATGGGGCTGACACTGACCTCAGGTTATAATGGGGCTGACACTGACCACAGGTGATAATGGGGCTGACACTGACCACAGGTGAAAATGGGGCTGACACTGACCTCAGGTTATAATGGGGCTGACACTGACCTCAGGTTATAATGGGGCTGACAATGACCACAGGTGATAATGGGACTGACACTGACCAAAGGTGATAATGGGGCTGACATTGACCACAGATTATAATGGGGCTTACACTGCCTACTGGTGATAATGGGGCTGACACTGACCACAGGTGATAAAGGGTCTGACACTGTCCACACGTGATAATGGGGCTGACACTGACCACACGTGATAATAGGGCTGACACTGACCACACGTGATAATGGGGCTGACACTGACCACACGTGATAATGGGGCTGACACTGACCACACGTGATAATGTGGCTGACACTGACCACAGGTTGTGGGATATTTGGGCTTGATTCTGATTAATTAATAATTAAAATAGTAAATTAAATTACGAAGGACCACCCGCTTTTAAAGTAAAGAAGGAAACTGAGAATTTCAGATCATTAGATAAAATTCTAGAGAAAACCAGTGACTATGGATATGACTAAAAAGTATGATCATAAGAATAATTAATGGGCTGTATTATTAAAGAAACAAACCTCAAACACCTACATTGGGGGGTTATTACTGGAGGTCAGTACGTCCAGGAATCAGTGTCTCCCCATGGCATTCATTAATGACGTTAACAATAAAGCGAGGTAGACGCTATGATTCTAACGCTCTATTCGGCTTTTAGTTAGAGAACAATTCGTCTGCAATCAGTTGTCATACAGAATGCTTTAATTATGGAGAATCATATTTAATTATCACACAAATTGAATATAATGTGTTTTACTGTAAAGAAATCTGACGCAATACTGGCGTCAGGTGACGTGAGAATTCTAGCCTAATGCACAGATGAATTATTAGTACAGGAGAATTCTACGATTTGTTAATTTTACTTACTACAATATTAAGTATGGTTAGTAATAAGTAATGAGAATACAACAGTGTTGTATTCGATGTTGGAAATATCCAACATAACTCCGGGGGGGGGGGGATTCCCAGGGTCGCAGTGTACTGTGTTGTACTGACCTATCCCGAAGTGATATTAAGATTAATACATTAGTATGTCAGTATGTTAGTATGTTAGTACACACATAACGAACGTCCCGGATTTATCAAGGACTTACAAGAACTTGAGTCTTGCTATTTACATGTCAAATGAAACATGTTGTTTGTAGCCTACACAATGTTTATAAAATTCAACTCTCCCAATTTAAACTAACAAAATCTACGGTGATGCGATATCTTGGGTCATAGTGACGTGTAATGTTTCGTTACGTGATATCACATCGTAGTTTCATCACAGTTATCTCAGTGGGAAGTGAAAGAAATTACTCTTGTTCAGAGTTGTAATAGGCTTGCAGTTTCCTTTAGTGGAAACATGCATGAAATAATGAAACATTAAATGATTAAGTTATCGGTAATCAGGAACACACTAAAGCTCACAATAAACTCAACAACTAGGGTCGCAGTGACATGTAATGGTGTATTACGTAGCTGCTGAATCGTAGGCAAACTCAGAATAAGTTCCTAAGAACTGATAACACTATTGTATGATTATACAGTAGAGTGTTATTAGTCATTTAAGATCAAGGAGACTATGACACTACAGTAAGGTCACTGTCTAGGGTCACTGTGACTTGTAACTATTGAGTTACTAGACAATAACATCACGCAGCATCACGATCACCTCAAATTCAAATGAGGAAATTGAATTTAATGTGCACTGCCGTGCAGTAGTCATGCTGACTGATGGTACAACTAATTTGCTAACTAGCTAAAATAATAGAAAGTAGAGAACTGAAAAGTTTATTCATTAAAATCAAGGAAAATTCTGAGTCGACAGTGAGTATAGTAGCCTAGTCATTCTGACTTATGAGCTAATTAAATGGCAGCTCATAGGCTTGACACTGTAAACTGGTTAGTACGAAATCACCTTTACATGAATTTGAGTTTCTTAAATCAGTCTCTATAAGTATAGTCAACTGTAATTAATGGTGAGTACAGATTAGGCTAGTACTCAGTTGACACTACTAAAGTCCCTAAGCCTACCTAAATAAATGGTTTGAATTTCTAACGTACCTAAGTAAGGGACTAAGCTAATTGTGAGCAAAAATGTACTCGAATTAACATTGTGAGCAGTATTGAGCTCATTAACAGGTCGAGTTATATTAAACTCGTGAACATGGTGAGCTACAGTGAACTCGTTAGCAGTGCTAACAGGGTGAGTTGCATTGAACTCGTCAACAGTGTTGACAGGGTGAGCTACATTGAGCTCGTCAGCAGTGCTGACAGGGTGAGCTACATGGAACTCGTTAGCTAGTGCTAACAGGGTGAGTTACAGTGAACTCGTCAACAGTGTTGACAGGGTGAGCTGCATTGAGCTCGTTAGCTAGTGCTAACAGGGTGAGTTACATGGAGCTCGTTAACAGTTAACAGGGTGAGTTACATGGAACTCGTCAACAGTGTTGACAGGGTGAGCTGCATTGAGCTCGTCAGCAGTGCTGACAGGGTGAGCTACATGGAGCTCGTTAGCTAGTGCTAACAGGGTGAGTTACAGTGAACTCGTCAACAGTGTTGACAGGGTGAGCTGCATTGAGCTCGTTAGCTAGTGCTAACAGGGTGAGCTACATGGAGCTCGTTAACAGTTAACAGGGTGAGTTCAGTGAACTCGTCAACAGTGTTGACAGGGTGAGATACAGTGATCTCGTTAGCAGTGCTAACAGGGTGAGCTGCAGTGAGCTCGTTAACAGTTAACAGGGTGAGTTCAGTGAACTCGAATTAACGAGGTGGAGTTTTGTCATTCAGTTATCATGGCGAGCAATATTAAGCTCGTGCGCATGGTGAACGAGCACTCATATTATTACATTAATTCTAAGGTGGAGCTATATTAAGCTCAGGAAGCATGTTAATTAACAATGCTAATGTTTAACGATAATGCATTAAACATATTAGTTCTCTGTAAATTCACTTACATATTAGTAAGTTTGCAAGTTTGTTCGTGCTGCGTTCCTACACTAAATAAGCAGAAACGAAAGAAAAACAACTCAAACAATTAATGCAAGTATTTATCACTAACTCTTAGTGCAGAAAACATGGTATTAAGAAGGTTTTCTTGGCAAACCTTTAAGCGCAAGTATAGTGGACCAGTGGTCCTAGTGAATTTATTACTAAATTCAGGAAATGCCATCAAATGCTGTAAATGATGCATCAAATAAAGGGTACTTAGCTGTGGGCACTGTATAAGTATTAAGATTGCCGTAATTTCGCATCCCAGGTTCCGGTGAACCTATCCTGGATTGATGCGTTTCAAGCTGGCTGATCACGTGTCGTCAGGAACCAAGTCTAGGGGTCCCTCTTTTAACACCAGCACTAGTTGAAGATATTATCTGCAAGGTCGTTCACGCCTCACAGTGGCGGCTTTCATCTGCGGATGAATAACACCTGCCCGATTTGCTGGGCAATGGCGTCGTTTTTGAATACGGTAAGTGCGGTTCTGCCTCCTTCCGGCTCTGCACGTGTCCGCGTCCCGACTGAGAATGGCGTCCCCCAACCCATGCCGAGTCGACGTTCATAACACAAAATATTGTCTTGAACATTAATATTTCTCGCATTCGCGCTTGAAACTCTAATGACTGGACGGGTTTATTATTTAGAGGAACGAAATATTATTATTTAACTATTTAAGAATAGTAAACATATAAGGGAGAGGAATTAATGTCTCCCCATGGCATTCATTAATGACGTTAACAATAAAGCAAGGTAGATGCTATGATTCTAACGCTCTATTCGGCTTTTAGTTAGAGAACAATTCTTCTGCAATCAGTTGTCATACAGAATGCTTTAATTATGGAGAATCGTATTTAATTCTCACACAAATTGAATATAATGTGTTTTACTGTAAAGAAATCTGACGCAATACTGGCGTCAGGTGACGTGAGAAATCTAGCCTAATGCACAGATGAATTATTAGTACAGGAGAATTCTACGATTTGTTAATTTTACTTACTACAATATTAAGTATGGTTAGTAATAAGTAATCAGAATACAACAATGCTGTATTCGATGTTGGAAATATCCAACACAGGTGATAATGGGGCTGACACTGACCACAGGTGATAATGGGGCTGACACTGACCACTGGTGATAATGGAGCTGACACTGACCACACGTAATAATGGGGCTGACACTGCCCACAGGTGATAATGGGGCTGACACCGCCGTCTGGGGATAATGGGGCTGACTGCCAACAGGTGATAATGGGGCTGACACTGACCACAGGTGATAATGGGGCTGACACTGACCACAGGTGATAATGGGGCTGACACTGACTACACGTGATAATGGGGCTGACACTGACCACAGGTGATAATGGGGCTGACACTGACCACTCGTGATAATGGGGCTGACACTGCCCACAGGTGATAATTGGGCTGACACTGACCACAGGTGATAATGGCGCTGACACTGACCACAGGTGATAATGGGGCTGACACTGCCCTCTGGGGATAATGGGGCTGACACTGCCCTCTGGGGATAATGGGGCTGACTGCCAACAGGTGATAATGGGGCTGACACTGACCACAGGTGATAATGGGGCTGACACTGACCACAGGTGATAATGGGGCTGACACTGACCACAGGTGATAATGGCGCTGACACTAACCACAGGTGATAATGGCGCTGACACGGACCACAGGTGATAATGGGGCTGACACTGACCACAGGTGATAATGGGGCTAGCACTGACCACAGGTGTTAATGGGGCTAACACTGCCCACAGATGATAATGGGGCTGACACTGTCCACAGGTGATAATGGGGCTGACACTGACCACAGGTGATAATGGGGCTGACACTGTCCACAGGTGATAATAGGGCTGACACTGAACACAGGTGATAATGGGGCTGACACTGACCACAGGTGATAATGGGGCTGACACTGTCCACAGGTGATAATGGGGCTGACACTGACCACAGGTAATAATAGAGCTGACACTGACCACAGGTGATAATAGGGCTGACACTGACCACAGGTGATAATTGGGCTGACACTGTCCACAGGTGATAATGGGGCTGACACTGACCACAGGTGATAATGGGGCTGACACTGCCCTCTGGTGATAATGGGGCTGAAACTGACCACAGGTGATAATGGGGCTGACACTGACCTCAGGTTATAATGGGGTTGACACTGACCACAGGTGATAATGGGGCTGACACTGACCACAGGTGATAATGGGACTGACACTGCCCTCTGGTGATAATGGGGCTGACTCCCCACAGGTGATAATGGGGCTGACACTGACCACAGGTGATAATGTGGCTGACACTGACCACAGGTGATAATGGGGCTGACACTGACCATAGGTAATAATGGGGCTGACACTGACCACAGGTGATAATAGGGCTGACACTGACAACAGGTGATAATGGGGCTGACACTGTCCACAGGTGATAATGGGGCTAACACTGACCACAGTTGATAATGGGGCTGACACTGTCCACAGGTGATAACGGGGCTGACACTGTACACAGGTGATAATAGGGCTGACATTGCCCACAGGTGATAAAGGGGCTGACACTGTCCACAGGTCATAATATTGCTGACACTGACCACACGTGATAATGGGGCTGACACTGACCACAGGTCATAATATTGCTGACACTGACCACACGTAATAATGGGGCTGACACTGACCACAGGTGATAATGGGGCTGACACTGACCACAGGTGATAATGGGGCTGACACTGTCCACGGGTGATAATGGGGCTGACACTGTCCACAGGTAATAATGGGGCTGACACTGTCCACAGGTGATAATGGGGCTGACACTGTCCACAGGTGATAATGGGGCTAACACTGATCACAGGTGATAATGGGGCTGACACATACCACAGGTGATAATGGGGCTGACACTGTCCACAGGTGATAATGGGGCTGACACTGTCCACAGGTGATAATGGGGCTCACACTGACCACAGGTGATAATGGGGCTCACACTAACCACAGGTGATAATGGGGCTGACACTGTCCACAGGTGATAATGGGGCTGACACTGACCACAGGTGATAATGGGGCTGACACTGACCACAGGTGATAATGGGGCTGACACTGACCACAGGTGATAATGGGGCTGATACTGACCACAGGTGATAATGGGGCTGACACTGTCCACAGGTGATAATGGGGCTGTCACTGACCACAGGTGATAATGGGGCTGACATTGACCACAGGTGATAAAGGGGCTACCACTGTCCACAGGTCATAATGGGGCTGACACTGACCACAGGTGATAATGGAGCTGACACTGTCCACAGGTGATAATGGGGGCTGACACTGTCCACAGGTTGAGGACCTCCGCAGAATGAGTGAGCCCATCAAGAGGCTCGTGCAGGCTGGCAGGGTGTTGGCCGTCCAGGAAGACCAAGATGGCCGCCGCTCCGCCAGGATAACTCGACAAGACGGACAGCTGTACCTCCACCCACTCCTGCGTCAGCCCACGCCCGCCCACGCCCACACCCTCCAGGTTACTGTATTACACCCACTAGTCTTACTGACATTACTGACATACTGAGTGTTGATAACTAATATGATAACATTTTGTTATACTGTTATCAGCATTATTTATTTCATTTCCTGCAGGAGAGTGAGGTTGTGGGCGTGCTGGAGCCCTCCTGCACCCTGGCGTTCCTTGACCTCGGGTGGGCGGGGTCAACAAGAGGGCGGGTCACCATCCGGCTGACCCTTGACACTCCGCGGGCCAGACAGTTTGTGTTGTTGTGTACGGGCCAGCGGGGCCACACTTACCGCAACACTAAACTGTTGCGGGTGGGGAACAAGGGTGAGCCGGGGGAGTGTGTGGTGGGTGGAGACTACGAGAGTAATGATGGTTGGGGAGGAGCCCCACTGCTGCCTGACCTCCAGGGGCAGTACCGGAGGTCAGACCGGGCAGGAGCTGTGTGCTCCAGGTATGGGCCGGGGGGTCCCAAGAGTGCCCAGTTCGCCATCATCACCAGGGACCACCAGGATGGTCTCCAGTGGCCACGTTGCATCGGTGATGTGGTGAGCGGCCTGGATGTGGTGAGGGCAGCAGTCAACCATAGTAACTTTACGGAGGTGACTGTGGTGGACTGTGGTGTTGTGCTGCCATTCTAGTTAACTGTACCACCACCATCACTACTGTGGTGTTGTGCTGCATCTCTAGTTCACTGTACCACCACCATCACTACTGTGGTGTTGTGCTGCCACTCTAGTTCACTGTACCATCACTACTGTGGTGTTGTGCTGCCACTCTAGTTCACTGTACCATCACTACTGTGGTGTTGTGCTGCCACTCTAGTTCACTGTACCACCACTACTGTGGTGTTGTGCTGCCACTCTAGTTCACTGTACCACCACCATCAGTACTGTGGTATTGTGCTGCCACTCTAGTTCACTGTACCACCACTACTGTGGTGTTGTGCTGCCACTCTAGTTCACTGTACCACCACCATCACTACTGTGGTGTTGTGCTGCCACTCTAGATCACTGTACCATCACTACTGTGGTGTTGTGCTGCCACTCTTGTTCACTGTACCATCACTACTGTGGTGTTGTGCTGCCACTCTAGTTCACTGTACCACCACCATCACTACTATGGTGTTGTGCTGCCACTCTAGTTCACTGTACCATCACCATCACTACTGTGGTGTTGTGCTGCCACTCTAGTTCACTGTACCTCCACCATCACTACTGTGGTGTTGTGCTGCCACTCTAGTTCACTGTACCACCACCATCACTATTGTGGTGTTGTGCTGCCACTCTAGTTCACTGTACCACCACCATCACTACTGTGGTGTTGTGCTGCCACTCTAGATCACTGTACCACCACCATCACTACTGTGGTGTTGTGCTGTCACTCTAGTTCACTGTACCATCACTACTGTGGTGTTGTGCTGCCACTCTAGTTCACTGTACCACCACCATCACTACTGTGGTGTTGTGCTGCCACTCTAGTTCACTGTACCATCACCATCACTACTGTGGTGTTGTGCTGCCACTCTAGTTCACTGTACCACCACCATCACTACTGTGGTGTTGTGCTGCCACTCTAGTACACTGTACCACCACCATCACTACTGTGGTGTTGTGCTGCCTCTCTAGTTCACTGTACCATCACCATCACTACTGTGGTGTTGTGTTGCCACTCTTCCCTCACTATCACTGATATATCACTATCACCTCACTATCTCTGCTATATCACCATCACCTCACTATCACTGCTATATGTCACCATCACCACACTAGCATTACTATATCACCATCACCTCACTATCACTGTTATATCAATATCATCTCACTATCACTGTTATATCAATATCACCTCACTATCACTATATCACCATCATGTCACTATCACTGCTATATCACCTCACTATCACTGCTATATCACCATCACTTCACAGTCATTGCTATATCACCAACACCTCACTATCACTGATATATCACCATTACCTCAATATATCTATTATATCACCATCACCTCACTATCACTATATCACCATGTCACTATCACTGCTATATCACCTCACTATCACTGCTATATCACCATCATTTCACTGTCATTGCTATATCACCATCACCTCACTATCACTGCTATATAACCATTGCCTCACTATCACTCGGGTTCCACACATAGGGTCAGACACTGACCAATTTGAGTAACAAAACTTAGCTGTGGATAAGTTGCCGTGTATATATTTTACACCAAATATGACAATGTAATATATATTACTTCATTATCCATAGTGTTACTGGACCATGGTGTGTTGTGATATTACCATACTGGACCATGATGTGTTGTGATATTACCATACTGGACCATGATGTGTTGTGATATTACCATACTGGACCATGGTGTGTTGTGATATTACCATACTGGTCCATAGTGTGTTGTGATATTACCATACTGGACCATGGTGTGTTGTGATATTACCATACTGGTCCATGATGTGTTGTGATATTACCATACTGGACCATGATGTGTTGTGATATTACCATACTGGACCATGGTGTGTTGTGATATTACCATACTGGACCATGGTGTGTTGTGATAGTACCATACTGGACCATGGTGTGTTGTGATATTACCATACTGGACCATGGTGTGTTGTGATATTACCATACTGGACCATGGTGTGTTGTGATATTACCATACTGGACCATGGTGTGTTGTGGTATTACCATACTAGTCCATGGTGTGTTGTGGTATTACCATACTGGACCATGGTGTGTTGTGATATTACCATACTAGTCCAGGGTGTGTTTTGATATTACCATATGGGTGTGAGGTGGTGTTATGACCACACATACACCAGTATGATCATACTGTAGCTGGTGTATGATGTGCTCAAACTGTATAGTGATGTCTTGGCTGATTAGCCTAGTATCACGAATATTAATTTATGTTGTTATTCTTTTTACAACACACTAGTATTAAATGTGTATTGCCAATGTATTCACCATATATCTATGTATATTATATATCTGTACCATAAGCCCTTGCCATGTATTTGTGGATATATATTAGAAGTCTAGTGAATAGCAGTAGCCTAATGTCATGTAGTTCGAAAAACATCCGTATATGCTTATATTATGGAATGCGACATAATGCTGTATAGGAAATATTATGTGAACTATGATGGAGAATGTATAAATTTAGGTCTCGGATATATTACTGTCATGTATACTGTATAATTTCCCTTTCATTATTGTTCATTACATTGTCCTCTAACATTTAATTAGATTTTGGCACTGAGATGTATACCACATATACATGGTTTTGATACACATGTTGTATATATATTTTGACGGGAAAGTGTTGGAGTGTTGATGTTCGGCAGTCCTCCAATGGCAGGTGTCAAAGCCTGGTCACACTTTAAACAAAATTATTGACTGCTTGCCTGTTGTCTGTGATAAGTTAGAGGGAGGAACACGTAAAACACAAAATATGAACAATGAAACTTTAATATATTTACTTTAAACATAAATGAAAATAAAGACAAATCTCGGGAAGTTAAATTACAGTTAAATAATAAAGAAAATTCAAAGACAAGGTGAAATACAAAATACAATGTTAAAATGGTGCTGAGAATATCGGCTATGGCTGAAACCTCCCTTCGTATACGAGCTAATGAGCGAGTATGCCAGAGAGAGGTATCAACCTTAAGAGCACAAGGAATATTCTGAAGTGGATTGCTGGTCAGGCTCAGACGTCGATTCGTGTAGAGGGCGCTGAGGTGCTGTGTGCAGGTGCGCGGCTGGCGAGTCGCCAATCACAGGCAGGCAAGCTGGTGAAGGGTAGTTAGCTGGTTTGATGACGAGCCGGCGTGAGGGAGGGTGTGTGGAGTGGGGGGATCTTGGATACGTTTTGCCTCCTGGTCAAAACGTTTTGTGCTACTGGTGACGTATCTTGAATGTAGCATCTTATACTTGTTGCTTTGGCGTAACTTGAAGTAGGGAAGAGCAGGCTCAATCTCTCTTGAAAGAGATTATCGTCACAATATATATACTTTATATTGCATTCATGTATACTTATGTATAATGGCTGGCGGGCAGACGTCTTGAAATCCTCCCTTACCCCTCCCTTCTCCCGCCAGTGTTACCATGTCCTGCCAATATGAATTCTTTGTTCACATATTTTTATATCATTATATAATCTTTAATGTACTGAATTATTGATATGTATTATTATGTAAGGTTGTGTATTATAGTCTTTATTTTGTTGATATATGAATTACAAGTTCTTGATGGAGATATGTCTGTATATGAGCTTGAGATATTTGAAAGAGAGGAGTCAGCTGACTCATAGAGGTGGATACAGTGTCGCTCCCGGCCAGCATGGCTCTGGGCGGTCACTCTTTGATTTTCTCAGTCGAGCGCATGTGTTGCCGCTACGGTCCGGGTTTTGTGACCTTATTTGTGTCATTTGACTGCTAGGATATTTGTCATGTTGCAGTAATGTATACCATGGATCAGTTCTACCATTGTGCATCCTTTATACCAGGTGATAGGTGCTGTTATATATCTTAGTGAGGTGGGTACCTGAGGATCTTAAGTGATGCCATTGTGCTGTATATGATATTGATTCCTCATACCACATTTGTTAATGGTTGTGACACCACCACCACCACCCTCTATTGGTATTAGCAGCATAATAGGCGCTAGTGTCCCACTGCGCCACGATAGAGCCTGGTGTCAGCTAGTGCTGATTGTATGCAGTTTTGAGACCTGTTGATGATCATGCCCAGCTTTGAGAAGCTGGATAAATCATTGAGTGTGAGTTTATAGATTGTATTCTTTTTTATGTTATCCCCCTCCCCGCTCAGCTCGTTGTCGCCGTGTGGGGGCTTAGTGGGCGGCTGCCGGAGTGTGATGCTCCTTGGGACAGTCCTCTGTCCTTTTCTAGCCTTGTGCTCCTGCTGCCATCCTCTCCAATTCTGCTGGGCATCTTTTCCTTTTCCTTCTGTTTCGTTTTTCTCCCCCCTCTTCTCCTATCTGCTTGCCGTTTCCTGCCGACCTTTTGCTCGTTCTGGTTCTTCCCTTGGACTTCTTCTATTTTGACGCCCGGGTGCTTGAGGAGGCATACTCTTGCACCCGTAGAACTGTAGTACCCGACGTCGAGAGCGAGGGGAACCTTTTATTGTCAATCCCCCTTTCGTCCCTGAACCCGATCTCGACAGACTGTCGGTTTCTTAAGGTGGCGTTTGTGGGGCGTATACTCACGACGCACCCCTAGGAGGTCCCGGCAAGATCGGCGATAGCTTCTTGTTGGGTGTCCTGCCTCTAATTGTGGCTCCATGGTGGGTGTGGGGGCACATTCGTGAATGAATTCTTCTTTTCGTCAAGATGATAACCCCTGTTTCGGCTGCTTCTGGTTTACCTTCTCAGGCTCGTGGGGTGGGCGACCAAGCCCCCGAGTCGGTCCGTATTGGAAGACCGGGCTCTGTAGCCTCCGCTGCATTGGGCTCCGACCTTGCTCCTCCTTTGGCCTCTCTGACTCCTTCCCCTGGCTCCCCTCCCTCCTCTGTGGTTGGGTCGAGCCCCAAGCCCCCAGTGGTGACTACCTCGTCCCCTGGCGCGGCTCCTTCTCTAGTTGTAACTACTGCGCCTTTTAACCCCTCTCTCTCTGGGGGTTCTCACCGCCGTCCTCGTCACGGCCGCCCTCGCTCGATTCCTTCTAGTTCTGCTACCTATCAAGCCTTGTTTGGTCCCGCTTCGTGGGCCAAATATTTTGATCTCCTCCCTCTTGATTCTGCGCCTCCTGACGATTTCTCCCTCCATCGACATCTCGTTGATTCCGTGGATGCCTCTATTACTTTCAACCCCACTCGTCTCGGTACACGTGTCGTTGCTGCCCCTTCTCAGGATGCTGCTTCCCGCTTGGCTGCCTTATCCTGCCTTGGCGAGACCCCCGTTCGGGTCTCGAAGAACGCTCAGTTGAATGCCAGTGTTGGCACTATTTTGCTCCTGCCCCATGTTTCGACCGGTGTTCGGGACCTGCGCGACTGCCACGACGATATTCGACATATCCTTGCTGCCCAGGGCCATTCTATTCTCCAGGTGGACACGTTTACTCGTCCCCCTCGTGGTAGTCGCCGTCAACCCCTCCAGGTTGTGAAGATTACCTTTGATGGTAGGACCCTTCCACCCTCTGTCATTCTTGCTGGTGCCAGGTGCTCTGTCCAGGAGTACATTCCTTCTCCTCGGCTCTGCAACAAGTGCTGGAGGTTTGGGCATGGTGCCCTCCGCTGCTCCGGGACTGTCTCTCTCTGTCCTTTGTGTAGTGGCGAAGGTCACTAAGTCGGAGTGCACTTCTCCCCAGGCTCGTTGCCTCAACTGCGGTGAGGCCCATCCTACCTTCTCCCGTGCGTGTGTCCATTACAAGCTTGAGGCAGCCGTCCTCAACTTGAAGCACCGGGAGCGTTTATCTTTTCCTGAGGCGAGACGCCAGGTTCGCCGGCTCCCGCCTTATGCTAATATCTCTTATGCTCGCGTGTTGTGCTCTTCCTCTCCTCGTCCTTCCCGCCTTCCTCAGACTCACAACCGTTTCCGGGCCTTGGACCCTGATACGCCCACTGCCCCCTCCTCTGTCCCCTTCTGTGTCTTCTTCCTCGTCCCCCTCCGATCCTCCTTCCCATCCTCTTCCTCCATCTATTGGCTCTCCCCACCGCCTGTCGGTGCGGGCGGATGTCCATCGCTCTCCTAACGGCCGTCGTGTGTGCTCTCGTTCGGCTTCTCCTGTTGAGACACTGGAATCCGTTGCCCGGTACGTAGTTGCTGGGACACCGGTCTCTTTAAGTCAGAAGCGTAAGCCTGGCTCCTCTCCTTCCTCTTCCCCGGCGGGTAAGAAGGCTTTGCTTTCTTCCTCGGCTCCTACTTCTGGCTCTGTTGCTCCTTCCCCTCCCGTTTCAGTGATTGCGCCCCCTGTTCCTGCTATGGAGGTTTCTTTGGCCCCTGCTTCCCTTTCGGTTGCTGCTCTTGCTGGGGTGCGCTCCCCTCTTTCTACTCCCCCTCTTTCTACTCCCCCTCTTCCTGCTGCTGTCCTTGACTGCTCCTCTCCGTTGTCTCCTCCTCTTCCTCCTCCTCCTCCTCCTCCTCCTCCTCCTCCTCCGGACCCCGCCCGCCCACCTCTGATCTGCTCTCCCGTTTCCTTCCCTCCGTCTTTGCTCAGTTTACCCATGCCCCCTAACCCTGACTTTGCTGACCCTGATCCCGACCCTGATATTCTTTAATGTGCTCTGTTGCTCTTTCGCCTTTGTTTCTTCCTTGTTCTCTGTTTTTGTCCTTTCTCTTCTTGTCGTTGTCCATTCTTCAATGGAACGTTCGAGGTTATTACGCCAATTTCCTCGAACTCCAACTTCTGATTTCGCGGTTTTCGCCCCTTTGTGTCTGTCTCCAGGAGCCAATGCTTGGTGCTTGTCCTGGTCGTTTTCGTGGCTATTCCTTTCTCTCCCCCCCCCCCCAGCCATTGCTGGGGCTTCTAATTCTTCTGCTCTCTTGATTCGTGCTGATGTTCCCTTTGTTCCTTTACTTTTTCCTTCGCCTCTCCATTGTTCTGCTGCTCGTATCTTTGTGGGGAAATGGTACACAGTTTGTTCCATTTATCTCCCCCTTGTGTCCCGCTCTCTCTTCCTGATTTGAAACACCTCCTAGACTCCTTGCCGGAGCCTGTGCTCCTGCTGGGTGACTTCAATTGTCGTCATTCTCTTTGGGGTGACGTTCTGACGAATACCCGGGGTCGCCTCCTTGAGCCGTTTCTCCTCTCTTCTTCCCTGTCTCTTCTGAATTCTAGTGAGCCCACTCATTTGGACTCTCGGACTCGCACCCTTTCTTGTCTTGATCTTTCTCTCTGCTCTTCTTCTCTTTACTTAGATTTCACGTGGCAGGTTCTTGATGACCTCCATGGAAGTGATCATTTCCCCATCCTTGTTTCCTTTTTCTCTTTTCGCCCTTCCCTCTCTTTCCCTAGGTGGCAGTTTGCTAAGGCAGACTGGACCCTATTTACCCTCAGTGCTGCTCTCTCTGACCTCTCCCTTCTGCCTCTCTCTCGCGCTCTCCTCCTTTTTCATGACACTGTCTTCAACGCTGCCCTCCGCTCTATTCCTCGCTCTTCCTCTCGGGGTCCACGGAAGTGCGTTCCCTGGTGGAATGCGGACTGTGCTCGGGCTGTCCGCTGTAAGCGTGCAGCCTGGAAGAGGCACCGCCGTAGGCAGACGACCGATTCTTTTCTTTTCTTTCGGAAAGCGAGTGCGGTGGCCCGTAGGGCCATCTGTACGGCTAAACGTGAATGTTGGGCATCTTATGTCTCAACAATTACGTCCGAAACCCCTCTGGCCCAGATCTGGAAGCGTATCCGCAAGATAGCAGGTAAGTTCGTTCCCGATGTTACACCGGTCCTTCACCTCCATGATACTCTTGTGGCGGACCCGTTGCAGGTCGCTTCCGAACTGGGTTCCCACTTTTCTTCTGTTAGCTCTGGTCTTCATCTTCCCCAATCTTTCCTTCTTCGTAAACCTGCCCTTGAGTCTCGTCCTTTAGATTTCTGCACTCATCTTCAGCTTCCCTATAATGATCCCTTCTCTCTCTCTGAACTTCATTCTGCCCTGGCCCTCTGCGGTTCTACGGCGGCGGGCTCCGATGGTATTCATTATGAGATGCTTCGCCATCCCCCTCCGAGCACGTCTCAGTATTTACTGAGTCTGTATAATCGGATCTGGGAGTCGTCGTCAGTCCCTGAGGACTGGCTCGATGCCGTTGTCCTCCCTGTTCGCAAACCGGGGTCTCTGGGTACTTCCCCTAAGGACTTTCGCCCAATTGCTCTCACAAGTTGTGTCTGCAAACTCTTTGAACATATGGTTAACGTTCGTCTGATGTGGTTCCTGGAACACCATCACCACCTCTCCCCTTCTCAATTTGGTTTCCGCAAGTGCCGCAGCACGACAGATGTCCTGGTGAACTTGGAGGTCTATATTGGTACTGCTTTTGCTGCGAAGACCTCCGTTGTTGCCGTCCTTTTTGACCTGGAAAAGGCTTACGACACCACTTGGCGTTATCATATCCTGTCTCAACTTCATTCTTTTGGCCTTCGTGGTCATCTCCCTCTCTTTCTCCGCAGCTTCCTCTCTCGTCGTTCCTTTCGGGTGCGCCTTGGTACCGCTCTCTCTCCCTCTTTTCAGCAATACGAAGGTGTGCCCCAGGGTAGTGTTCTGAGCACTACTCTTTTTCTGGTTGCCCTCAATGGTCTTCTTTCCTCTCTTCCTTCTGGTGTCTTCTCCGCTCTCTATGTCGATGATCTTACCCTTTGTTGTCAGGGTGATGATTCGCCTCTCCTTCGACGCCGGCTTCAACTTGCAATTGATGCCGTGTCGTCTTGGGCCACAGATCATGGCTTCAAGTTCTCTACTTCTAAGACTTGTGCCATGACTTTTACGCGGAAACGGGTTGTTCTTCGTCCCTCTTTGTCACTTTATGGTCATCCCCTTGAATACAAAGATTCCGCGAAGCTTTTGGGGTTATTCCTTGACACTCGTTTGTCTTGGTCTCCCCATATCTCTTACCTCCGTGTTGAGTGCTCTAAGGCCCTTACCCTCCTTCAGGTCTTGTCCCATACTTCTTGGGGGGCAGATAGGCGCACTCTCCTTGCTTTACATTCCTCTCTCGTCCTGTCTAAGCTCGATTATGGTTGCCCTGCTTATTCGTCTGCTTCTCCTTCTACTCTTCGCCGTCTTGATGCTTTGCACCATACTGGGTTGCGCCTCAGTTCTGGTGCCTTTCGTTCGACTCCCATCCTTAGCTTATATGTTGACACTGGCTTCCTGTCTCTCCAGGACCGCCGTGATCGCTACTGTCTTCGCTATCTTGCACGGTCCTTGCAACATCCTTCCTCTCGCCTCTGTCGTGCTTTAACTTTTACCCCTCCTGCGGTTCCTGTTCCTCTACACCACCTCCCTCTTTCTGTCCGGTTATCTCGCCTGCAGGATTCTCTTTCCGTTCGTATTTCTGATGTTTCTCCTCGTGTTGTTCCTTCTTAGCCCCCGTGGAGGGTCCCTCTTCCACGGTTTTGTACATCCTTGACCCGTATCACTAAAGCTTTTACCCCTCCTACGGTTCTAAAACGCCTTTTCCTCGAGCACTTTTCTTCTCACTCCCGCTCCGTTTCTGTCTTCACCGATGGGTCTAAGTCAGCGGACGGTGTTGGCTACTCTGTTGTTTTTCCTGATCGCACTTATATGTGTCGCTTGCCTCCGGAGACTAGCATCTTTACAGCGGAACTTTATGCTATTCTCTATGCTCTTCGTCTCCTGCTTTCTCGTTGTCAGTCTTCCTTTGTAGTTGTTGTTGACTCTCGTAGTGCCCTCATGGCTCTCGGGTCCTTTAATCCGGTTCATCCAGTAGTTGTCGAGATCCAGCATTGGCTGTTTCTCGTTCACAGTAAATTTAAGTCGGTTGAGTTTTGTTGGGTTCCCAGCCATATTGGTGTGTCTTTAAATGAGCGTGCGGATGCTGCCGCCAAGGCAGCTGTCCGCTCTTGTCCCATCTCTCGTAAAGGCATTCCGTATTCCGACTTTTACCCGGTTATCCATTCCTCAGTCCTTACCCATTGGCAGGCTTCTTGGTTGTCTGTTACTGGTAACAAGCTACGTACTCTTAAATGTTGTGTTTCCTCATGGCCGTCCTCCTTCCACCGTAACCGGAGGTGGGAAACAGCTCTGGCGAGGTTGCGTATTGGCCATACTCGCTTAACCCATGGTCACTTGATGGAGCGCCGCCCTGCTCCTTATTGTCCAAGTTGCATTGTCCCTCTTACGGTCGTGCATGTCCTTCTTGAATGTCCTGACTTCCAGGACGAGCGTGTGTCTTGCTTTCCGACCGCCCCTCGCGGTCACCTGTCCCTCGATAGAATTCTTGGTGACTCGGATACTTTTGATATCGTTCGCCTTATGCGTTTTTGTTCTCGTATTGGCATCCTTGGTGATATTTAGCGCCCTCTGATTATTTTGCGTATTTGATGGTACATAGCCTTCCCGGTTTGGTGCCTTCTTTTGATAATTACTTACTTACTTACTTTTTTATGTTATGTTCATTTATGTTAATGCCCAGTAAACTGGTATATTTTTTGTTAGCCTTTCACTCTCCTAGACACTTATTGATATTTGGCCAGGCTGTGTTTTCCTTTGATGCTGTAGGTTACTCCCCCTTAGCATATATATATGTCGTACCTAGTAGCCAGAACGCACTTCTCAGCCTACTATACAAGGCTCGATTTGCCTAATAAGCTAAGTTTTCCGGAATTAATATATTTTCTCTAATTTTTTCTTATGATATGATAAAGCTACCCATTTCATTACGTATGAGGTCAATTTTTTTTATTGGAGTTAAAATTAGCGTGATATATGACCGAACCTAACCTAACCCATCTTTATAGGTTAGGTAGCCGAAAAAGTTAGGTTAGGTAGTCGAAAAACAATTCATGAAAACTTGGCTTATTAGGCAAATCGAACCTTGCATAGTAGGCTCAGAAGTGCGTTCTGGCTACTAGGTACGACATTATATATATTATATATATATATATATATATATATATATATATATATATATATATATATATATGTCGTACCTAGTAGCCAGAACGCACTTCTCAGCCTACTATGCGAGGCCCGATTTGCCTAAAAAGACAAGTTTTCATGAATTAATATATTTTCTCTAATTTTTTTCTTATGAAATGATAAAGCTACCCATTTCATTATGTATGATGTCAATTTTTTTTTATTGGTGTTCAAATTTATGTAGATATATGACCAAACTTAACCAACCCTACCTAACCTAACCTAACCTATCTTTATAGGTTAGGTTAGGTTAGGTAGCCGAAAACGTTAGGTTAGGTTAGGTTAGGTAGGTTAGGTAGTCGAAAAACTAATAATTCATGAAAACTTGGCTTATTAGGCAAATCGGGCCTTGCAAAGTAGGCTGTGAAGTGAGTTCTGGCTACTAGGTACGACATATATATATATATATATATATATATATATATATATATATATATATATATTTATATATATATTTATATATATATATATATATATTTATATATATATATATATATATATATATATATATATATATATATATATATATATATATATATATATATATATATATATATATTTATATATATATATATATATATATATATATATATATATATTTATATATATATATATATATATATATATATATATATATATATATATATATATATATATATATATATATATATATATATATATGTGTGGGTGAACAAGCCTGAATGGTCCCCAGGACTATATGCAACTGAAAACTCACATGCCAGAAGTGACTCGAACCCATACTGCCAGGAGCAACGCAACTGGTATGTACAGGACGCCTTAATCCGCTTGACCATCACAACCGGACATAAGGAAGTGATAGCCGAAGCTAATTGAACCACATTCTCGCCGGCACTCTGATGGTAATCTTGGGCATAGCATTTTATCAAATCACCTCATTCTTTGGGGCACACGTGTGGAACACAAATGCAAACAAGCCTGAATGGTCCCCAGGACTATATGCAACTGAAAACTCACATCGCTAGAAGTGACTCGAACCCATACTGCCAGGAGCAATGCAACTGGTATGTACAGGACGCCTTAATCTGCTTGACCATCATGACTGGACATGTCGTGATGGTCAAGCGGATTCCTTATGTCTGGTCGTGATGGTCAAGCAGATTAAGGCGTCCTGTACATACCAGTTGCATTGCTCCTGGCAGTATGGGTTCGAGTCACTTCTGGGGTGTGAGTTTTCAGTTGCATATAGTCCTGGGGACCATTCAGGCTTGTTCGCATTTGTGTTCCTCACGTGTGCCCCAAAGAATGAGATGATTTGATAAAATGCTATGCCCAAGATTACCATCCAAGTGCCAGCGGGGAAGTGGTTCAAATAGCTTCGGCTATCACTTATCTTATATATCTGCATTTGGGTGAGATGATATGTTACAACAGTTTTGGATGAGGTGAAAACAAACTTTCAACACAAGACAGAACATGAAACAATGGGTATAATATTGGGTAAATTAAAGGGAAGAATGGAAGTAACTGCAAAGGGCCTATTGGCCCATATTTCTTGATGCTTCTATATTGGTGCGGAGTTTTGAAGTGGGTAGAATATAGTTGTGCATTGATTGGCTGTTGAGTGCTGGTGTTGACTTCTTGATGTGTAGTGCCTCGCAGATATCAAACCGCCTGCTATCGCTGTATCTATCGATGATTTCTGTGTTTTCTGTTAAGACTTCTTTGGTGATGGTCTGGTTGTGGGAAGAGATTATATATTCAATTATATATTCAATTATATATTTTGAGATTATATAACAATCCCTGGCTTACAAAGGGAATACTTAAATCTATAAATAAAAAACATGACCTTGAGAAGAAGTATAGGTTAGGAATTGTCTCCAAAGAATTCTCAAAGAATTATTCATTATTGCTATCTAAGATAATTAGACGAGCCAAAACTAAATACTACGAAGATAAATATACCCAATTAAAGAGCAACATTAAACAAACTTGGAGCACAATTTCACAAATATTGGGATCAAAGAAGTCTTTAAATAACAAACCGACTCTCCTGTCTAATAACGATGGTCAGCTTTCAGCCTCTGATTCTGCTATTGAGTTCAATAGGTTCTTCTCTTCCATTGGGTCATCCCTTGCAAATGATATTCCATCTTCCAGTACTGACATTAAGGACTATCTTACAAGTAACTATCCACAGTCTCTGTACCTAAAGCTTATTAATTCCACTGACGTCAATGAGATAATCCTTTCCCTTAAAACCAAGTCTGGTGCCCTTGAGGAGATACCAACTTTAATTTACAAAAAAGCCTTCAGATCTTTAGCCCCTGCTATTGCTTTGCTCTTCAACAAGTCACTTGAACTCCAAACCTTTCCAGATATTCTAAAAAAAGCGAGAGTAACGCCTGTCCACAAATGTGGTGATCTCACAGATGTTAACAACTACAGACCTATATCAATCCTGCCAAACTTGTCAAAAAATTTTAAAAAACTAATCTATAAGCAGCTTTACTCATATCTAGCCAAACTCAATATACTTAGCCCTTGCCAATATGGCTTCAGACCCAAAAAAAGCACTAACGATGCACTTATTAGTATGCTCAACTCGATTCATACAGCTCTTGATAAAAATGAGTTCCCTGTTGGGTTATTTGTGGACCTGCGTAAAGCTTTTGATACTGTCAACCACCAAAACCTTCTTCTTAAATTACATCATTATGGAGTCAGAGGACACTCCCTACAATACCTCAAATCCTACCTTACTGACAGGCTCCAATGTGTTTGTGAATAATACAATTTCTCCCACCCTACCCATCAACATTGGTGTTCCCCAGGGCAGCATACTTGGTCCTCTCCTCTTTCTCATCTACATTAATGACCTTCCAAATGCCTCCCAACACCTCAAACCAATTCTATTTGCTGACGACACAACCTTCATTTATTCCAGTCCTGACCCCCTTGCTCTAAATGCCACAGTAAATACTGAGCTAAATAAAGTCCATCTTTGGCTAACTGCCAACAAACTCACCCTTAACATTGACAAAACTTTCTATATTCTGTTTGGCAATAAATCCTCTAATCAAATAAATCTCAAAATAAACAATACCCAAATTTGTAACAAATTAGATGGCAAATTCCTTGGCATTCTCATTGACCATAAGCTGAATTTCCAGGGACACATTCTAAATATATCAAAAAAAGTTTCAAAAACTGTGGGCATTCTTTCTAAGATCAGATATTATGTACCACGCCCTGCCCTGGTGACTCTCTATTACTCCCTTATCTATCCATATCTCAACTATGGTATTTGTGCTTGGGGCTCTACTACCCAAAATCACTTACGTCCTCTAATTACTCAACACAAAGCTGCTATTAGGATATTGTTGGACAATATCCTACTCTGGCCCCAGACATCACTCATTACCCCTACTCAAATCTCTGAATATGTTAGACATTAAGTCACTGCACATTCTCTCATGTGTATTATACATATATAAAACGCTAAACTATAATGCCAATCCTGATCTCAAAAGATTCATAGAAGGTTGTAACAGAACCCATGAGCACCACACCAGAAATAAATACAGTTTTGATATTCCTAGAGTACGACTTAATCAAACTAGAAATGCTCTACAAATCAAGGGGCCCAGAATGTGGAATGACCTTCCCAATCATGTTAAAGACTGTACCTCTCTCAACCAGTTTAAGATAAAAACGAAGCTATACCTAATAAATTCCCTGTAACCTACCTTACCCTTCTATTGTCAACCAATGTCTGTTTTTTTTTTAAAGAGCGCTGTTTGTCGACATAATTGTATTTGTGCTGCTTTTTCATCTATGTTTTCATTTCTTGTTTTCATTCTACTCATTATGCTCAATTAGTATTAAGCTTGTCATTTAAGTTTATCATGCCCGAAACGCTTTGCGTAATAGTGGCTTTAGGCATTGTATGTACTAGCTCTACCTATAAGTCAACCAATCTTTGTAAAAATTTCTTGTATGTATGTACCTTACCTAAATAAACATTTTATTTTATTTTATTTTTTTTTTTATTCCTTAATGGTACCCTGTTGCTTATGCATCGTTAATCGCCTGGAAAGAGATGTTGTCTTGCCTTTATACTGAGTTCTTTGAGGCTTACAGTTCCCAAGTGGGCATTTGAAGGCATGGACGACATTGGTCTCTTTTTAAAGTGTTCTGCTCTCTGTCTGGAGAGTTTCTCATGAGTAGGTTGGCCGTTTTTTTGGTTTTATAGTAAATCGTCAATTGTATCTTCTGATTTTTGTCTGTAGGGATAACGTTCCTATTAACAATATCTTTCAGGACCCTTTCCTCCGTTTTATAAGCTGTGGAAAAGAAGTTCCTGTGAAAGAGTCTAATAGGGGGTACAGGTGTTGTGTTAGTTGTCTCTTCAGAGGTTGCATGGCGTTTCACCTTCCGTCTTATGATGTCTTCAACGAATCCATTGGAGAAGCCGTTGTTGACTAGGTCCTGCCTTACCCTACAGAGTTCTTCATCGACTTGCTTCCATCCTGAGCTGTGGCTGAGAGCATGGTCGACATAGGCGTTAACAACATTCCTCTTGTACCTGTCTGGGCAGTCACTGTTGGCATTGAGGCACATTCCTATGTTTGTTTCCTTAGTGTAGACTGCAGTGTGGAAACCTCCGCTCCTTTCCATGACTGTTACATCTAGAAAGGGCAGCTTCTCATCCTTCTCCATCTCGTAAGTGAAACGCAACACAGAATTCCGCTCAAATGCCTCCTTCAACTCCTGCAGATGTCTGACATCAGGTACCTGATGTCAGACTAATTTCTTCAATTTGGTAATTTCTTCAATTACCATAGACAGTGGAAAGAAACATAAGAATTATTGAGAAAATTCGTGTTAGAATTATTAATCTTACTTTTTCGGTCATATTTAATAATATATATATATATATATATATATATATATATATATATATATATATATATATATATATATATATATATATATATATATATATATATATATATACATATTCCTTCACAGTTGAGGGGAGGAACCAGTGGAGCTGGGGGTGCCCAAAGCCTCACAGGGACAACGACTATCCAAAGTGGACCTCTGGGCTCATATTGCTGCTCAGCAACGACAGCAGTGATTCTAGTCGACACTCCCAAGTTGGATGAGAAAGAACTAAGAAATTATCCCCCCTATATATATATATATATATATATATATATATATATATATATATATATATATATATATATATATATATATATATAGGGGGGATAATTTCTTAGTTCTTTCTCACCCAACTTGGGAGTGTCAACAAGAATCACTGCTGTCGTTGCTGAGCAGCAATATGAGCCCAGAGGTCCACTTTGGATAGTCGTTGTCCCTGTGAGGCTTTGGGCACCCCCAGCTCCACTGGTTCCTCCCCTCAACTGTGAAGGAAAGAAAGCTCTGCTTCTGGCACTTCACTGATGCCAGTAACACCCAGAGAGTCACCTGGTGAGGCCTCACATCAACCATACGTGCACCAACCATACCAGATTGAAGAAATGTCATTTATTTATTTATTTATTTATTTGTATATAAAAGTAGGTACATTGGGTTTATAAGAATACGTAGCAATGATGTTTTTACATTCTTGTAAAGCCTTGTAAATTAGAACAGAGCGCCAGTCAAGAGAAAAAGAACACTCCAAAATATTTCTTCATGTATGTGAAATAGTAATAAAAATCTCCTCCAGTATTGGACCTATTATTATAAACAAAGGTTCATGCACAGAGGACGACAAAGAAATTAGTGTAAGCCAAAAAAATCAGTACGAGGGCTTGTTTAGCAATCCTCACCAATACTAATTTGATTTACAGCGAGTAATCACACTAACAACTTATGTGTTTGGTAGTCCAATGCACACGCCTCAGACAATCAGGTCACAACATGGAAAAGGATTGCAACCTGGAGTTCTGCTGAACACACGAGAATGTCCTGAGGCTTCCACTGAAGCCTGACCAGGATTTTCACACAATACCCCCATGCACTCTGGTAGATTTTCACACAATCCCCCTCCCCCATGCACTCTCGCTGTCATCTAGGAATGTTCTACCTCTGATGCTCCTCTTTTAATACACAGAGTAATGACACTAACATGTGATTACCCCCCATGCACTTTGTCAGAGTGAATGGTGGGGGGGATTGTGTGAAAACTCCAAATTGCAATCCTTTTCCCATGTCGTGGCCTGATTGTCTGGGGTGTGTGCATGGGAATACCCACCACATAGGTTCGAATCCTCATCACGGCTCTTAAGGATTTTTTCACTAATTTGATTATTCCTATCCTGATTAGTATCTATATGCATTCGAGAAATAGTGATAGGCTTTAATTGGGTCACTTTCACACCTGCAGAGGTAGGAAATAAACTCCTAAGTCAAAAATTGAAACATTTAATACAAATAAATGACGATGGCAAATATTGATATTAACTGAGGCTGGACCCACAACCCCTCAGTGTACTCTTCTTGAACTCTCCTCAACACTTCCGTTACACCATGTTACAAACATGTTGTTAATTGTCTTATATCACACGTGACTGTCTCCTCTGTAACTGAGGTGAACCTTTGGTCAAAACTGTACATATATCTATTGTGCTCATGTGTTCAATATCTTCACCACATAACCTTGACTTCCTGGCCAAAAATAGTTACCAATAAATCAACATATGGTCAAACACTCCACATAATGGACAACAATAAATGGGTACACTAACTTGCACATATATGTCTAATATTGGTAAGTCCCTTGACGATTGTTCATCAATAACATTCCCTGAGGTAATTAAGATCAGTCATTCTCGGCGCCAAGACAAAAGAATATTACATGCATGGAAAGGTATGAGCAGTTGGTCATAGGAGACACTGCTAACGACCCGTTGTTGAGTGCCTTAAACACTCCAATGGGATGTTGAGGCAATGTTTACACTGATGCATCTGGCAGCGTGGCGCCTCCCTTGCTGGCTGAGACCCAGTAACAGTCTGGGCTTCACACTCTCCTCCAAATATATCAACCCAGCCTCTTGTTTACACACTGCTTTTGTAACTGTGTGCACCTGTGTACTGCTGTGTAACTATGTGCACCTGTGTACTGCTGTGTAACTATGTGCACCTGTGTACTGCTGTGTAACTATGTGCACCTGTGTACTGCTGTGGGAGTGGACGGGGGTAGAGGGAAAGACCCGGCTTAAAGAAGGTGAAACGTATAAGAGTCAATATCTCCATTACTTTATAATCACATCTCCACCATTCTAGTTCTCTTCACACAATAGGACTTTCCACATGTACGGTCATCCAGGGCAATTGGTGATTGCCAGAGATGAATTTATAATCTAACCCAATTAACACTCCTAAATCTTTGATACAGTAAGACTTGATTTATGGGTTAGCTAATTTGACTTGCTATTGTTTTAAATATTTAATTGTGATCCCTTGACCTGGTACATGCAGGTCAGATGGGATTGTGTCCACGACTATAGAGAATACAGGTCTGAGGTAACTACCCAAGGGAATGTAGGGTTTGACTATGTTGTAGGGTTTAGGTCCACTGTTGGATAAAAACCCAAGTATATTCAGGGTGACCTGCATCACTGGTTTGAATTCCATTTGTTCTGCCGCCCTCTGTGTGACAAAGGTTTTCTTGGAACCCTCATAAAACAGCCCCTGACTAGTAGTTTCCTTTTCCCCTGAGGCAGAGTTAACATGGCTGTTGGTAGGGTTGCAGCAGTGTTGGTTTGGGTCAGCATAGCCCCTGTACTGCCTTCCACTTGACAGTCGTTGTCTGCTGCAGTAGTTTAGGGTTTAACGCCGGGTGACGATGTAGTTGGTCTCCTACCGTCACCCCTTCACATTCCAGCCCGTTGTTGACCTGAGGAGGCTTGGTGGGCTGCTGTCAGTGTGTGATGTTCCATGGGACAGCATTTCCTGTGTCCTATAGTAGCCTTATGCTTCTAAAGGACATACCCCATTGTCCTTTCGTGAGAGGGGCTTAGTGGGCAGCAGCCAGGGTGTGATGCTCCATGGGACAATCCTCTGCCGTCTTCACTAATCATGCTGGATGCTATTTCCTCGTCCTTATGTTTCGTTTTGCCTTCCCTCTCTTCTTCTTTATAATTGTCATTTCCCGCCGATCTTTTGCATGGCTTCATTATTCTTTCGAACACCTTCAGTTTTGACGCCCGGATGTTTGGGGAGGCACACTTTCACCCGTAGATCTGTGGTACCCGACGTTGCGAGGGAGGGGGACGCTTTTATTGTCAATCCTCGCCTGCGTTGCTGAACCCGATTTCGACGGACTGACGGTTCTTAAGGTGATGATTGCGGGGAGTATACTCATGATTCACTCCTGGGATGGAGGGGGGGGGCATCTTGCCGGGTGTTCTAGCTTCTAATTGTGGCTCCATGGTGGGTATGGGGGTTTATTCGTAAATTAAATTATTTCCTGCTCATTCCTATGCCACCGAATGATCCTCTTATAATTTCCCCCAGGCTCGTGGGGTGGGCGACCAAGCCCCCGAGGCAGACTGTGTTGGAAGATTGGGCTCTTTAGCCCCCGCTACATTGAGCCCAAACCAAGCTACTCCTTTGACCCTTTTGACTAACCCCCTCTAGTCCCCTCCCACCTCTGTGGTAGGTTTGAGCTCCACGACCCCAGAGATGACCACCTCATCACCTTTTACCCCCCCCCCAGCTGCACTTTGCATGATTCCTACCAGTGGTAGTATGATCCACACCTTGTTTGGCCCTGCTACATGGACGAAATACTTTGATCTCAACCATCTGAATTCTTCACGGCCTGATGATTTCTTCCTCCATAAACACCTCACTAATTCAGTGGATACCTCTGTTTCTTTTAACCCGTACTGGTTCATGTGTCATTGCTGCTCCTTCTCAGGAAGCAGCTGCCCACTTAGCCATATTGTCCAGCATTGGGGAGACCCCTGTTAGCATCTCCAAAAATGTCTGGTTAATTGTTACAGTGACCATGATTACCTCAGTGACCATGGATGGTACTAACCTTCCGTTACAGTGACCATGGATGGTACTAACCTTCCGGTACAGTGACCATGGATGGTACTAACCTTCCGTTACAGTGACCATGGATGGTACTAACCTTCCGGTACAGTGACCATGGATGATACTAACCTTCCGGTACAGTGACCATGGATGGTACTAACCTTCCGGTACAGTGACTATGGATGGTACTTACCTTCCGGTACAGTGACCATGGATGGTACTAACCTTCCATTACAGTGACCATGGATATTACTAACCTTCCGGTACAGTGACCATGGATGGTATTAACCTTTCATTACAGTGACCATGGATGGTACTAACCTTCCGGTACAGTGACCATGGATGGTACTAACCTTCCGGTACAGTGACCATGATTACCTCAGCGACCATGGATGGTACTAACCTTCCGTTACAGTGACCACGGATGGTACTAACCTTCCATTACAGTGACCATGGATGGTACTAACCTTCCGTTACAGTGACCATGGATGCTATTAACCTTTCATTACAGTGACCATGGATGGTACTAACCTTCCGTTACAGTGACCATGGATGGTACTAACCTTCCGGTACAGTGACCATGGATGGTACTAACCTTCCGGTACAGTGACCATGATTACCTCAGTGACCATGGATGGTACTAACCTACCGTTAGTGACCATGGATGGTATTAACCTTTCATTACAGTTACCATGGATGGTACTAACCTTCCGTTACAGTGACCATGGTTACCTCAGTGACCATGGATGGTACTAACCTTTCGTTACAGTGACCATGGATGGTACTAACCTTCCGGTACAGTGACCATGATTACCTCAGTGACCATGGATGGTACTAACTTTCCGTTACAGTGACCATGGATGGTACTAACCTTCCGGTACAGTGACCATGATTACCTCAGTGACCATGGATGGTACTAACCTTCCGTTACAGTGACCATGGATGGTACTAACCTTCCGTTACAGTGACCATGGATGGTACTAACCTTCCGTTACAGTCACCATGGATGGTACTAACCTTCCGTTACAGTGACCATGATTACCTCAGTGACCATGGATGGTACTAACCTTCCGTTAGTGACCATGGATGGTACTAACCTTCCGTTAGTGACCATGGATGGTACTAACCTTCCGTTAGTGACCATGGATGGTACTAACCTTCCGTTAGTGACCATGGATGGTACTAACGTTCCGTTAGTGATCATGGATGGTACTAACCTTTCGTTACAGTGACCATGGATGGTACTAACCTTCCGGTACAGTGACCATGGATGGTATTAACCTTCCGTTAGTGACCATGGATGGTACTAACCTTCCGTTACAGTCACCATGGATGGTACTAACCTTCCGTTACAGTGACCATGGATGGTACTAACCTTCCGTTACAGTGACCATGGATAGTACTAACCTTCCGTTACAGTGACCATGGATGGTACTAACCTTCCGTTACAGTGACCATGGATGGTACTAACCTTCCGTTACAGTGACCATGGATGGTACTAACCTTCCGTTACAGTGACCATGGATGGTACTAACCTTCCGTTACAGTGACCATGATTACCTCAGTGACCTTGGATGGTACTAACCATCCGTTAGTGACCATGGATGGTACTAACCTTTCGTTACAGTGACCATGGATGGTACTAACCTTCCGGTACAGTGACCATGGATAGTACTAACCTTCCGTTAGTGACCATGGATGGTACTAACCTTCCGTTACAGTGACCATGGATGGTACTAACCTTCCGTTACAGTGACCATGGATGGTACTAACCTTCCGTTACAGTGACCATGGATGGTACTAACCTTCCGTTACAGTGACCATGGATGGTACTAACCTTCCGTTACAGTGACCATGGATGGTACTAACCTTCCGTTACAGTGACCATGATTACCTCAGTGACCATGGATGGTACCAACCTTCCGTTAGTGACCATGGATGGTACTAACCTTCCGTTACAGTGACCATGATTACCTCAGTGACCATGGATGGTACTAACCTTCCGTTAGTGACCATGGATGGTACTAACCTTTCGTTACAGTGACCATGGATGGTACTAACCTTCCGGTACAGTGACCATGGATAGTACTAACCTTCCGTTAGTGACCATGGATGGTACTAACCTTCCGTTACAGTGACCATGGATGGTACTAACCTTCCGTTACAGTGACCATGGATGGTACTAACCTTCCGTTACAGTGACCATGGATGGTACTAACCTTCCGTTACAGTGACCATGGATGGTACTAACCTTCCGTTACAGTGACCATGGATGGTACTAACCTTCCGTTACAGTGACCATGATTACCTCCGTGACCATGGATGGTACTAACCTTCCGGTACAGTGACCATGGATGGTACTAACCTTCCGTTACAGTCACCATGGATGGTACTAACCTTCCGTTACAGTGACCATGGATGGTACTAACCTTCCGTTACAGTGACCATGGATGGTACTAACCTTCCATTACAGTGACCATGGATGGTACTAACCTTCCGTTACAGTGACCATGATTACCTCAGTGACCATGGATGGTACTAACCTTCCGTTAGTGACCATGGATGGTACTAACCTTCCGTTACAGTGACCATGATTACCTCAGTGACCATGGATGGTACTAACCTTCCGTTAGTGACCATGGATGGTACTAACCTTCCGTTAGTGACCATGGATGGTACTAACCTTCCGTTAGTGACCATGGATGGTACTAACCTTCCGTTATAGTCACCATGGATGGTACTAACCTTCCATTACAGTGACCATGGATGGTACTAACCTTCCGTTACAGTGACCATGGATGGTACTAATTAAACCTTCCGTTACAGTGACCATGGATGGTACTAACCTTCCGTTACAGTGGCCATGATTACCTCAGTGACCATGGATGGTACTAACCTTCCGTTAGTGACCATGGATGGTTCTAACCTTCCGTTAGTGACCATGGATGGTACTAACCTTCCGTTATAGTCATCATGGATGGTACTAACCTTCCGTTACAGTGACCATGGATGGTACTAACCTTCCGTTACAGTGACCATGGATGGTACTAACCTTCCGTTACAGTGACCATGGATGGTACTAACCTTCCGTTACAGTGACCATGATTACCTCAGTGACCATGGATGGTACTAACCTTCCGTTAGTGACCATGGATGGTACTAACCTTCCGTTACAGTCACTATGGATGGTTCTAACCTTCCGTTAAAGTGACCATGGATGGTACTAACCTTCTGTTACAGTCACCATGGATGGTACTAACCTTTCGTTACAGTGACCATGGATGGTACTAACCGTCCGGTACAGTGACCATGGATGGTACTAACCTTCCGTTACAGTGACCATGGATGGTACTAACCTTCTGGTACAGTGACCATGGATGGTACTAACCTTCCGGTACAGTGACCACGGATGGTACTAACCTTCCGTTACAGTCACCATGGATGGTACTAACCTTCCAGTACAGTGACCATGGATGGTACTAACCTTCCGTTACAGTGACCATGGATGGTACTAACCTTCCGGTACAGTGACCATGGATGGTACTAACCTTCCGGTACAGTGACCATGGATGGTACTAACCTTCCGGTACAGTGACCATGGATGGTACTAACCTTCCGTTAGTGACCATGGATGGCACTAACCTTCCATTACAGTCACCATGGATGGTACTAACCTTCCGTTACAGTGACCATGATTACCTCAGTGACCATGGATGGTATTAACCTTCCGTTACAGTGACCATGGATGGTACTAACCTTCCGTTACAGTGACCATAGATGGTACTAACCTTCCGTTACAGTGACCATGGATGGTACTAACCTTCCGTTACAGTGACCATGGATGGTACTAACCTTCCGTTACAGTGACCATAGATGGTACTAACCTTCCATTACAGTCACCATGGATGGTACTAACCTTCCGTTACAGTCACCATGGATGGTACTAACCTTCTGTTACAGTCACCATGGATGGTACTAACCATCCGTTACAGTCACCATGGATGGTAATAACATTCCGTTACAGTCACCATGGATGGTACTAACCTTCCGTTACAGTGACCATGGATGGTACTAACCTTCCGTTACAGTGACCATGGATGGTACTAACCTTCCATTACAGTGACCATGGATGGTACTAACCTTCCGTTACAGTGACCATGGATGGTACTAACCTTCCGTTACAGTGACCATGATTACCTCCGTGACCATGGATGGTACTAACCTTCCGGTACAGTGACCATGGATGGTACTAACCTTCCGTTACAGTCACCATGGATGGTACTAACCTTCCGTTACAGTCACCATGGATGGTACTAACCTTCCGTTACAGTCACCATGGATGGTACTAACCTTCCGTTACAGTGACCATGGATGGTACTAACCTTCCGTTACAGTGACCATGATTACCTCAGTGACCATGGATGGTACTAACCTTCCGTTAGTGACCATGGATGGTACTAACCTTCCGTTACAGTGACCATGATTACCTCAGTGACCATGGATGGTACTAACCTTCCGTTAGTGACCATGGATGGTACTAACCTTCCGTTAGTGACCATGGATGGTACTAACCTTCCGTTAGTGACCATGGATGGTACTAACCTTCCGTTATAGTCACCATGGATGGTACTAACCTTCCATTACAGTGACCATGGATGGTACTAACCTTCCGTTACAGTGACCATGGATGGTACTAACCTTCCGTTACAGTGACCATGGATGGTACTAACCTTCCGTAACAGTGGCCATGATTACCTCAGTGACCATGGATGGTACTAACCTTCCGTTAGTGACCATGGATGGTTCTAACCTTCCGTTAGTGACCATGGATGGTACTAACCTTCCGTTATAGTCACCATGGATGGTACTAACCTTCCGTTACAGTGACCATGGATGGTACTAACCTTCCGTTACAGTGACCATGGATGGTACTAACCTTCCGTTACAGTGACCATGGATGGTACTAACCTTCCGTTACAGTGACCATGATTACCTCAGTGACCATGGATGGTACTAACCTTCCGTTAGTGACCATGGATGGTACTAACCTTCCGTTACAGTGACCATGGATGGTACTAACCTTCCGTTACAGTGACCATGGATGGTACTAACCTTCCGTTACAGTCACCATGGATGGTACTAACCTTTCGTTACTGTGACCATGGATGGTACTAACCGTACGGTACAGTGACCATGGATGGTACTAACCTTCCGTTACAGTCACCATGGATGGTACTAACCTTCTGGTACAGTGACCATGGATGGTACTAACCTTCCGGTACAGTGACCATGGATGGTACTAACCTTCCGTTACAGTCACCATGGATGGTACTAACCTTCCAGTACAGTGACCATGGATGGTACTAACCTTCCGTTACAGTGACCATGGATGGTACTAACCTTCCGGTACAGTGACCATGGATGGTACTAACCTTCCGGTACAGTGACCATGGATGGTACTAACCTTCCGGTACAGTGACCATGGATGGTACTAACCTTCCGTTAGTGACCATGGATGGTACTAACCTTCCATTACAGTCACCATGGATGGTACTAACCTTCCGTTACAGTGACGATGATTACCTCAGTGACCATGGATGGTATTAACCTTCCGTTACAGTGACCATGGATGGTACTAACCTTCCGTTACAGTCACCATGGATGGTACTAACCTTCCGTTACAGTGACCATGGATGTTACTAACCTTCCGTTACAGTGACCATGGATGGTACTAACCATCCGTTACAGTGACCATGGATGGTACTAACCTTCCGTTACAGTGACCATGGATGGTACTAACCTTCCAGTACAGTGACCATGGATGGTACTAACCTTCCGTTACAATGACCATGGATGGTACTAACCTTCCGTTACAGTGACCATGGATGGTACTAACCTTCCGTTACAGTCACCATGGATGGTACTAACCTTCCGTTACAGTCACCATGGATGGTACTAACCTTCCGTTACAGTCACCATGGATGGTACTAACCTTCCATTACAGTCACCATGGATGGTACTAACCTTCCAGTACAGTGACCATGGATGGTACTAACCTTCCGTTACAGTGACGATGGATGGTACTAACCTTCCGTTACAGTGACCATGGATGGTACTAACCTTCCGTTACAGTCACCATGGATGGTACTAACTTTCCGTTACAGTGACCATGGATGGTACTAACCTTCCGTTACAGTGACCATGGATGGTACTAACCTTCCGTTACAGTGACCATGGATGGTACTAACCTTCCGTTACAGTCACCATCGATGGTACTAACCTTCCATTACAGTCACCATGGATGGTACTAACCTTCCGTTACAATCACCTTGGATGGTACTAACCATCCGTTACAGTCACCATGGATGGTACTAAAATTCCGTTACAGTCACCATGGATGGTACTAACCTTCCATTACAGTGACCATGGATGGTACTAACCTTCCGTTACAGTGACCATGGATGGTACTAACCTTCCGTTACAGTGACCATGGATGGTACTAACCTTCCGTTACAGTGACCATGGATGGTACTAACCTTCCGTTACAGTGACCATGGATGGTACTAACCTTCCGTTACAGTGACCATGGATGGTACTAACCTTCCGTTACAGTCACCATGGATGGTACTAACTTTCCGTTACAGTGACCATGGATGGTACTAACCCTCCGTTACAGTGACCATGGATGGTACTAACCTTCCGTTACAGTGACCATGGATGGTACTAACCTTCCGTTACAGTCACCATGGATGGTACTAACCTTCCGTTACAGTGACCATGGATGTTACTAACCTTCCGTTACAGTGACCATGGATGGTACTAACCATCCGTTACAGTGACCATGGATGGTACTAACCTTCCGTTACAGTGACCATGGATGGTACTAACCTTCCAGTACAGTGACCATGGATGGTACTAACCTTCCGTTACAATGACCATGGATGGTACTAACCTTCCGTTACAGTGACCATGGATGGTACTAACCTTCCGTTACAGTCACCATGGATGGTACTAACCTTCCGTTACAGTCACCATGGATGGTACTAACCTTCCGTTACAGTCACCATGGATGGTACTAACCTTCCATTACAGTCACCATGGATGGTACTAACCTTCCAGTACAGTGACCATGGATGGTACTAACCTTCCGTTACAGTGACGATGGATGGTACTAACCTTCCGTTACAGTGACCATGGATGGTACTAACCTTCCGTTACAGTCACCATGGATGGTACTAACTTTCCGTTACAGTGACCATGGATGGTACTAACCTTCCGTTACAGTGACCATGGATGGTACTAACCTTCCGTTACAGTGACCATGGATGGTACTAACCTTCCGTTACAGTCACCATCGATGGTACTAACCTTCCATTACAGTCACCATGGATGGTACTAACCTTCCGTTACAATCACCTTGGATGGTACTAACCATCCGTTACAGTCACCATGGATGGTACTAAAATTCCGTTACAGTCACCATGGATGGTACTAACCTTCCATTACAGTGACCATGGATGGTACTAACCTTCCGTTACAGTGACCATGGATGGTACTAACCTTCCGTTACAGTGACCATGGATGGTACTAACCTTCCGTTACAGTGACCATGGATGGTACTAACCTTCCGTTACAGTGACCATGGATGGTACTAACCTTCCGTTACAGTGACCATGGATGGTACTAACCTTCCGTTACAGTCACCATGGATGGTACTAACTTTCCGTTACAGTGACCATGGATGGTACTAACCCTCCGTTACAGTGACCATGGATGGTACTAACCTTCCGTTACAGTGACCATGGATGGTACTAACCTTCCGTTACAGTCACCATGGATGGTACTAACCTTCCGTTACAGTTGTCGGGAAACCGACACACACACACAACCACACACACAAATAACACAGTCTTCCCTAGTCTATACTCCCTTCAGGATGGAAAATGGGAGACTCCGTGACGTCATCGACTCCGTGACGTCATCAAAGTCATCGTATATTTACATTATGAAACATTGTTAATAGATTAGTTTAGTATCTAAAGTTAACAAAAAAGTAATCACTAAGAATGAATATAATTATTTACATCAAATAGTAGCTAGGTTCCCTTGTTAATGTAAAATTACTTTGAGTGAAGAACCAGAGCATAAGAGCGTCACCCGGAGAGGAAGGCGTCTATACTATACATAACAACAAAACATGGGATGAGCATACCACGCTGTCTTAACTGGTGTAAACAGCTAGACACCCCATTTACGTGTCAACACCAGCCACACAGCCTAACAACATCACAACATCGACTGTATCCGTCTACCAAGTATTGTTTATTATTCAAGTGCACTGATTAATATAAATATGTAGATGGTTATGTCGTAGGACATCCCCAAAAACACCGTACGTGTACCCCATTACAGCCCCCACAGTTCATGTCATACCTGTAATTGATATGTTTAGGGAACTTTGATTAATTCCTTGCATCCCATACAGGTAAATTGTGAGAGGAGCTTCAAGAATCTGAGCAGACAGTTGGTTCATACACATAATTAACTACTTGTTTGCCAAGCCTTGTCCTTCCCACCAGCCGCCATTACGTGGCACAAAGAGGCAGGGCCACACCCATCTTGAGGCTACACCTACACGCCTTACTAGGCCCATTCTACTGGCACAGCTAAGACATTATAGCAGTAGCAGTAGTTATAATTAATTACTTATAATGAAATAACTGAATTAATAGTTTTAAAGGTAAACAATTGGTAGTTTAAGAAGGAACCATAACAAAGTGGTTTAGGCTACCAATTGTCCCTCCCAATGGTGTGTAAGAAGATTTCAGGCAGTTTACCAGTACATACAGTCCACTTAATTAATACTTAATTAATACTTACTTACTAAGAAAATAAATAAGACATAACTTTATTTTATTAAATCAATTTGAAAAAGAGAGATTAGCTGTCTGGAATTTTCCCCACATTATTTGGTCCTACGGAACCGGATTATATTTAGTTCTTTGAACTAGATATTATACATACATATAGTGATAGTGCAATATTACCTACACACATTATAGCAGGAAGACACTGCTATATTTTTTGCATATTTTCTAGCCTAACTTTTCAATCTCATAGCAAACAGAACTTACAACAAGCACTATTATTGTTCTGACAGTACTAAAGGAACAATTGTGTTTTTTTCATTTCATTACAAGAGGTTGATAAGAGGCTACTTTACTTATAAGTTACTTATATATGTTTTTTTGTAATTATTGCATTATTATTGCCATTACTGTAACATTTACTGCATGCCACATCATTTACTACTAATTCTTGCACAAGGGTAGAACATTTTGGGCTGGTGTTGTACAGCAACCTAGTCTAATTTATTGTGCTAACCTGGTGTAAGGGTAAGAATTTTACACTTGTCTAGAGTTGAACACATATTACAACCTAGCAAGTACATATTTGTATGCAGTATTTAAGACAACCCGAGTTGTGTTGTCAATATGATATCAATATAACATTAGTACAATTTAACTATAATCATTTCACCTTTGAGTGTTAACCTGTGTCTCTGTACCAACCAATAGTGATAATGATGGGCTAACTTGCGGATACCAGCATTGATACAGGTCTACCACTCAAATTATAGTGTGTATGATTTTACAGTGTATATTTAAATATAGTCTATACGACTAACAAGTACTTCCAAGATGTCTACTGTCAAAAATGTCCAAATAACCCTCACAGGATTGAGGGATCATTTATCACGGCAGATTAGCACATGTGATGACATAAGTAAACAAACTCCAGTTAACTATGTAGCATTGGAAAATTATCTTAGGCTTGCACGGAACAAATATGACCGTGTGTTGCAACAAATGAAAGAATATCAAGTTTTACTTCAGAATACCAGTGTTGGTGGAGAAACATTACAAGATGTTATACAAGAACATTCCGATTATGAAGATACAATGTTTACACAGTTGCAATACTTTGATGATATCATACATGCCCATAAAGCTAATATAAATATTGTAACCACAACTTCCCAGAAACAGACAGCACCAGAAGTCAAATTGCCATCACTTAGTTTACCAACTTTTTCTGGAAGAGAAGACGAGAGTTGGGACGGTTTCTGGAGCAAATTTGTCGATTCTGTGGATTCTAATGCTAATGTGCCAAAAACAACAAAGTTTACATACTTACAGAGTGTCTTGAAGGATGAAGCGTATCAGGTAGTCTGTAATCTAAATCACACAGATGATGATTATGACAATGCAGTGCAACTCCTGAAAGATAATTACGCTAAACCTGAAAGGACTATCAGAATTCTAACACAGAGACTGTTAGACATTAAACCTCCAAATAATACTGCAGTCTCACTCCAAACCTTCAGATTGGAGCTTGAGTCCATACTCAAGGCACTTAAAAATAAAGTGAACCTGGATGAGTCAGACTGGATAATACAAGTCCACATGACACGGAAATTACCCAGGGACATACTGGATAAGTTGTTTGTATTAGTAGGTAAGTCATCCTTGACTGTAAATGAGATTACAAAGGGTTTACAAACCATCATAGAACGAGAAAGAGTTAATCCAGAAGAAAAAACATCTAAACCCACATCTGCTACTAATAGTAAACAACAGAGTACAAACAGTGCTCCAAACAAAGCTAAAACATCTTCCCCCTCCACAAAGTGGAATCAGGGCAGTGTAGGAACATATGCAGTTGGTCCTTCCAAACCTACAGTCAACGCATCACCCAAGACGGTGACTCCTCAAGATACTGTTAATGTCTGGAAACCATGTGTGTTTTGTGAGCAATCACATTCCATGTACAATTGCAGACGCTACCCTGATCGTGCAACACGCATAAAACGACTCAAGGAGTTATATAGATGTAGCAAGTGTATAAGGGAACATCATCCCGACAATTGCACAACAGCAATGCGCATCTGCACTAAGTGCCATAAGGGTCAACACCATACTGCACTTTGTGGGGACACAAGTATAAAGTCTCCCAAACCACAGGAGGAGGAAGGAGCTACAGCATCAGTAAAACTTTGTACTGTGTTACCTGACATAAGTGTCTTCACAACCAGGTCTAACCATAAATCAGCTCTACCTACTGCACGATTGATCATTAGAAATGGAAAGAATAAAGCCACCGTACGTGGATTATTTGATCAGGGGTCCCAACTGACCTTTATATCCAAGGAGTTGGTAGATAAACTGAAACTTACACCTGTAGAGGAGACACGGATAAACATAAAGGGATTCCTGACTAACTCGGGAACCCGAACTTACGGGGTAGTACGACCCACAGTACGACTAGGAGGTTATGTACGAAAGGTACCAGCACTAGTAGTAGATAGATTTCCAACAGACCTGTATATAGAAGGTCTAGGAACAACAGCCAAATTCCTAGAAGAAAAGGGAATTCCTTTGGCTGATAACATTACATCGGACAACCTTTCCGATATTGGAATCCTTATGGGATCAGATGTCTACCATAAGTTTATCATAGGAAAGGAAGATTACCACGGTATGAACGTGTTACCATCTGCAGGTGGCTATTTACTAACAGGCCCAGTATTACGGCTAAAACAACCCGCACCTGTGGATCACCAACATGCCAACACAGTAATGGTTGCATGACTAGGAGAACAGTCTCCACTGCAACTCAGAGACATTTCCGAGGATGAGCTTGATCCCCCAGTATATAAGTTATGGGACCTGGCAACTCTCGGCATTGTCCCTGAACAACCTAGTCCAGATGATGACTGGACTTATAAACAATACCTAGACTCAGTTATCTACAGAGATAATCAGTACTGGGTCAGGTTACCATGGAAGCTGAATCACCCTCAGCTACCCATCAACTACTTCATGGCACAAAATCAATTAAGATCACAGGTGTTACGTTTACAAAGACAACCTGAGAACTTGAAGTTGTACCATGAAATAATACAGAAGCAGCTCGATGACAAATTTATCGAAGTTGTAACAAATGATAACCCAAAGGAAGGACATTATCTGCCACACCACCATGTTCAGAAGGATTCTGCGACTACCCCACTACGGATAGTATTTAATTGCAGTGCTAAGATGGGGCAGAATAGTGTTTCGTTAAATGACTGCCTTCAAACAGGCCCAAGCCTAACACAAAGGCTTTATGACGTGCTGTTAAAGTTTCGTATAGGGACTTATGCATATACGGCCGACATTAGCAAGGCATTCCTTAGGGTAGGTCTTCAAGAAGAAGACCGGAACTACACAAAGTTCCTATGGATTAAGGATCCTAATGATCCAAATAGTGAAATAATCACTTATAGGTTTGCGTCTGTTTTGTTCGGAGCCACGAGCTCACCATTTCTGCTTCAAGCTACCTTGGATACGCACTTGAAGAAGTCCAATAGCCCGAACAAGACAGAAATTAGCGAAAACCTGTATGTGGATAACTTTCAAGGAACAGCCAACAGTGAAAGTAAGCTGTTGGACATATACCATGAGGCCAATCGAGAATTAATGGGAGCCAATATGCCTCTCCAGTCTTGGGTCTCTAACAATGACAAATTAAAACAACTGATCACAACTGAATTTCCCGACTACCAAGTACCCGAGATGACAAAGGTACTAGGTGTCCAATGGAACACGACAACCGATCAGTTGACAATCAAGTCAGTGGAAACAGATACCACTAACTTAACAATGAGAAAATTGCTATCACAAGTCAGCAAACCCTTCGACCCATTAGGCTTATTAAGTCCAATACTAATTAATGGGAAGATGATAATACAGGAATGTTGGCAACAAAAGATAGGCTGGGATGATCTTCTAACACCTGCCCTACAAGAAAAATGGCAAGGGTTAGTGAAAGATTTAAGCATCCTAGAGTCTGTCAAGTTCCCTAGGAACACAACAGTAAATGAAAAGGAACCAATTAAGTTGCATGTATTTTGTGATGCCTCAGGAAAGGCTTATGGTACAGTAGCTTACCTGGTCTCAAATGGGCAAGCCAATTTGCTCACATCAAAGGCCAGAGTGGCACCTTTAAAGAAAAGATCACTGCCACAACTGGAATTAACAGCCTTACTGCTAGGTGTAAGATTGGCTCATTATCTGATCAAGGCCTTAAGCCACATCCACTTTACAGAAACAGTAGTATGGTCAGATAATGAGGCAGTGCTACAGTGGGTTAAAAACAATAACAGTAAGAATCCTTACGTGAGTAACCGCGTTAAGGAAATACGAGAGTTGTCAGCAGGGTATAAACTAAGATATGTACCTACTAAAGAGAATCCAGCTGACTATCTCTCCCGAGGCCTGACTTTACGGCAATTAACAAAGGCAGAGATGTGGTTCAACGGACCTCAGTGGCTAATCAGCGACCAGTGGCCTGAACAAAAGCCACAAGTCATTGTGACCAATATCACTGTTCCCACTGAGAACCCGGAACTACCTCAGACTTTGGTAATTGATCCTGCTCGGTACTCTGAACTGAACAAACTTGTAGGTGTCACCCAAGTAGTGTTTGATTTTCTAAAGAAAATAGGAATCAAGCATAATTTCCCTAGTGCCTTAAGGTACTGGGTTAAAAGAGCTCAGACCGACACATTCGGGACAGAAATTGACAATGTTCCTAAGAAGCTACAACATGATCTGGGTCTCTGGTTAGACACTGACAATTATAACTTGATAAGATGCGGAGGACGCTTACAACATGCTGACATAGATCTGGAGGCAAAAAATCCAATATTGCTCCCTCGTCACCACATAGTAAGCAAACTAATTGTGTTACATATACACAAATACTGCACTCTGCATGGTGGGGTATTAGATACTCTCACAGAATTAAGACAACAGTACTGGCTACCCCAAGGTAGACAGACAGTAAAATCCATAATCAAATCCTGTGTTGTATGCCGGAGATACGATGCCAGAGTGTGTCCATATCCTGGCCCTCCTCCACTTCCGAAGGAACGAGTCGTACATATTCATCCTTTTGAGACAACAGGAGTAGATTTCACAGGAGCACTAACACTGACAGGCACTAAAGACAAGAAACCAGTAAAGGCCTATATCTGTCTTTTTACTTGTGCCACAACAAGGGCAGTCCATCTAGAAGTGACTCCCGATATGAGTGCCGAAGCATTCTTACAGGCTTTCCGCAGGTTTGCTTCACGTAGATCTTGTCCCAAGTTAATGATTTCAGACAATGGGTCCAACTTGGTGGCAGGAGAAGCATGCCTGAGGAAAATCTGGACACACCTCAAGGTACGCACAGCCCTAACTCAACGGCAGTGCTATTGGAAATTCATACCTCCCAGAGCACCATGGCATGGAGGCTTCTATGAACGGATGGTTGGTACGGTGAAACGGTCTTTACAGAAAACCCTACACCGCCAAAAGATTGACCTTCAGGAGCTTCAAACAGTAACTATAGAAATAGAAGCACGAGTTAACAACCGACCACTTACCTACCTCTCTGATGACGCTTTGCAGCGTGAACCATTAAGTCCAGCTCATTTGATGTATGGGAGACCTCTCAAAACACTTGTGTCCCTTACGGATGAGGAACCAGAGGATCCTTCATATGTCAAAGAGAGTGATTTGGTTCAACGTTTCAAACATCTTTCAGGGGTGATAAGTCGGTGGAATGACGTATGGACTCGTGAATACCTAACAGCTCTGAGGGAGTATCATTACGGGGCAAACAGTCCCTATAACAGAATTAACTTGAACCCTGGTGACATAGTTCTAGTGGATAGTGACGGACCACGCTCGGAGTGGCCTATAGGAGAAATAGTCTCTGTTCATCCAGACAGCCAGGGCATCTTGAGAATAGTGAAAGTAAAATGCAAAGGCAACACTACTCTCAAAACTTTAGAGAAATTAGTACCTTTAGAACTGGCCAGGAAAGAAGACGTACAACGACTTCCAGCACCCGATACGCCAGTACGGGACATACGTCCCCAACGGACTGCTGCACAACAATGTAAACTCAAATTAAAGCAGCACTATAATTCTGAGGGAGAAGAATAAAGTGATCGCAGTCCTTACCGGGACTTCGACCCGTGTTCTGCCCCCTGGGAATTATGTCGGGAAACCGACACACACACACAACCACACACACAAATAACACAGTCTTCCCTAGTCTATACTCCCTTCAGGATGGAAAATGGGAGACTCCGTGACGTCATCGACTCCGTGACGTCATCAAAGTCATCGTATATTTACATTATGAAACATTGTTAATAGATTAGTTTAGTATCTAAAGTTAACAAAAAAGTAATCACTAAGAATGAATATAATTATTTACATCAAATAGTAGCTAGGTTCCCTTGTTAATGTAAAATTACTTTGAGTGAAGAACCAGAGCATAAGAGCGTCACCCGGAGAGGAAGGCGTCTATACTATACATAACAACAAAACATGGGATGAGCATACCACGCTGTCTTAACTGGTGTAAACAGCTAGACACCCCATTTACGTGTCAACACCAGCCACACAGCCTAACAACATCACAACATCGACTGTATCCGTCTACCAAGTATTGTTTATTATTCAAGTGCACTGATTAATATAAATATGTAGATGGTTATGTCGTAGGACATCCCCAAAAACACCGTACGTGTACCCCATTACAGCCCCCACAGTTCATGTCATACCTGTAATTGATATGTTTAGGGAACTTTGATTAATTCCTTGCATCCCATACAGGTAAATTGTGAGAGGAGCTTCAAGAATCTGAGCAGACAGTTGGTTCATACACATAATTAACTACTTGTTTGCCAAGCCTTGTCCTTCCCACCAGCCGCCATTACGTGGCACAAAGAGGCAGGGCCACACCCATCTTGAGGCTACACCTACACGCCTTACTAGGCCCATTCTACTGGCACAGCTAAGACATTATAGCAGTAGCAGTAGTTATAATTAATTACTTATAATGAAATAACTGAATTAATAGTTTTAAAGGTAAACAATTGGTAGTTTAAGAAGGAACCATAACAAAGTGGTTTAGGCTACCAATTGTCCCTCCCAATGGTGTGTAAGAAGATTTCAGGCAGTTTACCAGTACATACAGTCCACTTAATTAATACTTAATTAATACTTACTTACTAAGAAAATAAATAAGACATAACTTTATTTTATTAAATCAATTTGAAAAAGAGAGATTAGCTGTCTGGAATTTTCCCCACAACAGTCACCATGGATGGTACTAACCTTCCGTTACAATCACCTTGGATGGTACTAACCATCCGTTACAGTCACCATGGATGGTACTAAAATTCCGTTACAGTCACCATGGATGGTACTAACCTTCCGTTACAGTCACCATGGATGGTACTAACCTTCCGTTACAGTCACCATGGATGGTACTAACCTTCCGTTACAGTGACCATGGATGGTACTAACCTTCCGTTACAGTGACCATGGATGGTACTAACCTTCCGTTACAGTGACCATGGATGGTACTAACCTTCCGTTACAGTCACCATGGACGGTACTAACCTTCCGTTACAGTCACCATGGATGGTACTAACCTTCCGTTACAGTCACCATGGATGGTACTAACCATCCGTTACAGTCACCATGGATGGTACTAACATTCCGTTACAGTCACCATGGATGGTACTAACCTTCCGTTACAGTCACCATGGATGGTACTAACCTTCCGTTACAGTGACCATGGATGGTACTAACCTTCCGTTACAGTGACCATGGATGGTACTAACCTTCCGTTACAGTGACCATGGATGGTACTAACCTTCCGTTACAGTCACCATGGATGGTACTAACCTTCCATTACAGTCACCATGGATGGTACTAACCTTCCGTTACAGTCACCATGGATGGTACTAACCATCCGTTACAGTCACCATGGATGGTACTAACCTTCCGTTACAGTGACCATGGATGGTACTAACCATCCGTTACAGTGACCATGGATGGTACTAACCTTCCTTTACAGTGACCATGGATGGTACTAACCTTCCGTTACAGTGACCATGGATGGTACTAACCTTCCGTTACAGTGACCATGATTACCTCCGTGACCATGGATGGTACTAACCTTCCGGTACAGTGACCATGGATGGTACTAACCTTCCGTTACAGTGACCATGGATGGTACTAACCTTCCGTTACAGTGACCATGGATGGTACTAACCTTCCGTTACAGTGACCATGGATGGTACTAACCTTCCGTTACAGTGACCATGGATGGTACTAACCTTCCGTTACAGTGACCATGATTACCTCAGTGACCATGGATGGTACTAACCTTCCGTTAGTGACCATGGATGGTACTAACCTTCCGTTACAGTGACCATGATTACCTCAGTGACCATGGATGGTACTAACCTTCCGTTAGTGACCATGGATGGTACTAACCTTCCGTTAGTGACCATGGATGGTACTAACCTTCCGTTAGTGACCATGGATGGTACTAACCTTCCGTTATAGTCACCATGGATGATACTAACCTTCCGTTACAATGACCATGGATGGTACTAACCTTCCGTTACAGTGACCATGGATGGTACTAACCTTCCGTTACAGTGACCATGGATGATACTAACCTTCCGTTACAGTGGCCATGATTACCTCAGTGACCATGGATGGTACTAACCTTCTGTTAGTGACCATGGATGGTTCTAACCTTCCGTTAGTGACCATGGATAGTACTAACCTTCCGTTATAGTCACCATGGATGGTACTAACCTTCCGTTACAGTGACCATGGATGGTACTAACCTTCCGTTACAGTGACCATGGATGGTACTAACCTTCCGTTACAGTGACCATGGATGGTACTAACCTTCCGTTACAGTGACCATGATTACCTCAGTGACCATGGATGGTACTAACCTTCCGTTAGTGACCATGGATGGTACTAACCTTCCGTTACAGTCACCATGGATGGTACTAACCTTCCGTTACAGTGACCATGGATGGTACTAACCTTCTGTTACAGTCACCATGGATGGTACTAACCTTTCGTTACAGTGACCATGGATGGTACTAACCGTCCGGTACAGTGAACATGGATGGTACTAACCTTCCGTTACAGTCACCATGGATGGTACTAACCTTCTGGTACAGTGACCATGGATGGTACTAACCTTCCGGTACAGTGACCATGGATGGTACTAACCTTCCGTTACAGTCACCATGGATGGTACTAACCTTCCAGTACAGTGACCATGGATGGTACTAACCTTCCGTTACAGTGACCATGGATGGTACTAACCTTCCGGTACAGTGACCATGGATGGTACTAACCTTCCGGTACAGTGACCATGGATGGTACTAACCTTCCGGTACAGTGACCATGGATGGTACTAACCTTCCGTTAGTGACCATGGATGGTACTAACCTTCCATTACAGTCACCATAGATGGTACCAACCTTCCGTTACAGTGACCATGATTACCACAGTGACCATGGATGGTATTAACCTTCCGTTACAGTGACCATGGATGGTACTAACCTTCCGTTACAGTCACCATGGATGGTACTAACCTTCCGTTACAGTGACCATGGATGGTACTAACCTTCCGTTACAGTGACCATGGATGGTACTAACCTTCCGTTACAGTGACCATGGATGGTACTAACCTTCCGTTACAGTGACCATGGATGGTACTAACCTTCCGTTACAGTCACCATGGATGGTACTAACCTTCCGTTACAGTCACCATGGATGGTACTAACCTTCCGTTACAGTCACCATGGATGGTACTAACCATCCGTTACAGTCACCATGGATGGTACTAACATTCCGTTACAGTCACCATGGATGGTACTAACCTTCCGTTACAGTCACCATGGATGGTACTAACCTTCCGTTACAGTGACCATGGATGGTACTAACCTTCCGTTACAGTGACCATGGATGGTACTAACCTTCCGTTACAGTCACCATGGATGGTACTAACCTTCCGTTACAGTCACCATGGATGGTACTAACCTTCCGTTACAGTCACCATGGATGGTACTAACCATCCGTTACAGTCACCATGGATGGTACTAACATTCCGTTACAGTCACCATGGATGGTACTAACCTTCCGTTACAGTCACCATGGATGGTACTAACCTTCCGTTACAGTGACCATGGATGGTACTAACCTTCCGTTACAGTGACCATGGATGGTACTAACCTTCCGTTACAGTGACCATGGATGGTACTAACCTTCCGTTACAGTCACCATGGATGGTACTAACCTTCCGTTACAGTCACCATGGATGGTACTAACCTTCCGTTACAGTCACCATGGATGGTACTAACCATCCGTTACAGTCACCATGGATGGTACTAACCTTCCGTTACAGTGACCATGGATGGTACTAACCTTCCGTTACAGTGACCATGGATGGTACTAACCTTCCGTTACAGTGACCATGGATGGTACTAACCTTCCGTTACAGTGACCATGGATGGTACTAACCTTCCGTTACAGTGACCATGATTACCTCCGTGACCATGGATGGTACTAACCTTCCGGTACAGTGACCATGGATGGTACTAATCTTCCGTTACAGTGACCATGGATGGTACTAACCTTCCGTTACAGTGACCATGGATGGTACTAACCTTCCGTTACAGTGACCATGGATGGTACTAACCTTCCGTTACAGTGACCATGGATGGTACTAACCTTCCGTTACAGTGACCATGATTACCTCAGTGACCATGGATGGTACTAACCTTCCGTTAGTGACCATGGATGGTACTAACCTTCCGTTACAGTGACCATGATTACCTCAGTGACCATGGATGGTACTAACCTTCCGTTAGTGACCATGGATGGTACTAACCTTCCGTTAGTGACCATGGATGGTACTAACCTTCCGTTAGTGACCATGGATGGTACTAACCTTCCGTTATAGTCACCATGGATGGTACTAACCTTCCGTTACAATGACCATGGATGGTACTAACCTTCCGTTACAGTGACCATGGATGGTACTAACCTTCCGTTACAGTGACCATGGATGGTACTAAACTTCCGTTACAGTGGCCATGATTACCTCAGTGACCATGGATGGTACTAACCTTCTGTTAGTGACCATGGATGGTTCTAACCTTCCGTTAGTGACCATGGATGGTACTAACCTTCCGTTATAGTCACCATGGATGGTACTAACCTTCCGTTACAGTGACAATGGATGGTACTAACCTTCCGTTACAGTGACCATGGATGGTACTAACCTTCCGTTACAGTGACCATGGATGGTACTAACCTTCCGTTAGTGACCATGGATGGTACTAACCTTCCGTTACAGTCACCATGGATGGTACTAACCTTCCGTTACAGTGACCATGGATGGTACTAACCTTCTGTTACAGTCACCATGGATGGTACTAACCTTTCGTTACAGTGACCATGGATGGTACTAACCGTCCGGTACAGTGACCATGGATGGTACTAACCTTCCGTTACAGTCACCATGGATGGTACTAACCTTCTGGTACAGTGACCATGGATGGTACTAACCTTCCGGTACAGTGACCATGGATGGTACTAACCTTCCGTTACAGTCACCATGGATGGTACTAACCTTCCAGTACAGTGACCATGGATGGTACTAACCTTCCGTTACAGTGACCATGGATGGTACTAACCTTCCGGTACAGTGACCATGGATGGTACTAACCTTCCGGTACAGTGACCATGGATGGTACTAACCTTCCGGTACAGTGACCATGGATGGTACTAACCTTCCGTTAGTGACCATGGATGGTACTAACCTTCCATTACAGTCACCATAGATGGTACTAACCTTCCGTTACAGTGACCATGGTTACCTCAGTGACCATGGATGGTATTAACCTTCCGTTACAGTGACCATGGATGGTACTAACCTTCCGTTACAGTCACCATGGATGGTACTAACCTTCCGTTACAGTGACCATGGATGGTACTAACCTTCCGTTACAGTGACCATGGATGGTACTAACCTTCCGTTACAGTGACCATGGATGGTACTAACCTTCCGTTACAGTGACCATGGATGGTACTAACCTTCCGTTACAGTCACCATGGATGGTACTAACCTTCCGTTACAGTCACCATGGATGGTACTAACCTTCCGTTACAGTCACCATGGATGGTACTAACCATCCGTTACAGTCACCATGGATGGTACTAACATTCCGTTACAGTCACCATGGATGGTACTAACCTTCCGTTACAGTCACCATGGATGGTACTAACCTTCCGTTACAGTCACCATGGATGGTACTAACCTTCCGTTACAGTGACCATGGATGGTACTAACCTTCCGTTACAGTGACCATGGATGGTACTAACCTTCCGTTACAGTCACCATGGATGGTACTAACCTTCCGTTACAGTCACCATGGATGGTACTAACCTTCCGTTACAGTCACCATGGATGGTACTAACCTTCCGTTACAGTGACCATGGATGGTACTAACCTTCCGTTACAGTGACCATGGATGGTACTAACCTTCCGTTACAGTGACCATGGATGGTACTAACCTTCCGTTACAGTCACCATGGATGGTACTAACCTTCCATTACAGTCACCATGGATGGTACTAACCTTCCGTTACAGTCACCATGGATGGTACTAACCATCCGTTACAGTCACCATGGATGGTACTAACCTTCCGTTACAGTGACCATGGATGGTACTAACCATCCGTTACAGTGACCATGGATGGTACTAACCTTCCTTTACAGTGACCATGGATGGTACTAACCTTCCGTTACAGTGACCATGGATGGTACTAACCTTCCGTTACAGTGACCATGATTACCTCCGTGACCATGGATGGTACTAACCTTCCGGTACAGTGACCATGGATGGTACTAACCTTCCGTTACAGTGACCATGGATGGTACTAACCTTCCGTTACAGTGACCATGGATGGTACTAACCTTCCGTTACAGTGACCATGGATGGTACTAACCTTCCGTTACAGTGACCATGGATGGTACTAACCTTCCGTTACAGTGACCATGATTACCTCAGTGACCATGGATGGTACTAACCTTCCGTTAGTGACCATGGATGGTACTAACCTTCCGTTACAGTGACCATGATTACCTCAGTGACCATGGATGGTACTAACCTTCCGTTAGTGACCATGGATGGTACTAACCTTCCGTTAGTGACCATGGATGGTACTAACCTTCCGTTAGTGACCATGGATGGTACTAACCTTCCGTTATAGTCACCATGGATGATACTAACCTTCCGTTACAATGACCATGGATGGTACTAACCTTCCGTTACAGTGACCATGGATGGTACTAACCTTCCGTTACAGTGACCATGGATGATACTAACCTTCCGTTACAGTGGCCATGATTACCTCAGTGACCATGGATGGTACTAACCTTCTGTTAGTGACCATGGATGGTTCTAACCTTCCGTTAGTGACCATGGATAGGTACTAACCTTCCGTTATAGTCACCATGGATGGTACTAACCTTCCGTTACAGTGACCATGGATGGTACTAACCTTCCGTTACAGTGACCATGGATGGTACTAACCTTCCGTTACAGTGACCATGGATGGTACTAACCTTCCGTTACAGTGACCATGATTACCTCAGTGACCATGGATGGTACTAACCTTCCGTTAGTGACCATGGATGGTACTAACCTTCCGTTACAGTCACCATGGATGGTACTAACCTTCCGTTACAGTGACCATGGATGGTACTAACCTTCTGTTACAGTCACCATGGATGGTACTAACCTTTCGTTACAGTGACCATGGATGGTACTAACCGTCCGGTACAGTGAACATGGATGGTACTAACCTTCCGTTACAGTCACCATGGATGGTACTAACCTTCTGGTACAGTGACCATGGATGGTACTAACCTTCCGGTACAGTGACCATGGATGGTACTAACCTTCCGTTACAGTCACCATGGATGGTACTAACCTTCCAGTACAGTGACCATGGATGGTACTAACCTTCCGTTACAGTGACCATGGATGGTACTAACCTTCCGGTACAGTGACCATGGATGGTACTAACCTTCCGGTACAGTGACCATGGATGGTACTAACCTTCCGGTACAGTGACCATGGATGGTACTAACCTTCCGTTAGTGACCATGGATGGTACTAACCTTCCATTACAGTCACCATAGATGGTACCAACCTTCCGTTACAGTGACCATGATTACCACAGTGACCATGGATGGTATTAACCTTCCGTTACAGTGACCATGGATGGTACTAACCTTCCGTTACAGTCACCATGGATGGTACTAACCTTCCGTTACAGTGACCATGGATGGTACTAACCTTCCGTTACAGTGACCATGGATGGTACTAACCTTCCGTTACAGTGACCATGGATGGTACTAACCTTCCGTTACAGTGACCATGGATGGTACTAACCTTCGTTACAGTCACCATGGATGGTACTAACCTTCCGTTACAGTCACCATGGATGGTACTAACCTTCCGTTACAGTCACCATGGATGGTACTAACCATCCGTTACAGTCACCATGGATGGTACTAACATTCCGTTACAGTCACCATGGATGGTACTAACCTTCCGTTACAGTCACCATGGATGGTACTAACCTTCCGTTACAGTGACCATGGATGGTACTAACCTTCCGTTACAGTGACCATGGATGGTACTAACCTTCCGTTACAGTCACCATGGATGGTACTAACCTTCCGTTACAGTCACCATGGATGGTACTAACCTTCCGTTACAGTCACCATGGATGGTACTAACCATCCGTTACAGTCACCATGGATGGTACTAACATTCCGTTACAGTCACCATGGATGGTACTAACCTTCCGTTACAGTCACCATGGATGGTACTAACCTTCCGTTACAGTGACCATGGATGGTACTAACCTTCCGTTACAGTGACCATGGATGGTACTAACCTTCCGTTACAGTGACCATGGATGGTACTAACCTTCCGTTACAGTCACCATGGATGGTACTAACCTTCCGTTACAGTCACCATGGATGGTACTAACCTTCCGTTACAGTCACCATGGATGGTACTAACCATCCGTTACAGTCACCATGGATGGTACTAACCTTCCGTTACAGTGACCATGGATGGTACTAACCTTCCGTTACAGTGACCATGGATGGTACTAACCTTCCGTTACAGTGACCATGGATGGTACTAACCTTCCGTTACAGTGACCATGGATGGTACTAACCTTCCGTTACAGTGACCATGATTACCTCCGTGACCATGGATGGTACTAACCTTCCGGTACAGTGACCATGGATGGTACTAATCTTCCGTTACAGTGACCATGGATGGTACTAACCTTCCGTTACAGTGACCATGGATGGTACTAACCTTCCGTTACAGTGACCATGGATGGTACTAACCTTCCGTTACAGTGACCATGGATGGTACTAACCTTCCGTTACAGTGACCATGATTACCTCAGTGACCATGGATGGTACTAACCTTCCGTTAGTGACCATGGATGGTACTAACCTTCCGTTACAGTGACCATGATTACCTCAGTGACCATGGATGGTACTAACCTTCCGTTAGTGACCATGGATGGTACTAACCTTCCGTTAGTGACCATGGATGGTACTAACCTTCCGTTAGTGACCATGGATGGTACTAACCTTCCGTTATAGTCACCATGGATGGTACTAACCTTCCGTTACAATGACCATGGATGGTACTAACCTTCCGTTACAGTGACCATGGATGGTACTAACCTTCCGTTACAGTGACCATGGATGGTACTAAACTTCCGTTACAGTGGCCATGATTACCTCAGTGACCATGGATGGTACTAACCTTCTGTTAGTGACCATGGATGGTTCTAACCTTCCGTTAGTGACCATGGATGGTACTAACCTTCCGTTATAGTCACCATGGATGGTACTAACCTTCCGTTACAGTGACAATGGATGGTACTAACCTTCCGTTACAGTGACCATGGATGGTACTAACCTTCCGTTACAGTGACCATGGATGGTACTAACCTTCCGTTAGTGACCATGGATGGTACTAACCTTCCGTTACAGTCACCATGGATGGTACTAACCTTCCGTTACAGTGACCATGGATGGTACTAACCTTCTGTTACAGTCACCATGGATGGTACTAACCTTTCGTTACAGTGACCATGGATGGTACTAACCGTCCGGTACAGTGACCATGGATGGTACTAACCTTCCGTTACAGTCACCATGGATGGTACTAACCTTCTGGTACAGTGACCATGGATGGTACTAACCTTCCGGTACAGTGACCATGGATGGTACTAACCTTCCGTTACAGTCACCATGGATGGTACTAACCTTCCAGTACAGTGACCATGGATGGTACTAACCTTCCGTTACAGTGACCATGGATGGTACTAACCTTCCGGTACAGTGACCATGGATGGTACTAACCTTCCGGTACAGTGACCATGGATGGTACTAACCTTCCGGTACAGTGACCATGGATGGTACTAACCTTCCGTTAGTGACCATGGATGGTACTAACCTTCCATTACAGTCACCATAGATGGTACTAACCTTCCGTTACAGTGACCATGGTTACCTCAGTGACCATGGATGGTATTAACCTTCCGTTACAGTGACCATGGATGGTACTAACCTTCCGTTACAGTCACCATGGATGGTACTAACCTTCCGTTACAGTGACCATGGATGGTACTAACCTTCCGTTACAGTGACCATGGATGGTACTAACCTTCCGTTACAGTGACCATGGATGGTACTAACCTTCCGTTACAGTGACCATGGATGGTACTAACCTTCCGTTACAGTCACCATGGATGGTACTAACCTTCCGTTACAGTCACCATGGATGGTACTAACCTTCCGTTACAGTCACCATGGATGGTACTAACCATCCGTTACAGTCACCATGGATGGTACTAACATTCCGTTACAGTCACCATGGATGGTACTAACCTTCCGTTACAGTCACCATGGATGGTACTAACCTTCCGTTACAGTCACCATGGATGGTACTAACCTTCCGTTACAGTGACCATGGATGGTACTAACCTTCCGTTACAGTGACCATGGATGGTACTAACCTTCCGTTACAGTCACCATGGATGGTACTAACCTTCCGTTACAGTCACCATGGATGGTACTAACCTTCCGTTACAGTCACCATGGATGGTACTAACCATCCGTTACAGTCACCATGGATGGTACTAACATTCCGTTACAGTCACCATGGATGGTACTAACCTTCCGTTACAGTCACCATGGATGGTACTAACCTTCCGTTACAGTCACCATGGATGGTACTAACCTTCCGTTACAGTGACCATGGATGGTACTAACCTTCCGTTACAGTGACCATGGATGGTACTAACCTTCCGTTACAGTCACCATGGATGGTACTAACCTTCCGTTACAGTCACCATGGATAGTACTAACCTTCCGTTACAGTCACCATGGATGGTACTAACCTTCCGTTACAGTCACCATGGATGGTACTAACCTTCCGTTACAGTCACCATGGATGGTACTAACCTTCCGTTACAGTCACCATGGATGGTACTAACATTCCGTTACAGTCACAAATGGATGGTACTAACCTTCCGTTACAGTCACCATGGATGGTACTAACCTTCCGTTAGTGACCATGGATGGTACTAACCTTCCGTTAGTGACCATGGATGGTACTAACCATCTGTTACAGTGACCATGGATGGTACTAACCTTCCGTTACAGTCACCATGGATGGTACTAACCTTTCGTTACAGTGACCATGGATGGTACTAACCTTCCGTTAGTGACCATGGATGGTACTAACCTTCCGTTATAGTCACCATGGATGGTACTAACCTTCCGTTACAATGACCATAGATGGTACTAACCTTCCGTTACAGTGACCATGGATGGTACTAACCTTCCGTTACAGTGACCATGGATGGTACTAACCTTCCGTTACAGTGACCATGATTACCTCAGTGACCATGGATGGTACTAACCTTCCGTTAGTGACCATGGATGGTACTAACCTTCCGTTACAGTGACCATGATTACCTCAGTGACCATGGATGGTACTAACCTTCCGTTAGTGACCATGGATGGTACTAACCTTCCGTTAGTGACCATGGATGGTACTAACCTTCCGTTAGTGACCATGGATGGTACTAACCTTCCGTTATAGTCACCATGGATGGTACTAACCTTCCGTTACAATGACCATGGATGGTACTAACCTTCCGTTACAGTCACCATGGATGGTACTAACCTTCCGTTACAGTGACCATGGATGGTACTAACCTTCCGTTACAGTGGCCATGATTACCTCAGTGACCATGGATGGTACTAACCTTCCGTTAGTGACCATGGATGGTTCTAACCTTCCGTTAGTGACCATGGATGGTACTAACCTTCCGTTATAGTCACCATGGATGGTACTAACCTTCCGTTACAGTGACCATGGATGGTACTAACCTTCCGTTACAGTGACCATGGATGGTACTAACCTTCCGTTACAGTGACCATGGATGGTACTAACCTTCCGTTACAGTGACCATGATTACCTCAGTGACCATGGATGGTACTAACCTTCCGTTAGTGACCATGGATGGTACTAACCTTATGTTACAGTCACCATGGATGGTACTAACCTTCCGTTACAGTGACCATGGATGGTACTAACCTTCTGTTACAGTCACCATGGATGGTACTAACCTTTCGTTACAGTGACCATGGATGGTACTAACCGTCCGGTACAGTGAACATGGATGGTACTAACCTTCCGTTACAGTCACCATGGATGGTACTAACCTTCTGGTACAGTGACCATGGATGGTACTAACCTTCCGGTACAGTGACCATGGATGGTACTAACCTTCCGTTACAGTCACCATGGATGGTACTAACCTTCCAGTACAGTGACCATGGATGGTACTAACCTTCCGTTACAGTGACCATGGATGGTACTAACCTTCCGGTACAGTGACCATGGATGGTACTAACCTTCCGGTACAGTGACCATGGATGGTACTAACCTTCCGGTACAGTGACCATGGATGGTACTAACCTTCCGTTAGTGACCATGGATGGTACTAACCTTCCATTACAGTCACCATAGATGGTACCAACCTTCCGTTACAGTGACCATGATTACCTCAGTGACCATGGATGGTATTAACCTTCCGTTACAGTGACCATGGATGGTACTAACCTTCCGTTACAGTCACCATGGATGGTACTAACCTTCCGTTACAGTGACCATGGATGGTACTAACCTTCCGTTACAGTGACCATGGATGGTACTAACCTTCCGTTACAGTGACCATGGATGGTACTAACCTTCCGTTACAGTGACCATGGATGGTACTAACCTTCCGTTACAGTCACCATGGATGGTACTAACCTTCCGTTACAGTCACCATGGATGGTACTAACCTTCCGTTACAGTCACCATGGATGGTACTAACCATCCGTTACAGTCACCATGGATGGTACTAACATTCCGTTACAGTCACCATGGATGGTACTAACCTTCCGTTACAGTGACCATGGATGGTACTAACCTTCCGTTACAGTGACCATGGATGGTACTAACCTTCCGTTACAGTGACCATGGATGGTACTAACCTTCCGTTACAGTCACCATGGATGGTACTAACCTTCCGTTACAGTCACCATGGATGGTACTAACCTTCCGTTACAGTCACCATGGATGGTACTAACCATCCGTTACAGTCACCATGGATGGTACTAACATTCCGTTACAGTCACCATGGATGGTACTAACCTTCCGTTACAGTCACCATGGATGGTACTAACCTTCCGTTACAGTGACCATGGATGGTACTAACCTTCCGTTACAGTGACCATGGATGGTACTAACCTTCCGTTACAGTGACCATGGATGGTACTAACCTTCCGTTACAGTGACCATGGATGGTACTAACCTTCCGTTACAGTCACCATGGATGGTACTAACCATCCGTTACAGTCACCATGGATGGTACTAACCTTCCGTTACAGTGACCATGGATGGTACTAACCTTCTGTTACAGTGACCATGGATGGTACTAACCTTCCGTTACAGTGACCATGGATGGTACTAACCTTCCGTTACAGTGACCATGGATGGTACTAACCTTCCGTTACAGTGACCATGATTACCTCCGTGACCATGGATGGTACTAACCTTCCGGTACAGTGACCATGGATGGTACTAATCTTCCGTTACAGTGACCATGGATGGTACTAACCTTCCGTTACAGTGACCATGGATGGTACTAACCTTCCGTTACAGTGACCATGGATGGTACTAACCTTCCGTTACAGTGTCCATGGATGGTACTAACCTTCCATTACAGTGACCATGATTACCTCAGTGACCATGGATGGTACTAACCTTCCGTTAGTGACCATGGATGGTACTAACCTTCCGTTACAGTGACCATGATTACCTCAGTGACCATGGATGGTACTAACCTTCCGTTAGTGACCATGGATGGTACTAACCTTCCGTTAGTGACCATGGATGGTACTAACCTTCCGTTAGTGACCATGGATGGTACTAACCTTCCGTTATAGTCACCATGGATGGTACTAACCTTCCGTTACAATGACCATGGATGGTACTAACCTTCCGTTACAGTGACCATGGATGGTACTAACCTTCCGTTACAGTGACCATGGATGGTACTAACCTTCCGTTACAGTGGCCATGATTACCTCAGTGACCATGGATGGTACTAACCTTCCGTTAGTGACCATGGATGGTTCTAACCTTCCGTTAGTGACCATGGATGGTACTAACCTTCCATTATAGTCACCATGGTAGGTACTAACCTTCCGTTACAGTGACAATGGATGGTACTAACCTTCCGTTACAGTGACCATGGATGGTACTAACCTTCCGTTACAGTGACCATGGATGGTACTAACCTTCCGTTAGTGACCATGGATGGTACTAACCTTCCGTTACAGTCACCATGGATGGTACTAACCTTCCGTTACAGTGACCATGGATGGTACTAACCTTCTGTTACAGTCACCATGGATGGTACTAACCTTTCGTTACAGTGACCATGGATGGTACTAACCGTCCGGTACAGTGACCATGGATGGTACTAACCTTCCGTTACAGTCACCATGGATGGTACTAACCTTCTGGTACAGTGACCATGGATGGTACTAACCTTCCGGTACAGTGACCATGGATGGTACTAACCTTCCGTTACAGTCACCATGGATGGTACTAACCTTCCAGTACAGTGACCATGGATGGTACTAACCTTCCGTTACAGTGACCATGGATGGTACTAACCTTCCGGTACAGTGACCATGGATGGTACTAACCTTCCGGTACAGTGACCATGGATGGTACTAACCTTCCGGTACAGTGACCATGGATGGTACTAACCTTCCGTTAGTGACCATGGAAGGTACTAACCTTCCATTACAGTCACCATAGATGGTACTAACCTTCCGTTACAGTGACCATGGTTACCTCAGTGACCATGGATGGTATTAACCTTCCGTTACAGTGACCATGGATGGTACTAACCTTCCGTTACAGTCACCATGGATGGTACTAACCTTCCGTTACAGTGACCATGGATGGTACTAACCTTCCATTACAGTGACCATGGATGGTACTAACCTTCCGTTACAGTGACCATGGATGGTACTAACCTTCCGTTACAGTGACCATGGATGGTACTAACCTTCCGTTACAGTCACCATGGATGGTACTAACCTTCCGTTACAGTCACCATGGATGGTACTAACCTTCCGTTACAGTCACCATGGATGGTACTAACCATCCGTTACAGTCACCATGGATGGTACTAACATTCCGTTACAGTCACCATGGATGGTACTAACCTTCCGTTACAGTCACCATAGATGGTACTAACCTTCCGTTACAGTCACCATGGATGGTACTAACCTTCCGTTACAGTCACCATGGATGGTACTAACCTTCCGTTACAGTGACCATGGATGGTACTAACCTTCCGTTACAGTCACCATGGATGGTACTAACCTTCCGTTACAGTCACCATGGATGGTACTAACCTTCCGTTACAGTCACCATGGATGGTACTAACCATCCGTTACAGTCACCATGGATGGTACTAACATTCCGTTACAGTCACCATGGATGGTACTAACCTTCCGTTGCAGTCACCATGGATGGTACTAACCTTCCGTTACAGTGACCATGGATGGTACTAACCTTCCGTTACAGTGACCATGGATGGTACTAACCTTCCGTTACAGTGACCATGGATGGTACTAACCTTCCGTTACAGTGACCATGGATGGTACTAACCTTCCGTTACAGTCACCATGGATGGTACTAACCTTCCGTTACAGTCACCATGGATGGTACTAACCTTCCGTTACAGTCACCATGGATGGTACTAACCTTCCGTTACAGTCACCATGGATGGTACTAACCTTCCGTTACAGTCACCATGGATGGTACTAACATTCCGTTACAGTCACAAATGGATGGTACTAACCTTCCGTTACAGTCACCATGGATGGTACTAACCTTCCGTTAGTGACCATGGATGGTACTAACCTTCCGTTAGTGACCATGGATGGTACTAACCATCTGTTACAGTGACCATGGATGGTACTAACCTTCCGTTACAGTCACCATGGATGGTACTAACCTTTCGTTACAGTGACCATGGATGGTACTAACCTTCCGTTACAGTCACCATGGATGGTACTAACCTTTCGTTACAGTCACCATGGATGGTACTAACATTCCGTTACAGTCACCATGGATGGTACTAACCTTTCGTTACAGTCACCATGGACGGTACTAACCTTTCGTTACAGTGACCATGGATGGTACTAACCTTTCGTTACAGTGACCATGGATGGTACTAACCTTTCGTTACAGTCACCATGGATGGTACTAACCTTTCGTTACAGTCACCATGGATGGTACTAACCTTTCGTTACAGTCACCATTGATGGTACTAACCTTTCGTTACAGTCACCATGGATGGTACTAACCTTTCGTTACAGTGACCATGGATGGTACTAACCTTCCGTTACAGTGACCATGGACGGTACTAACCTTTCCTTACAGTGCCCGTGAGTTGTGGGGATGAAGACTTAGCGCCAATTTTAATTTGTTCAAGTCCAATGGTGTTGTCACATTGGACTGAACGAGCTTTAAAATTGTCGCTCTGTCAAACACCCGTTTGAGCCCTAATTTTAGTCTTGTTGGTCGCTCTGTCACACCCGTTTAAAACCGAAATATTTTCAGAGTATAGTTTAAGAACGAATTTATTTCAGAGTTCATATAATGATAGAAGTTTCCTAATGAAATCTAATAGGAAAAATATTCAGGATCGTCTCTACTGTTTTTATTAAACTCTGCTGTCATAAACATATGTTATAAATTATAGTATTTTAAGTAACTATTATGTAGGATGTAGTGACACCAGTCAATCACCTGACATAAGGCAGTGTTACCAAGCTCTAGCTCCTGGTCCTCATCTTACTTATGTAACTTCGTTAGTATCCAATCAATTTTCTCATGATTCAAGTCTGCTGTATTTCAGACGCTATAAAAGAAATCAAAGTAAATACCGAGTTTCAGCTCTTGTCCCCCGCTTTACTTTACTCATGTAATTTCTTTACTATCGGTTTAATCTTCCTGAAATTTAAACCCGCTATATTTCATGCCCTGTAAAGTAATTCTAAATAAATACCGAGTTCCAGCTCCCGTCCTCCACCTTAGTTCATTTGTGCAACTTCTTTAGTATCAAGCCAATTTTCCCTAAATTAAAAGCAGACATACTTCTGAGTAAGTAAAGAAAATGGAGTTACGGAACTCTAGCTCCTGTCCCCCACTTTGGTTCATTCGTACAACTTTGTTACTTTCCGCCCAATCCCCCGTAAATTTGCGATCGCTACATTTCTTAAACAGTAAATTAAATCAAAGTAAATATCGAGCTCCAGCTCCCATCTTCCGCCTTAGTTCAATGTACATCAAACTTAATTATTCCAGAACAAGTAAGTAGCTCTTATCCCTTACCTAATCACCTAATCAAAGTAAACAATTTCTCTCCTTCAATACTCCTGTTTACTCAGCTGTGTAAACAATCTGTAACGAAGGGGCCTTGTAGCCTGGTGGATAGCGCGCAGGACTCGTAATTCTGTGGCGCGGGTTTGATTCCCGCACGAGGCAGAAACAAATGGGCAAAGTTTCATTCACCCTGAATGCCCCTGTTACCTAGCAGTAAATAGGTACCTGGGAGTTAGTCAGCTGTCACGGGCTGCTTCCTGGGAGTGGAGGCCTGGTCGAGGACCGGGCCGCGGGGACACTAAAGCCCCGAAATCATCTCAAGATAACCTCAAGATGTAATAATAATCACACGGCCATAATACACCTCATCTCTCCCTCCCGCCTTCCTCCTTATCTTCCCCCCACTTACCCCCTCCACACCTTCCTCCTTCCATACCTCTCTACCTCCATTCCCCCCACCCCTATGTCTCATCTCCCTTACCTCCCCCACCCGTTACCTCCCCCTCCCTTACCATCCCCAATCCCCTTCCTCCCCCCTTCCCCAGATTCCGTCACAACTCTGCACCATCAAGAATGTAAATATTCAGCTATATTCTTACCAATCTTCTTGAGCTTATCTTGAGATGATTTCGGGGCTTAATGTCCCCGCGGCCCGGTCCTCGACCAGGCCTCCACCCTCAGGAAGCAGCCTGTGACCGCTGACTAACTCCCAGGTACCTATTTACTGCTAGGTAGCAGGAGCATCAGGGTGAAAGAAACTCTGCCTATTGTTTCTTGCCGGCGCCCGAGATCGAATCCGGGACCACAGGATGAAGCGTACGTACATACAGTGTTCTGTCCGCTCAGCCACCGGCTCCCGGCTCCCATATGTACATATTCTTTCCATCTTCACAGCATACTCTCTGTACAACTTTTATATTTATTATTTGTGTTCTCTGTAAGTTCAAATTATACCTTTTACCTGTTTCTTCCTGTTCTCCATTTTCTGCAAAATGTTCACAGCATGTTCAGTTTATATTACCCACAAGTTCACTGTGTTCATCGCATTCTCTTACATGCTTTCTGTGTTCTTTGTCATATTCTCTCATGTTCTCTGCGTTCATCGCATTCTCTTACATGTTCTTTAAAATCCAATAAACAATTGTTTCTGTCATTCAGTAACTAGTTCTTTGTCAACCGCACTAGTGTTCCGCTAATAGATTAGCTAAAATAGTCACCAAATTTATTTTAATAAATTACGTAAATGTATTTCTCGTTATCAACGTTAGTCACCTGGGAGTCTAACTCCCAGGTGACTATTTACTGCTAGGTGAACAGGAGCATTGAGCTGAAAGAAACATTTTGCCCATTTGTCTCCGCCTCCACCGGGAATCGAACCCGGAACCTCAGGACTACGAATGAATCCCGAGTGCTGTCCACTGTCAGGCGCTCAGGTCAGAAAATGTATTTTAACAGTATAATTAATAATAACAAAAATACAAGTTTGCTACGAAAAGGTGAACTAGTTGCTTGAAGAGCTTTGTGTGTTTTGTGACATAAGTGTTATTATTAAGTGTTTGACTGTAAATGTCTTAGTAAAACTGTCTTAGTGAACGCTGTTACTACATAAAAGTCAGTTATTTTATTACTTTTACTTGAAGTGTAAGTTTATTAGTACATAAAGTAGTACATGTTTAGTTTGATTTAATACTTAAAGTTGGTTGTGAGTACATAATGACATGTCTTAGTAAGCTTAGCACAAACTCTAGTTTACATATTTCTTGAACAAAGATGCTAGTGACTATTTTCTGATGATTAAAGAACGATTTTACTTGCAGTAAGAGTTTATTTTATGCACATAGAAGTTCTAAAGATTAAATCTTTTATATAAAGTCGCGTTAATGAGTGCAAATGTTAATTAAAATGATCTTGGAATGTATTATTGCTGCCTCGGAGAAATTCTTAAGAGGGTGAAGATGTTTTAGGATGTTTCTTTAATGCTCGAAGATGTCTTAGAGAACTACTTTCATGAACGAAGGTGAGTTAGAGAACAACTTTGATGAACGAAGATGTCCTAGACAGTTTCTTTGATGAACGAAGGTGAGTTAGAGAATAAATTCCAAGGATTGATGACTCTGAGAATAACTTTTGAGGCCATGAGTAGTATTTTGATGTCTTTGAGTGTGTCTTTAATGACTGTGAGTGTGTCTTTGTTGTCACTGAGTGTGATATTGATGTCTTTGAGTGTGTTATTGATGTTTTTGAGTGTGTTATTAATGTCTTTAATATTTTTGAGTGTGTTGTTGATGTCTTTGAGTGTGTTATTGATGTCTTTGAGTGTGTTATTGATGTCTTTGAGTGTGTTATTGATGTTTTTGAGTGTGTTATTAATGTCTTTAATATCTTTGAGTGTGTTGTTGATGTCTTTGAGTGTGTTATTGATGTCTTTGAGTGTGTTATTGATGTCTTTGAGTGTGTTATTGATGTCTTCGAGTGTGTTATTGATGTCTTCGAGTGTGTTATTAATGTCTTAAGAAGTAACTTTTGTGTCTTTTGAGTGTGTTATTGATGTCTTTGAGTGTGTAATAGATGTCTTTGAGTGTTTTATTGATGTCTTAAAGAGTAATTTTGATGTCTTTGAATGTGTTATTGATGTCTTTGAGTGTGTTATTGATGTCTTTGAGTGTGTTATTGATGTCTTTGAGTGTGTAATTGATGTGTTTGAGTGTGTTATTGATGTCTTTGAGTGTGTTACTGAAGTCTTTGAGTGTGTTATTGATGTCTTTAATCTCTTTGAGTGTGTTATTGATGTCTTTGAGTGTGTAATTGATGTCTGCGAATGTGTAATTGATGTGTTTGAGTGTGTTATTGATGTCTATGAGTGTGTTATTGATGTCTTTGAGTGCGTTATTGATGTCTTTAAGAGTGTTTTTTGATGTCTTTGAGTGTGTAATTGATGTGTTTGAGTGTGTTATTGATGTCTTTGAGTGTGTTACTGAAGTCTTTGAGTGTGTTATTGATGTCTTTAATCTCTTTGAGTGTGTTATTGATGTCTATGAGTGTGTTATTGATGTCTTTGAGTGCGTTATTGATGTCTTTAAGAGTGTTTTATTGATGTCTTAAAGAGTAATTTTGATGTCTCTGAGTGTGTAATTGATGTCTTTGAATGTGTTATTGATGTCTTTGAGTGTGAAATTGATGTCTTTGAGTGTGAAATTGATGTCTTTGAGTCTGTTATTGATGTCTTTGAGTGTGTTATTGATGCCTTTGAAGTCTTTGAATGTGTTATTGATGTCTTTGATCTCATTGAGTGTGTTATTGATGTCTTTAATCTCTTTGAGTGTGTTATTGATGTCTATGAGTGTGTTATTGATGTCTTTGAGTGCGTTATTGATGTCTTTAAGAGTGTTTTATTGATGTCTTAAAGAGTAATTTTGATGTCTCTGAGTGTGTAATTGATGTCTCTGAGTGTGAAATTGATGTCTTTGAATGTGTTATTGATGTCTTTGAGTGTGTAATTGATGTCTTTGAGTGTGTAATTGATGTCTTTGAGTGTGTTATTGATGTCTTTGAGTGTGTTATTGATGTCTTTGAGTGTGTAATTGATGTCTTTGAGTGTGTTATTGATGCTTTTGAAGTCTTTGAGTGTGTTATTGATGTCTTTGATCTCTTTGAGTGTGTAATTGATGTCTTTGAGTGTGTAATTGGTGTGTTTGAGTGTGTTATTGATGTGTTTGAGTGTTTTATTGATGTCTTTGAGTGCGTTATTGATGTCTTGTAGAGTATCTTCGACAATTTTCTTACTTAACGACGCATAATTTTAGTTAAGAACAGTGTTGAAAGATCCCTTCGGCTATTTCCGGTTGAGAGAAAGGTTATTTTAGTTAAGATATGACGAAAAGAAATTACACTTCATTATTTTTTCTTACTCCATGATGTATGTTTGTTAAGAAAGTATTGAACGAAGCTACACTTGAATATTTTTAGTTGAGAGAAATATTATTTTAGTTAAGAAGCTACAAGAAAATACGATGAATGTGGCTATTTTTAGTTGATTGACGAATAATTAAGTTAAGACATGAAGGAAAGATGATGAACGTGACTATTTTCTCAGTTGATTGACGAATAATTTTATTTAAGAAATAATAAGAAAAGATAATAAATGGGACTATTTTTAATTGATTGATGAATAATTTTACTTAAGAAACGATAAGAAAATCTGTCTTTGTAAATTTGTTACTGTATAAAGTGTAGATTAGTTTAAGAACAGTGCTGTTAAGAAATAATAAGTTGATAACGAGAAATACATTTACGTAATTTATTAAAATAAATTTGGTGACTATTTAACTAATCTATTAGGGGAACACTAGTGAGGTTGACAAAGAACTAGTTACTGAATGACAGAAACAGTTGTTTATTGTATTTTAAGGGGGCATTAGGGTTTCAATTTGCCCCAAAAATGCAATAAATGAAAACTCGTTCGATTTCAATCAAACTTTTTTGACAAGTTCTATATGAAAAGTGTTTCATCTGGTCCAAGTTGCAGCATCGTAGCATAAATAGGAAGGGAGAAAAAAAATAGTGAAGTAGGTGTCAAAATTATGCCAAAATGGTCAAAATCGATTATCAATCAAAAGTGTCAACTGAAATCATAGCTATGACTCTTTGCTATCACAATAGTATATATTAAACAAATATTATAATTAGTTTAATTGGAAAAAAATTTAAGAAAAAAAAATGTATTTTTTTTTTCATTTTTTTTCGGTCGATTTGCATCAAACTTACACACCTGACTGTACGTAAGCCTATCTGTAAGGATGCCAATTTTGGAGAAAATTGGTTGATGTCAACCTCAGCCACAGATTTTAGAACCTTAGACTTTATTTATTTATTTATTTATTTATTTATTTATTTATGCATATACAAGAATGTACATAAGGAATGTGAGGATACAAATATGGTAATTACAGTCTTGTAAAGCCACTAGCACGCGCAGCGTTTCGGGCAGAAACGCCCGAATTATTCATTTCTGTTTTTTTTCAATTGACACAAACGTTTACAAAACTGATTAATTTTTTATTCAATTTACATGAAACTTAGGCAGTATATGTGGAGGGCATGTCTCTACATTTGCATGTTTTCAGTTTTCTCTAAGTTCATTTATTGATTTCATAATAGCAATAAACATGCCATATTTGCATAATTTTCTGGGGGAACTTTGAACTTAAGTATTAAGAAAACTAAAGATGTTCTGGAAATTCTAAAACACACAATCCTTTTTTATATGCTAATGTATCAGAAAAGCGTCACAGAATAATCATATCTGAAACGTGTGTTCTGAAGTGTGGACTTGAAAATGTGTAAAAACCGTTGAAAAAAAAAAAAATCTCCCTTTCTATTTACGCTGCAGAACTGAAACTTGTGACAATTTCAGCACTTTTCATATACAACTAGTCAAATAATATTGGTTGACATTGAACAACTTTTCCAACACCACTCTAATGCCCCCTTAAAGAATATGTAAGAGAATGCGATGAACGCAGAGAACATGGGAGAATATGACAAAGAATACAGAAAACATGCAAGAGAATGCAATGAATGCAGAGAACATGGGAGAACATGATAAAGAATACAGAAAACATGTAAGAGAATGCGATGAACACAGTGAACTTGTTGGGAATATGAACTGAACATGCTGTGAACATTTTGCAGAACATGGAGAAACAGGTAAAAGATATAATTTGAACTTGCAGAGAACATGAATAATGGGTATAAAAGTTGTACAGAGAATATGCTGTGAACATGGAAAGAATATGTACATATGGTAAGAATATAGCTGTATATTTACATTATTGAGGGTGCAGAGTTGTGACTGAATCTGGGGAAGGGGGGAGTAGGGTGAGAAGGGCGAGGAAGGGGATTGGGGATGGTAAGAGAGGGGGAGGTAAGGGAGGGGGAAGGTTAGGAAGATGAGACATGGGGGTGAGCGGGATGGGGGGAATGGAGGGAGAGAGGGAGGTATGGAAGGAGGAAGGTGTGGAGGGAAGGGTAAGTGGGGGGTGGGGGAGATGAGGAGGAAGACAGGAGGGAGAGCTGAGGTGTATTATGACCGTGTGATTATTATTACCTCATTACAGATTGTTTACACAGCTGAGTAAACAAGAGTATTGAAGGAGAGTATTTGTTTACTTTGATTAGGTGACTGAATAAGGGATGAGAGCTACTTACTTGTCTGGAATAATTAGGTTTGATGAACATTGAACTAAGGCGGAGGACGGGAGTTGGAGCTGGGGTTTACTTTGATTTAATTTACTGTTTAAGAAATATAGCGGTCGTAGATTTACGGGGGATTGGACGGAAAGTAACAAAGTTGTACGAATGAACCAAGGTGGGGGACAGGAGCTAGAGTTCCGTAACTCCATTTTCTTTACTTACTCAGAAGTATGTCTGCTATAAATTTAGGGAAAATTGGCTTGATACTAAAGAAGTTGCACAAATGAACTAAGGTGGAGGACGGGAGCTGGAACTCGGTATTTATTTAGAATTAATTTACAGGGCCTGAAATATAGCGGGTTTAAATTTCATTAAGATTAAACCGATAGTAAAGATGTTACATAAGTAAAGTAAGGTTGAAACAGAGCTGAAACTCGGTCTTTGCTTTGATTTCTTTTATAGCGTCTGAAATACAGCGGTCTTAAATCATGAGAAAATTGATTGGATACTAACGAAGTTACATAAGTAAGATGAGGACCAGGAGCTAGAGCTTGGTAACACTGCCTTATGTCAGGTGATTGACTGGTGTCACTACATCCTACATAATAGTTACTTAAAATACTATAATTTATAACATATGTTTATGACAGCAGAGTTTAATAAAAACAGTAGAGACGATCCTGAATATTTTTCCTATTAGATTTCATTAGGAAACTTCTATCATTATATGAACTCTGAAATAAATTCGTTCTTAAACTATACTCTGAAAATATTTCGGTTTTAAACGGGTGTGACAGAGCGACCAACAAGACTAAAATTAGGGCTCAAACGGGTGTTTGACAGAGCGACAATTTTAAAGCTCGTTCAGTCCAATGTGACAACACCATTGGACTTGAAAAAACTAAAATTGGCGCTAAGTCTTCATCCCCACTACTCACGGGCACTGTAACGAAAGGTTAGAACCGTCCATGGTCACTGTAACGGAAAGTTACTACCATCCATGGTGACTGTAACGGAAGGTTAGTACCATCCATGGTGACTGTAACGAAAGGTTAGTACTATCCATGGTCACTGTAACGGAAGGTTAGTACCATCCATGGTGACTGTAACGGAAGGTTAGTACCATCCATGGTGACTGTAACGAAAGGTTAGTACCGTCCATGGTGACTGTAACAGAAGGTTAGTACCATCCATGGTGACTGTAACGGAAGGTTAGTACCATCCATGGTGACTGTAACGAAAGGTTAGTACCATCCATGGTGACTGTAACGAAAGGTTAGTACCATCCATGGTGACTGTAACGGAAGGTTAGTACCATCCATGGTGACTGTAACGGAAGGTTAGTACCATCCATGGTCACTGTAACGGAAGGTTAGTACCATCCAAGGTCACTGTAACAGAAGGTTAGTACCATCCATGGTCACTGTAACGGAAGGTTAGTACCATCCATGGTGACTGTAACGGAAGGTTAGTACCATCCATGGTCACTGTAACAGAAGGTTAGTACCATCCATGGTCACTGTAACGGAAGGTTAGTACCATCCAAGGTCACTGTACCGGAAGGTTAGTACCATCCATGGTGACTGTAACGGAAGGTTAGTACCATCCATGGTCACTGTAACAGAAGGTTAGTACCATCCATGGTCACTGTAACGGAAGGTTAGTACCATCCAAGGTCACTGTAACAGAAGGTTAGTACCATCCATGGTCACTGTAACGGAAGGTTAGTACCATCCATGGTGACTGTAACAGAAGGTTAGTACCATCCATGGTCACTAACGGTAGGTTAGTACCATCCATGGTGACTGAGGTAATCATGGTCACTGTAACGGAAGGTTAGTACCATTCATGGTCACTGTACCGGAAGGTTAGTACCATCCATGGTGACTGAGGTAATCATGGTCACTGTAACGGAAGGTTAGTACCATCCATGGTCACTGTAACGGAAGGTTAGTACCATCCATGGTCACTGAGGTAATCATGGTCACTGTACCGGAAGGTTAGTACCATCCATGGTCACTGAGGTAATCATGGTCACTGTAACGGAAGGTTAGTACCATCCATGGTCACTGTAACGGAAGGTTAGTACCATCCATGGTCACTAACGGAAGGTTAGTACCATCCATGGTCACTGTAACGGAAGGTTAGTACCATCCATGGTCACTGTAATGGAAGGTTAGTACCATCCATGGTCACTAACGGAAGGTTAGTACCATCCATGGTCACTGTAACGGAAGGTTAGTACCATCCATGGTCACTGAGGTAATCATGGTCACTGTTCTGGAAGGTTAGTACCATCCATGGTCACTGTACCGGAAGGTTAGTACCATCCATGGTCACTGAGGTAATCATGGTCACTGTAACGGAAGGTTAGTACCATCCATGGTCACTGTACCGGAAGGTTAGTACCATCCATGGTCACTGTACCGGAAGGTTAGTACCATCCATGGTCACTGTAACGGAAGGTTAGTATCATCCATGGTCACTGTACCGGAAGATTAGTACCATCCATGGTCACTGTAACGGAAGGTTAGTACCATCCATGGTGACTGTAACGGAAGGTTAGTACCATCCATGGTCACTGTAACGGAAGGTTAGTACCATCCAAGGTCACTGTAACAGAAGGTTAGTACCATCCATGGTCACTGTAACGGAAGGTTAGTACCATCCATGGTGACTGTAACGGAAGGTTAGTACCATCCATGGTCACTGTAACAGAAGGTTAGTACCATCCATGGTCACTGTAACGGAAGGTTAGTACCATCCAAGGTCACTGTACCGGAAGGTTAGTACCATCCATGGTGACTGTAACGGAAGGTTAGTACCATCCATGGTCACTGTAACAGAAGGTTAGTACCATCCATGGTCACTGTAACGGAAGGTTAGTACCATCCAAGGTCACTGTAACAGAAGGTTAGTACCATCCATGGTCACTGTAACGGAAGGTTAGTACCATCCATGGTGACTGTAACAGAAGGTTAGTACCATCCATGGTCACTAACGGTAGGTTAGTACCATCCATGGTGACTGAGGTAATCATGGTCACTGTAACGGAAGGTTAGTACCATTCATGGTCACTGTACCGGAAGGTTAGTACCATCCATGGTGACTGAGGTAATCATGGTCACTGTAACGGAAGGTTAGTACCATCCATGGTCACTGAGGTAATCATGGTCACTGTACCGGAAGGTTAGTACCATCCATGGTCACTGAGGTAATCATGGTCACTGTAACGGAAGGTTAGTACCATCCATGGTCACTGTAACGGAAGGTTAGTACCATCCATGGTCACTAACGGAAGGTTAGTACCATCCATGGTCACTGTAACGGAAGGTTAGTACCATCCATGGTCACTGTAACGGAAGGTTAGTACCATCCATGGTCACTAACGGAAGGTTAGTACCATCCATGGTCACTGTAACGGAAGGTTAGTACCATCCATGGTCACTGAGGTAATCATGGTCACTGTTCCGGAAGGTTAGTACCATCCATGGTCACTGTACCGGAAGGTTAGTACCATCCATGGTCACTGAGGTAATCATGGTCACTGTAACGGAAGGTTAGTACCATCCATGGTCACTGTACCGGAAGGTTAGTACCATCCATGGTCACTGTACCGGAAGGTTAGTACCATCCATGGTCACTGTAACGGAAGGTTAGTATCATCCATGGTCACTGTACCGGAAGATTAGTACCATCCATGGTCACTGTAACGGAAGGTTAGTATCATCCATGGTCACTGTACCGGAAGGTTAGTACCATCCATGGTCACTGTACCGGAAGGTTAGTACCATCCATGGTCACTGTACCGGTAGGTTAGTACCATCAATGGTCACTAACGGATGGTTAGTACCATCCATGGTCACTGTACCCGAAGGTTAGTACCATCCATGGTCACTGTACCGGAAGGTTAGTACCATCCATGGTCACTGTACCGGAAGGTTAGTACCATCCATGGTGACTGTAACGGAAGGTTAGTACCATCCATGGTCACTGTAACGGAAGGTTAGTACCATCCATGGTCACTGTACCGGAAGGTTAGTACCATCCATGGTCACTGTAACGGAAGGTTAGTACCATCCATGGTCACTGTAACGGAAGGTTAGTACCATCCATGGTGACTGAAACGGAAGGTTAGTACCATCCATGGTCACTGTAACGGAAGGTTAGTACCATCCATGGTCACTGTACCGGAAGGTTAGTACCATCCATGGTCACTGTACCGGAAGGTTAGTACCATCCATGGTCACTGTAACGGAAGGTTAGTACCATCCATGGTCACTGAGGTAATCATGGTCACTGTAACAATTAACCAGACATTTTTGGAGATGCTAACAGGGGTCTCCCCAATGCTGGAGAATATGGCTAAGTGGGCAGCTGCTTCCTGAGAAGGAGCAGCAATGACACATGAACCAGTACGGGTTAAAAGAAACAGAGGTATCCACTGAATTAGTGAGGTGTTTGTGGAGGAAGAAATCATCAGGCCGTGAAGAATTCAGATGGTTGAGATCAAAGTATTTTGTCCATGTAGCAGGGCCAAACAAGGTGTGGATCATACTACCACTGGTAGGAATCATGCAAAGTGCAGCTGGGGGGGGGGGGGGGAAAGGTGATGAGGTGGTCATCTCTGGGGTCGTGGAGCTCAAACCTACCACAGAGGTGGGAGGGGACTAGAGGGGGTTAGTCAAAAGGGTCAAAGGAGTAGCTTGGTCTGGGCTCAATGTAGCGGGGGCTAAAGAGCCCAATCTTCCAACACAGTCTGCCTCGGGGGCTTGGTCGCCCACCCCACGAGCCTGGGGGAAATTATAAGAGGATCATTCATTTGCATAGGAATGACCAGGTAATAATTTAATTTACGAATAAACCCCCATACCCACCATGGAGCCACAATTAGAAGCTAGAACACCCGGCAAGATGGGTGTATCATGAGTGTACTCCCCGCAATCATCACCTTAAGAACCGTCAGTCCGTCAAAATCAAGTTCAGCAATGAAGGCGAGGATTGACAATAAAAGCGTCCCCCTCCCTCGCAACGTCGGGTACCACAGATCTACGGGTGAAAGTGTGCCTCCCCAAACATCCGGGCTTCAAAACAGAAGATGTTCGAAAGAATAATGAAGCCATGCAAAAGATCGGTGGGAAATGACAATTAGAAAGAAGAAGACAGGGAAGGCAAAACGAAACATAAGAAAGAGGAAATAGCATCCAGCATGATTATTGAAGACGGCAGAGAACTGTCCCATGGAGCATCACACCCTGGCTGCTGCCCACTAAGCCCCTCTCACGAAAGGACAATGGGGTATGTCCTTTAGAAGCATAAGGCTACTAAAGGACACAGGAAATGCTGTCCCATGGAGCATCACACCCTGGCTACTGCCCACTAAGCCCCTCTCACGAAAGGACAATGGGGTATGTCCTTTAGAAGCATAAGGCTACTAAAGGACACAGGAAATGCTGTCCCATGGAACACCACACTCTGACAGCAGCCCGCCAAGCCTCCTCACGTCAACAACGGGCTGGAATGTGAAGGGGTGACGGTAGGAGACCAACTCCACCGTCACCCGGCGTTAAACCCAAAACTACTGCAGCAGACAACGACTGTCAAGTGGAAGGCAGTACAGGGGCTATGCTGACCCAAACCAACACTGCTGCAACCCTACCAACAGCCTTGTTAACTCTGCCTCAGGGGAATAGGAAACTACTAGTCAGGGGCTGTTTTATGAGGGTTCCAAGAAAACCTTTGTCACACAGAGGGCGACAGAACAAATGGAATTCAAACAAGTGATGCAGGTCACCCTGAATATACTTGGGTTTTTATCTAACAGTGGACCTAATCCCTACAACATAGTCAAACCCTACATTCCCTAGGGTGGTTACCTCAGACCTGTATTCTCTATAGTCGTGGACACAATCCCATCTGACCTACATGTACCAGGTCTAGGGATCACAATTAAACATTTAAAACAGCATCGAGTCAAATTAGCTGACCCATAAAACAAATCTGACCGTATCGAAGATACAGGAGTGTTAATTGGGCCAGATTATTATAAATTCATCTCTGGCAAACACCAATTGCACGGGATGACCGTACTGAACTCTGCAGGTGGAAAGTCCCATTGTGTGAAGAGAACTAGAATGGTGGCGATGTGATTATAAACTAGTGGAGATATTGACTCTTATACGTTTCACCTTTTTTAAGCTGGGTCTTTCCCTCTAACCCCGTCCACTCCCACAGCAGTACACAGGTGCACATAGTTGCACAGCAGTACACAGGTGCACATAGTTACACAGCAGTACACAGGTGCACATAGTTACACAGCAGTACACAGGTGCACATAGTTACACAGCAGTACACAGGTGCACATAGTTACACAGCAGTACACAGGTGCACATAGTTACACAGCAGTACACAGGTGCACATAGTTACACAGCAGTACACAGGTGCACATAGTTACACAGCAGTACACAGGTGCACATAGTTACACAGCAGTACACAGGTGCACATAGTTACACAGCAGTACACAGGTGCACATAGTTACACAGCAGTACACAGGTGCACATAGTTACACAGCAGTACACAGGTGCACATAGTTACACAGCAGTACACAGGTGCACATAGTTACAAAAGCAGTGTGTAAACAAGAGGCTGGGTTGATATATTTGGAGGAGAGTGTTGTTATGATCTCAGCCTGCAGGAGAAACGAGTCTCCCTTCTTGAGAGTTATTCAGCAAGCCTGACCTAACTAGAAGGTCTAGCAAAATTTGAGGTGATAACGCATATGTAAAATAGTTGGTTGGATATGTGTAACAGTTTGAGATTATGGGCAATGCAGAAGAAAATAGATAAATGACTGGCTAGGAGATGTGGACATTTTGCTGGAGGCTTGAGGCTCGCTTCCGGAGGACTTTGCCCTCACTTGAGTGCCAGACACCGCAGGGGGAAGCCGCGCTTCGTTTGAGCTCCCGTCAGAAGGGAACCCCTAGTGATATATCTCTAAGAGAAGAGAAGTGTGCAGACGTGCCAGCTGTGGAATTGAGCTGAGAACGTTGTGGTGTCAAGTCTTGGACGGCGAGGAGAGTTTAATAAGCTGCTCAGAGGCATTTTCGTGGGCTGTGTGGAGCGCCCTGACCAGACGCCGTCAGAGGGAAAGTGCCCTCGACCTTATAATCTGTGGTTTGTCTTTGGGGAAGAAGTTGCTGAGAACTTCGAAGCCAGCACAGAAGGAGTAGTTGATGGGACTCCCAGGTAGTGGAACAGAGGACCTCGAGCTGTGTGAAAAGCAGTGAAGAGGAGTGTCACGTGCTTCTGTAGAGGTGGAGAAGCACCATAGTTGCTCGAGGAAACTTCATGGTGTAGCAGCCAAGAGAGCTGTGGAGGACCCTAGCAGAAGGGTGAAGCACCGTAGTTACTCAAGGAAACTTCATGATAGCAGCCTGGAGGAGCTGCAGAGGATCCTGGTAGTGAAGCCCGGAAGAACCTAAAGATATTAGGGTAGTGAACTTCCAGAGGTGGAAGGGGAAGTTCTGGTGGATTACTTAAAGGGAGTTGATAGTGTTTGATTGTCATTAGTGTGCAAGACGCAGTGAGAGGTGAGTGACTGTTTGCATTCTTATGTCAAGGAGTGTTTTATACTGAAGTTTAGAGTTACAGTCGTAGGCTGGATTACCTACAGATGTATGCGTTCCAGGACTGACAGTGATCGATTGATCATTGTTGTGTATCAATGAACATTTATACTGATATATGTTATTGCATTCAAGTGCTGATTTTCTATATATATATTATCTTGCTGATGGTGCAACAGTGTATGTAGACTTGATCAACTTGAGGAGGTTGATAGTATCAGGTGGTGAACCAGGAGATAGGATACCACTTGACAAGCTAATGATAGAGTTCTGATGGTGTTGGAGTGCAACCTGATTGTAATATTATAGAGTATAGGATTCATTATTATTATATGTGTGTATGTATCGTGTATGTGCTTTATCCAGTAAATGTATCCCAATTTGCTGGTGTTTGCCCTTGTCCTAGTGAGGCTTCCCAGGAGGTAGTAAAGAAGGAGAGAGAGAGAGAAAGAACCAAGAACCACTGCCGTGGACAGGGTAAAAGGTAATACTAATAAGTCAAAAGGGGATTGAGGAGATCATATCACCTAAGGAGAGAGTGGGGAGTCACAGCGGCTCGAGTGGGTGTGTGCACGTGACAACGAGGCTAAGTGTTGGAGCCGCATCCCCTAAACGTGTGACGCTGAGCCCCTCTCCAAGAGCCAGAAGTGCCAAGGGTGATCTCCTAATATAAGCACTCTACCGAGTTGTGTGGGTTGGGTTGTCCGTAGAGAAGAATCAACGACAACATCAACCAACCCACAGTCTATAAAAGTGTGAAGCCCAGACTGTTACTGGGTCTCAGCCAGCAAGGGAGGCGCCACGCTGCCAGATGCATCAGTGTAAACATTGCCCCAACATCCCATTGGAGTGTTTAAGGCACTCAACAACGGGTCGTTAGCAGTGTCTCCTATGACCAACTGCTCATACGTCGTACCTTTCCATACTTTTGTCTTGGTGTCGAGAATGGCTGATCTTAATTACCTCAGGGAATGTTATTGATGAACAATCGTCAACTGACTTACCAAGTGTTTGACCATATGTTGATTTATTGGTAACTATTTTTGGCCAGGATGTGAGGGTTATGTGGTGAAGATATTGAGCACATGAGCACATTAGTTGTATGTACAGTTTTGGCCAGGAAGTGAATGTCATAAGGTGAAGATATTGAACACATGAGCACATTAGATATATGTACAGTTTTGACCAAAGGTTCACCTCAGTTACAGAGGAGACAGTCACGTGTGATATAAGATAATTAACAACATGTTTGTGACATGGTGTAACGGGAGTGTTGAGGAGAGTTCAAGAAGAGTACACTGAGGGGTTGTGGGTCCAGCCTCAGTTAATATCAATATTGGTCATCGTCATTTATTTGTATTAAATGTTTTAATTTTTTACTTAGGAGTTTATTTCCTACCTCTGCAGGTGTGGAAGTGACCCGAGAGTAATTAAAGCCCATCACTATTTCTCGAATGCATATAGATACTAATCAGGATGGGAATAATCAAATTAGTGAAAAAATCCTTAGGAGCCGTGATGAGGATTCGAACCTATGTGGTGGGAATTCCCACGCACACACCCCAGACAATCAGGCCACGACATGGGAAAAGGACTGCAATTTGGAGTTCTGTTGAACACACGAGGGTTTCCTGAGGCTTCTACTGAAGCCGGACCAGGATTTTCGCACAATCCCCCCCCCCCATGCACTCTGACAAAGTGCATGGGGGGGTAATCACATGTTAGTGTCATTACTCTGTGTATTAAAAGAGGAGCATCAGATGTAGAACATTCCTTGATGACAGCGAGAGTGCATGGGGGGGGGGGGGATTGTGTGAAAATCCTGGTCAGGCTTCAGTGGAAGCCTCAGGACATTCTCATGTGTTCAGCAGAACTCCAGGTTGCAATCCTTTTCCATGTTGTCGCCTGATTGTCTGAGGCGTGTGCATTGGACTACCAAACACATAGGTTGTTAGTGTGATTACTCGCTGTAAATTAAATTAGTATTGATGAGGATTGCTAAACAAGCCCTCGTACTGATTTTTTTGGCTTACACCAATTTCTTTGTCGTCCTCCGTGCATGAAACTTCGTTTATAATAATAGGTTCACTATTGGAGGAGATTTTTATTACTATTTCACATACTTGAAGAAATATTTTGGAGTGTTCTTTTTCTTTTGATTGGCTTTCTGTTCTAATTTACAAGGCTTTACAAGAATGTAAAAACATCATTGCTACGTATTCTTATAAACCCAATGTACCTACTTTTACATACAAATAAATAAATAAATATATAAATAAATGTCATTTCTTCAATCTGGTATGGTTGGTGGACGTATGGTTGATGTGAGGCCTCACCAGGTGACTCTCTGGGTGTTACTGGCATCAGTGAAGTGCCAGAAGCAGAGCTTTCTTTCCTTCACAGTTGAGGGGAGGAACCAGTGGAGCTGGGGGTGCCCAAAGCCTCACTGGGACAACGACTATCCAAAGTGGACCTCTGGGCTCATATTGCTGCTCAGCAACGACAGCAGTGACTTGTCGACACTCCCAAATTGGGTGAGAAAGAACTAAGAAATTATCCCCCCCCTATATATATATATATATATATATATATATATATATATATATATATATATATATATATATATATATATTATTAAATATGACCGAAAAAGTAAGATTAATAATTCTAACATGAATTTTCTCAATAATTCTTATGTTTCTTTCCACTGTCGATGGTAATTGAAGAAATTACCAAATTGAAGAAATTAGTCTGACATCAGGTACCTGATGTCAGACATCTGCAGGGGCTGAAGGAGGCATTTGAGCGGAATTCTGTGTTGCGTTTCACTTACGAGATGGAGAAGGATGGGAAGCTGCCCTTTCTAGATGTAACAGTCATGGAAAGGAGCGGAGGTTTCCACACTGCAGTCTACACTAAGGAAACAAACATAGGAATGTGCCTCAACGCCAACAGTGACTGCCCAGACAGGTACAAGAGGAATGTTGTTAACGCCTATGTCGACCGTGCTCTCAGCCACAGCTCAGGATGGAAGCAAGTCGATGAAGAACTCTGTATGGTAAGGCAGGGCCTAGTCAACAACAGCTTCTCCAATGGATTCGTTGAAGACATCATAAGAAGGAAGGTGAAACGCCATGCAACCTCTGAAGAGACACCTAACACAACACCTGTACCCCCTATTAGACTATTTTACAGGAACTTCTTTTCCACAGCTCATAAAACGGAGGAAAGGGTCCTGAAAGATATTGTTAATAGAAACGTTATCCCTACAGACAAAAATCAGAAGATACAATTGACGATTTACTATAAAACCAAAAAAACGGCCAACCTACTCATGAGAAACTCTCCAGACACAAAGCAGAACACTTTAAAAGAGACCAATGTCGTCCATGCGTTCAAATGCCTACTTGGGGACTGTAAGCCTCAAAGAACTCAGTATAAAGGCAAGACAACAACATCTCTTTCCAGGCGATTAACGATGCATAAGCAACAGGGTACCATTAAGGAATATATAATCTCTTCCCACAACCAGACCATCACCAAAGAAGTCTTAACAGAAAACACAGAAATCATCGATAGATACAGCGATAGCAGGCGGTTTGATATCTGCTAGGCACTACACATCAAGAAGTCAACACCAGCACTCAACAGCAAATTAATGCACAACTATATTCTACCCACTTCAAGACTCCGCACCAATATAGAAGCATCAAGAAATATGGGCCAATAGGCCCTTTGCAGTTACTTCCATTCTTCCCTTTAATTTACCCAATATTATACCCATTGTTTCATGTTCTGTCTTGTGTTGAAAGTTTGTTTTCACCTCATCCAAAACTGTTGTAACATATCATCTCACCCAAATGCAGATATATAAGATAAGTGATAGCCGAAGCTATTTGAACCACTTCCCCGCTGGCACTTGGATGGTAATCTTGGGCATAGCATTTTATCAAATCATCTCATTCTTTGGGGCACACGTGAGGAACACAAATGCGAACAAGTCTGAATGGTCCCCAGGACTATATGCAACTGAAAACTCACACCCCAGAAGTGACTCGAACCCATACTGCCAGGAGCAATGCAACTGGTATGTACAGGACTCCTTAATCTGCTTGACCATCACGACCAGACAAAAGGAATCCACTTGACCATCACGACATGGTTTAGAGGAGACGGGTGTAGGTGGACAGGGAGGCAAGGAAGGGCCTTCAGGCCATTGTACATAAGTATGCATGAATACAATATAAAGTATATATATATACAGCATGTGTATCAAAACCATGTCTATGTGGTATACATCTCACTGTGCCAAAATCTATTTTAATGTTAGAGGACAATGTAATGAACAATAATGAAAGGGAAATTACACAGTATACAAGACAGTAATACATCCGAGATCTAAATTAATACATTCTCCATCATAGTTCACATAATATTTCCTATACAGCATTATGTAGCATTCCATAATATAAGCATATACGGATGTTTTTCAAGCTACATGACATTAGGCTACTGCTATTCACTAGAATTCTAATATATATCCACAAATACATGGCAAGGACTTATGGTACAGAAATATAATTTACATAGATATATGTGGCACACATTGGCAATACACATTTAATACAAGTGTGTTGTTGAAAAGAGAATAACTACATAAATTAATATTCGTGATACTAGGCTAATCAGCCAAGACATCACTATACAGTTTGAGCATATCATACACCAGCTACAGTATGATCATACTGGTGTACGTGTGGTTATAACACCACCTCACACCCATATGGTAATATTGCAACACACCATGGTCGAGTATGGTAATATCACAACACACCATGGTCCAGTATGGTAATATCACAACACACCATGGACCAGTATGGTAATATTACAACACACCATGGGCCAGTATGGTAATATCACAACACACCATGGGCAAGTATGATAATATTACAACACACCATGGACCAGTATGGTAATATCACAACACACCATGGACCAGTATGGTAATATCACAACACACCATGGACCAGTATGGTAATATCACAACACACCATGGACCAGTATGGTAATATCACAACACACCATGGACCAGTATGGTAATATCACAACACACCATGGTCCAGTATGGTAATATCACAACACACCATGGACCAGTATGGTAATATCACAACACACCATGGACCAGTATGGTAATATCACAACACACCATGGTCCAGTATGGTATTTTTTTTTTTTAGATATATACAAGAGTTGTTACATTCTTGTACAGCCACTAGTACGCGTAGCGTTTCGAGATGGTCCCTGGAATACGATCCCCCTGCCGCGAAGAATCGTTTTTTCATCCAAGTACACATTTTACTGTTGCGTTAAACAGAGGCTACAGTTAAGGAATTGCGCCCAGTAAATCCTCCCCGGCCAGGATACGAACCCATGACATAGCGCTCGCGGAACGCCAGGCGAGTGTCTTACCACTACACCACGGAGACTGACGGAGACTTGCAATATCACAACACACCATGATTCAGTATGGTAATATCACAACACACCCTTGTGACAGTGAAATAGCAGTGATAGTGAGGTAATGGTGATATTGCAGTGGTAGTGAGGTGATGGTGCTATGGCAGTGATAGTGAGGTGATGGTGATGTGGCAGTGATAGTGAGGTGATGGTAGTATAGCAGTGATGGTGAGATAGTGGTGCTGTAGCAGTGATATATCAGTGAATGTAAGAAGAAAATATATCAGTGTGAGGTGATAATGCGGTGAAAGAGAAATGATGTTGGTGTAGCAGTGATAGTGTTATGTGATAGTGAGCTGTTGGTGATATAACAGTGACAACAGCTGTCATATAGTGACACCAACAATTTGTTACTCAACATGGTCAGTACATGACCCCAAGTGTGGGGCCTCAGGTGATGGTGATATATAGTGGTGATAGTGAAGCTACAGTGATACAGCAATGATAGGTTACAGTACTGGGAAGATATAGCAATGATGGTGATACAGCCGTGTTTGTCAGGTATATGATATCAAAGTATAAATACCAAACTGTTAAATACCAGAGATAGTGAAATTATGATGACATAGTGATAAAGGTGTGTCCTTAAATTACATTGGTATCAAAACACGCAGCCCATGGTGATGCAGGAGTGATGGTGGTGGTACAGTGAAACAGAGTGGCAGCACAACACCAGAGTAGTGATGGTGATGGTACAGTGAACTAGAGTGGCAGCACAACACCACAGTAGTGATGGTGGTGGTACAGTGAACTAGAGTGGCAGCACAACACCACAGTAGTGATGGCGGTGGTACAGTGAACTAGAGTGGCAGCACAACACCACAGTAGTGATGGTGATGGTACAGTGAACTAGAGTGGCAGCACAACACCACAGTAGTGATGGTGATGGTACTGTGAACTAGAGTGGCAGCACAACACCACAGTAGTGATGGTACAGTGAACTAGAGTGGCAGCACAACACCACAGTAGTGATGGTGGTGGTACAGTGAACTAGAGTGGCAGCACAACACCACAGTAGTGATAGTGATGGTATAGTGAACTAGAGTGGCAGCACAACACCACAGTAGTGATGGTGATGGTACAGTGAACTACAGTGGCAGCACAACACCACAGTAGTGATGGTGATGGTACAGTGAACTAGAGTGGCAGCACAACACCACAGTAGTGATGGTGATGGAACAGTGAAACAGAGTGGCAGCACAACACCAGAGTAGTGATGGTGATGGTACAGTGAACTAGAGTGGCAGCACAACACCACAGTAGTGATGGTGATGGTACAGTGAACTAGAGTGGCAGCACAACACCACAGTAGTGATGGTGGTGGTACAGTGAACTAGAGTGGCAGTACAACACCACAGTAGTGATGGTGGTGGTACAGTGAACTAGAGTGGCAGCACAACACCACATTAGTGATGGTACAGTGAACTAGAGTGGCAGCACAACACCACAGTAGTGATGGTGGTGGTACAGTGAACTAGAGTGGCAGCACAACACCACATTAGTGATGGTACAGTGAACTAGAGTGGCAGCACAACACCACAGTAGTGATGGTGGTGGTACAGTGAACTAGAGTGGCAGCACAACACCACAGTAGTGATGGTGATGGTACAGTGAACTAGAGTGGCAGCACAACACCACAGTAGTGATGGTGGTGGTACAGTGAACTAGAGTGGCAGTACAACACCACAGTAGTGATGGTGGTGGTACAGTGAACTAGAGTGGCAGCACAACACCACATTAGTGATGGTACAGTGAACTAGAGTGGCAGCACAACACCACAGTAGTGATGGTGGTGGTACAGTGAACTAGAGTGGCAGCACAACACCACATTAGTGATGGTACAGTGAACTAGAGTGGCAGCACAACACCACAGTAGTGATGGTGGTGGTACAGTGAACTAGAGTGGCAGCACAACACCACATTAGTGATGGTACAGTGAACTAGAGTGGCAGCACAACACCACAGTAGTGATGGTGGTGGTACAGTGAACTAGAGTGGCAGCACAACACCACAGTAGTGATGGTGATGGTACAGTGAAACAGAGTGGCAGCACAACACCAGAGTAGTGATGGTGATGGTACAGTGAGCTAGAGTGGCAGCACAACACCACAGTAGTGATGGTACAGTGAACTAGAGTGGTAGCACAACACCACAGTAGTGATGGTGATGGTACAGTGAACTAGAGTGGCAGCACAACACCACAGTAGTTATGGTGATGGTACAGTGAAACAGAGTGGCAGCACAACACCAGAGTAGTGATGGTGATGGTACAGTGAGCTAGAGTGGCAGCACAACACCACAGTAGTGATGGTGATGGTACAGTGAGCTAGAGTGGCAGCACAACACCACAGTAGTGATGGTGATGGTACAGTGAACTAGAGTGGCAGCACAACACCACAGTAGTGATGGTGGTGGTACAGTGAACTAGAGTGGCAGCACAACACCACAGTAGTGATGGTGGTGGTACAGTGAACTAGAGTGGCAGCACAACACCACAGTAGTGATGGTGGTGGTACAGTGAACTAGAGTGGCAGCACAACACCACAGTAGTGATGGTGGTGGTACAGTGAACTAGAGTGGCAGCACAACACCACAGTAGTGATGGTGGTGGTACAGTGAACTAGAGTGGCAGCACAACACCACAGTAGTGATGGTGGTGGTACAGTGAACTAGAGTGGCAGCACAACACCACAGTAGTTTTTTTTTTTCTTTTTATTGTTAAAACAAAGTAAAACAGCGTACATGCAACCATATAAACAGTAAAGCATAGAATTACAAAGAACATTGAAAGACATAAAATAACACAGAGCAACATAACAGAAAAGAGAAAACAAAGAACAAAAAAATTCATAGGAAAGTACATGAACTACACATAAAAACAGCTAGTCAAAACAGTACAAGCAGTGATCCATAAAGCACAAAGACACATGAGAACAACAGAAAGAAAACATAAAACAAAAAAAAAACAAATAAGCGTACAACAGAAACAAAAAAAACTCAGAATGACATGGTACAAAATAATACAAATCTAGTAACAAGCCAGCCTGAAAGGCCACACAAGCAATACTACAAGCCAAGACAGACAGAAAGTTCATAACCGGAACACGCAGGAACCGGCAAACAAACACACATACAATACAATACAATTTTATTTAGGTAAGGTACATACATACAATAAATATTTACAAGGATTGTTTAACTTATAGGTATAGCTAGTACATACAATGCCTAAAGCCACTATTACGCAAAGCGTTTCGGGCATGATAAACTTAAATGACAAGCTTAATACTAATTGAGCATAATGAGTAGAATGAAAACAAGAAATGAAAACATAGATGAAAAAGCAGCACAAATACAATTATGTCGACAAACAGCGCTCTTTATAGAAAAAAACAGACATTGGTTGACAATAGAAGGGTAAGGTAGGTTACAGGTAATTTATTAGGTATAGCTTCGCTTTTAACTTAAACTGGTTGAGAGAGGTACAGTCTTTAACATGGTTGGGAAGGTCATTCCACATTCTGGGCCCCTTGATTTGTAGAGCATTTCTAGTTTGATTAAGTCGTACTCTAGGAATATCAAAACTGTATTTATTTCTGGTGTGATGCTCATGGGTTCTGATACAACCTTCTATGAAGCTTTTGAGATCAGGATTGGCATTATAGTTTAGCGTTTTATATATGTATAATACACATGAGAGAATGTGCAGTGACTTAATGTCTAACATATTCAGAGATTTAAGTAGGGGTACCGAGTGGTGTCTGGGGCCAGAATTGGATATTGTCCTAATAGCAGCTTTGTGTTGAGTAATTAGAGGACGTAAGTGATTTTGGGTAGTAGAGCCCCAAGCACAAATACCATAGTTGAGATATGGATAGATAAGGGAGTAATAGAGAGTCACCAGGGCAGGGCGTGGTACATAATATCTGATCTTAGAAAGAATGCCCACAGTTTTTGAAACTTTTTTTGATATGTTTAGAATGTGTCCCTGGAAATTAAGCTTGTGGTCAATGAGAATGCCAAGGAATTTGCCATCTAATTTGTTACAAATTTGGGTATTGTTTATTTTGAGATTTATTTGATTAGAGGATTTATTGCCAAACAGAATATAAAAGGTTTTGTCAATGTTAAGGGTGAGTTTGTTGGCAGTTAGCCACAGATGGACTTTATTTAGCTCAGTATTTACTGTGGCATTTAGAGCAAGGGGATCAGGACTGGAGTAAATGAAGGTTGTGTCGTCAGCAAATAGAATTGGTTTGAGGTGTTGGGAGGCATTTGGAAGGTCATTAATGTAGATGAGAAAGAGGAGAGGGCCAAGTATGCTGCCCTGGGGAACACCAATGTTGATGGGTAGGGTGGGAGAAATTGTATTATTCACAGAAACATATTGGAGCCTGTCAGTAAGGTAGGATTTGAGGTATTGTAGGGAGTGTCCTCTGACTCCATAATGATGTAATTTAAGAAGAAGGTTTTGGTGGTTGACAGTGTCAAAAGCTTTACGCAGGTCCACAAACAACCCAACAGAGAACTCATTTTTATCAAGAGCTGTATGAATCGAGTTAAGCATACTAATAAGTGCATCGTTAGTGCTTTTTTTGGGTCTGAAGCCATATTGGCAAGGGCTAAGTATATTGAGTTTGGCCAAATATGAGTAAAGCTGCTTATAGATTAGTTTTTCAAAAATTTTTGACAAGTTTGGCAGGATAGATATAGGTCTGTAGTTGTTAACATCTGTGAGATTACCACATTTGTGGACAGGCGTTACTCTCGCTTTTTTTAGAATATCTGGGAAGGTTTGGAGTTCAAGTGACTTGTTGAAGAGCAAAGCAATAGCAGGGGCTAAAGATCTGGAGGCTTTTTTGTAAATTAAAGTTGGTATCTCCTCAAGGGCACCAGACTTGGTTTTAAGGGAAAGGATTATCTCATTGACATCAGTGGAATTAATAGGCTTTAGGTACAGAGACTGTGGATAGTTACCTGAAAGATAGTCATTAATGTCTGTACTGGAAGATGGAATATCATTTGCAAGGGATGAACCAATGGAAGAGAAGAACCTATTGAACTCAGTAGCAGAATCAGAGGCTGAAAGCTGACCATCGTTATTAGACAGGAGAGTCGGTTTGTTATTTAAAGACTTCTTTGATCCCAATATTTGAGAAATTGTTCTCCAAGTTTGTTTAATGTTGCTCTTTATTTGGGTAAATTTATCTTCGTAGTATTTAGTTTTGGCTCGTCTAATTATCTTAGACAGCAATAATGAGTAATTCTTTGAGAATTCTTTGGAGACAATTCCTAACCTATACTTCTTCTCAAGGTCATGTTTTTTATTAATAGATTTAAGTATTCCCTTTGTAAGCCAGGGATTGTTAAGCCTTTTGGTTGTGACTTGTTTTGTAAGCATACAAACAGCCCTAGAACCAACACAAGCAACAGAACACAACACACACACAGCACAGCCAAAAAAAAGTGCACTCAGAACAAATACACAAACACACCGCCCAACAGGGCGAAACCAAACACGGAGACAAACCAGACATAGAACCGCAGACACGGTAAGAAAATAAACAGAGTACCCAAATAAACACAGGCGCTAACGATATTTGTCTGGAAACTCCTTGGCTGGGAAGCGCAAGCAGTACGCCTCCCAGATCAGCTGGACGTCCTCGGACACTTGTCTACCAGGAGACGCACAAGGCCGAGGCATCCAATCAGGCACCCCATAAATAAACCCCTTCAACCTCGGTACCCAAATAGTCGACGAGCACCACGGGCCCTCACGCACCCGGTCGTCCCAAACGAGGTCCAAAACCCGTGACTTAGGGACCACGCCCTCGTCGGCTGCGAGCACAGGGAGGGGGTCCACACTAGGTGGTTTCGCACTGGTATCGGCACTGGGAGGTTCGTCGGGCGCCGCACAGGGCTCCGTACCAACCGGTGCACGAGGCTTCTCACGAGGCTTCACACGAGGCTGCACACTAGGGGAACCCGCAAAGGACACAGACGAGTCGGGGCCCCCTCCACCAAGCACATGAGCAGAGGCACCTCGGCGCACATCCTTCCGTAAGACCAGGACGAGGTCCCGTGCGGCAGGAGCAACCTCCCACCGAGGGGAGTCATCAGCAGTAGGTATAGGGGGTGATTCCGGAGGCAGCACAGAGCCCCCACAGCACCGCCAACCACGACAGGAGACGTCGGAACAACGTATTCTTCCACCTCCACCCAAGGCACCCCACAAAGGGGGGACACTCTGGACCCGCCTCGAGCGCTTGGAGACAGGCTGCCGGTCATCCAAGCTATCACCCCCATCATCCCGTAACACAGTAGAACACTCCAATGGACGCGCTTTCAAGGCCCGGCCCCTGAGAACCGCAGCCTCCACGACCGGGGGCACTGGACCACTCACCACAGGAGACTCCCCGTCGCTAACATCCAAAGGGACAGGAGACGCCACATGTAGGGACGGAGCAGGCACGGGCGGCTGAGACGGAGCGGGCAAGGGCGACAGGGGCAGGGACGTCAAAGGCAGGGAAGCCGGTGACGGGGGCGAGGCCGCCACAACCCCTACGTCAACATCCACACCACCACCCAACACCGGGGTCGAAACCAGCAGGGAAGCAACATCCTGACCATCACGGGGAGACAGGTCCGGGGCCAACAGCGGGGGAAAATCCTCCTCCTGGAAAAGGTTGACAGGGGTGACCCGGCGCTCCTCACACCCGGCGGCCAGGTGACCCGGCAGGCCGCACCGGAAACAAGTCCGAGGTTGTCCTGCGTGAAAAACACGAATCGGGAACCCCAACAGCATGATGGAGGACGGCACAGAACCCCGGAGGCGCATGACGAGAGTTCGGGTCCCACACGGAACCCCCTTCCATCTCCCGTTAGGGACAGCATTCATCCTCACATGTAGAACCCGCCCAAACCGGGCAAAGTACCTACGTAGAAGATCCTCAGGGAACTCAAAAGGCATCCCATGCACAGCCACATACGTCGTGGCTCCACAACGGTCGGATATGGTTACCGACCCACCATCCCCAGGAAGATCGAAAGAGCGCCCATCATAGCGCGTGACGATATCTTGATAAATCGCCGGAGAGTTGAACTTGACTATCGCTCGCCGGCCGGCGAGCAGCTGCACACCACATACAGACTCCACTGGGACACGTAACATATCAATCATTACCACCTCCACAGCGTGGTACGAAGCAATCCCAGAAAACTCCAGGCCAATGGAGGCCTGCCTGGAGACACGGGGAACAGGCTCCCCCATGATCGCAGACCGTCACGGCCCCAAGGGCCCGTCAACAATAACACAGTACACAAGCCACATCAGCAGCGACACCAGGTCCTCACTCCTCGCCGGGTCAACAACAACTGCTTTACACCACAGTAGTGATGGTGGTGGTACAGTGAACTAGAGTAGCAGCACAACACCACAGTAGTGATGGTGGTGGTACAGTGAACTAGAGTGGCAGCACAACACCACAGTAGTGATGGTGGTGGTACAGTGAACTAGAGTAGCAGCACAACACCACAGTAGTGATGGTGGTGGTACAGTGAACTAGAGTGGCAGCACAACACCACAGTAGTGATGGTGGTGGTACAGTGAACTAGAGTGGCAGCACAACACCACAGTAGTGATGGTGGTGGTACAGTGAACTACAGTGACAGCACAACACCACAGTAGTGATGGTGGTGGTACAGTGAACTACAGTGGCAGCACAACACCACAGTAGTGATGGTGGTGGTACAGTGAACTAGAGTGGCAGCACAACACCACAGTAGTGATGGTGGTGGTACAGTGAACTAGAGTGGCAGCACAACACCACAGTAGTGATGGTGGTGGTACAGTGAACTAGAGTGGCAGCACAACACCACAGTAGTGATGGTGGTGGTACAGTGAACTAGAGTGGCAGCACAACACCACAGTAGTGATGGTGGTGGTACAGTGAACTAGAGTGGCAGCACAACACCACAGTAGTGATGGTGGTGGTACAGTGAACTAGAGTGGCAGCACAACACCACAGTAGTGATGGTGGTGGTACAGTGAACTAGAGTGGCAGCACAACACCACAGTAGTGATGGTGGTGGTACAGTGAACTAGAGTGGCAGCACAACACCACAGTAGTGATGGTGGTGGTACAGTGAACTAGAGTGGCAGCACAACACCACAGTAGTGATGGTGGTGGTACAGTGAACTAGAGTGGCAGCACAACACCACAGTAGTGATGGTGGTGGTACAGTGAACTAGAGTGGCAGCACAACACCACAGTAGTGATGGTGGTGGTACAGTGAACTAGAGTGGCAGCACAACACCACAGTAGTGATGGTGGTGGTACAGTGAACTAGAGTGGCAGCACAACACCACAGTAGTGATGGTGGTGGTACAGTGAACTAGAGTGGCAGCACAACACCACAGTAGTGATGGTGGTGGTACAGTGAACTAGAGTGGCAGCACAACACCACAGTAGTGATGGTGGTGGTACAGTGAACTAGAGTGGCAGCACAACACCACATTAGTGATGGTGATGGTGAACTAGAGTGGCAGCACAACACCACAGTAGTGATGGTGGTGGTACAGTGAACTAGAGTGGCAGCAGAACACCACAGTCCACCACAGTCACCTCCGTAATGTCACTGTGGTTGACTGCTGCCATCACCACATCCAGGCCGCTCACCACATAACCAAAGACATCTGTCCACTGGTAACCATCCTGGAGGTCCCTGGTGATGATGATGAACTGGGTACTCCTGGAACCCCCCAGCTCACCCCAGGCCAACACAGTTCCTGCCCGGCCTGACTTCCGGTACTCCCCTTGGAGGTCAGGCAGCAGTGGGGCTCCTCCCTCACCATCATTACTCTCGTAGTCTCCACCCACCACACTCTCCCCCAGCTCACCCTTGTCCCACACCTCCAACAGTTTAGTGTTGCGGTAGGTGTGGCCCCGCTGGCCCGTACACAACAACACAAACTGTCTGGCCAGCGGAGTGTCAGGGGTCAGCCGAATGGTGACCCGCCCTCTTCTTGACCCCGCCCACCCGAGGTCAAGGAATGCCAGGGTGCAGGAGGGCTCCAGCACGCCCACAACCTCACTCTCCTGCAGGAAATGAAATAAATCATGCTGATAACTGTATAACAAAATGTTATCATATTAGTTATCAAAACTCAGTAAGTCAGTACGACTAGTGGGTGTAATAAAGTAACCTGGAGGGTGTGGGCGTGGGCGGGCGTGGGCTGATGCGGGAGTGAGTGGAGGTACAGCTGTCCGTCTTCTAGAGTTATCCTGGCGGAGCGGCAGCCATCTTGGTCTTCCTGGACGGCCAACACCCGGCCAGCCTCCACCAGCCTCTTGACGGGCTCCCTCATTCTGCGGAGGTCCTCAACCTGTGGACAGTGTCAGCCCCATTATCACCAGTGGTCAGTGTCAGCCCCATTATCACCTGTGGTCAGTGTCAGCCCCATTATCACCTGTGGTCAGTGTCAGCCCCATTATCACCTGTGGACAGTGTCAGCCCCATTATCACCTGTGGACAGTGTCAGCCCCATTATCACCTGTGGTCAGTGTCAGCTCCATTATCACCTGTGATCAGTGTTGGCCCCATTATCACCTGTGATCAGTGTCAGCCCCATTATCACCTGTGGTCAGTGTCAGCCCCATTATCACCTGTGGTCAGTGTCAGCCCCATTATCACTTGTGGTCAGTGTCAGCCCCATTATCACCTGTGGTCAGTGTCAGCTCCATTATCACCTGTGGTCAGTGTCAGCCCCATTATCACCTGTGGTCAGTGTCAGCCCCATTATCACCTGTGGTCAGTATCAGCCCCATTATCACCTGTGGACAGTGTCAGCCCCATTATCACCTGTGGACAGTGTCAGCCCCATTATCACCTGTGGACAGTGTCAGCCCCATTATCAGTCAATCACACCTACCACATTCACCACAATCAGCACATTACACTACACATAAACTGAAGCCAGTCAAGGAAAGCACCTACTGGTAGGGTTCGTGCTGGACCTGTAGCTCCAGCCCTTACTCTACTGGCAGGGGGTTTGTGTTGGACCTGAAGCTACAGCCCCCCTCTAGTGACAGGGGGTTGGTGCTGGACCTGTAGCTCCAGCCACCCTCTACTGGCAGGGGATTGGTGCTGGACCTGTAGCTCCAGCCCCCCTCTACTGGCAGGGGATTGGTGCTGGACCTGTAGCTCCAGCCCCCCCTCTACTGGCAGGGGGTTAGTTCTGGACCTGTAGCGCCAGTCCCCCTCTACTGGCAGGGGGTTGGTGCTAGACCTGTAGCTCCAGCTCCCCTCTACTGGCAGGGGATGGGTGCTGGACCTGTAGCTCCAGTGCTGAGCGGCACTGGAGAGAGGACCGGCTCCAGGGAGCCGGTCGGCCGAGCGGACAGCACGCTGGACTTGTGATCCTGTGGTCCCGGGTTCGATCCCAGGCACCGGCGAGAAACAATGGGCAGAGTTTCTTTCACCCTATGCCCCTGTTACCTAGCAGTAAAATAGGTACCTAGGTGTTAGTCAGCTGCCACGGGCTGCTTCCTGGGGGTGGAGGCCTGGTCGAGGACCGGGCCGCGGGGACACTAAAGCCCCGAAATCATCTCAAGATAACCTCAAGATAACAAGCCCCCCTCTACTGGCAGAGGGGTTGGTGCTGGAGCTGTAGCTCTAGCCCCCCTCTACTGGCAGAGGGGTTGGTGCTGGACTTGTAGCTCCAGCCCCCCTCTACTGGCAGAGGGGTTGGTGTTTGACCTGTAGCTCCAGCCCCCCGCCCCCTCTAATGGATGGGGGGGGGGGGGAGTTGGTGCTGGACCTGTAGCTCCCCCCCCCCTACCCTCTACTGGCAGGGGGTTGGTGCTGGCCCTGTAGCTTCAGCCCCCTCTCTACTGGCAGGGGGTTGGTGCTGGACCTGTAGCCCCAGTCCCCTTCTAATGGCAGGGGGTTGGTGCTGGACCTGTAGCTCCAGCCCACCTCTACTGGCAGGGGGTTGGTGCTGGACCTGTAGTTCCCGCCCCCTTCTAATAGCAAGGGGTTGATGCTGGACCTGTAGCTCCAGCCCCCCCTCTACTGGCAGAGGGTTGCTGCTTGACCTATAGCTCCAGCCCCCGTATACTGGCAAAGGGGATGGTGCTGGATCTGTAACCCCAGCCCCTTTCTACTGGCAGGGGGTTGGTGCCGGACCTGTAGCTCCAGCCCCCCCTCCTCTACTGGCAGGGGGTTGGTGCTGGATCTGTAGCTACAGCCCCCTCTACTGGCAGGGGGGTTGGTGCTGGATCTGTAGCTACAGCCCCCCCTCTACTGGCATGGGGTTCGTCCTGGACCTGTAGCTCCAGCCTCCCTCTACTGGCAGGGGGTTGGTGCTAGACCTGTAGCTTCAGCCCCCTCTATACTGGCAGGGGGTTAGTGCTGGACCTGTAGCTTCAGCCCCCCCTATACTGGCACGGAGTTGGTGCTGGACCTGTAGCTCCAGCCCTCCTCTACTGGCAGGGGGGTTAGTGCTGGACCTGTAGCTCCAGCCCCCCTCTACTGGCAGGGGGTTGGTGCTTGACCAATAGCTCAAGCCCCACTCTACTGGCAGGGGGTTGTTGATGGACCTATAGCTTAAGCCCCCCGCTACTGGCAGGGGGTTGGTGCTGGACCTGTAGCTCTAGCCCTCCTCTACAGGCAGGGGGTTGGTGCTGGACCTGTAGCTCCAGCCCTCCTCTACAGGCAGGGGGTTGGTGTTGGACCTGTAGCTCCAGCCTCCCTCTAGTGGCAGGGGGATGGCCCTGGATCTGTAGCTCCAGCTCCCTCTACTGACATGGGCTTGGTGCTGGACCTGTAGCTACAAACCCCCCCCCCCCTCTACTGGCAGGGGGTTGGTGCTGGACAAGTAGCTCCAGCAACCCTCTACTGGCAGGTGGTTGGTGCTGGACCTGTAGCTCCAGCCCCCCTCTACTGGCAGGGGGTTGGTGCTGGACAAGTAGCTTGAGCCCCCCCTTCTACTGGCAGGGGGTTTGAGCTGCCATTGTTTGGGAGTGTGTTGGCAGTTTCAAGGCTTCAGTATCTTCGAACCCAGCAGTGGTTTGTTTTGGTTCACTGTCTTCCTGGATGCTTTCCCGGTAAGATGGAGAGTGGTGACACTCCACCACTCCACTTGGTGGAGTGTCACCTGCTCTCTGAGCCTCTGTGAGGGGGCCAGGATCCTGGGTTCAATAGAGGATCACAGGTTCAATTACCATGCAGGACATAAATGGTTCACATGTTTCCTTTCAGCTGTTGCACCTGTTCACCTACCAGTAAATATTTATCCTAGAGGTAGGAAACTATTGTAAATTGTATGTTAAGGAAAGTCAGTAGTAGACCTTGGGGAACCTCGATAAACCTAAGAACAGGCTTCCTCTCCTCAAAACGCAACTCAATATCTTGTGATATGACCTATGAGAGAAAATAAAAAACTTACTGTTAATTGCTTCTGGGGGATCTCTCCAGTGATTTCCTGAACTTTATTCATGATGCTGGAGGCTGAGTCTCCCAGGTGTACGGGGTCAGCTGTGGCACCTGTCTCTGTGGTCGTCATCTCCAGGGCCTCCCTGATGGTCTCCTGCACCTGTCATTACCAACACAAACATTAATGGTGGAGGCTGAGTCTCCCAGGTGTATGGGGTCAGCTGTGGCACCTGTCTCTGTGGTCATCATCTCCAGGGCCTCCCTGATGGTCTCCTGCACCTGTCATTATCAACACAAACATTAATGGTGGAGGCTGAGTCTCCCAGGTGTATGGGGTCAGCTGTGGCACCTGTCTCTGTGGTCATCATCTCCAGGGCCTCCCTGATGGTCTCCTGCACCTGTCATTACCAACACAAACATTAATGTGGAACCTGGACTATAATGAAGCATCAGGCTCTGAGTAAAGTAACTGGACTATAATGAAGCCTCAGGCTCTGAATAAAGTAACTGGACTATAATGAAGCATCAGGCTCTGAGTAAAGTAACTGGACTATAATGAAGCATCAGGCTCTAAGTAAAGTAACTGGACTATAATGAAGCATCAGGCTCTGAGTAAAGTAACTGGACTATAATGAAGCATCTGGCTCTGAGTAAAGTAACTGGACTATAATGAAGCATCTGGCACTGAGTAAAGTAACTGGACTATAATGAAGCATCAGGCTCTGAGTAAAGTAACTGGACTATAATGAAGCATCAGGCTCTAAGTAAAGTAACTGGACTATAATGAAGCATCTGGCTCTGAGTAAAGTGACTGGACTATAATGAAGCATCAGGCTCTGAGTAAAGTAACTGGACTGTAATGAAGCATCTGGCTCTGAGTAAAGTAACTGGACTATAATGAAGCATCAGGCTCTGAGTAAAATAATTTCACAATATAAGTAATGGTGTTTCTCTACACTGACCACAGTGTAGAGAAACACCAAGATGACAGTTGACTTTATTAATAAAAATGTTTCCTATCTATAAAGTCAACTCTCATCTTGATGTGTCTCCATGTCAAAAGTGTTTATATAGAGGCCATACTACACTCAGTTGGGTGAGAACAATGTGACCTTCGGTAGTGTACCTTCACCGAGGTGTGGACAGTGTTGACATCTGGGAAGAGTTCCTGGCACTTCCGGAGCCAATCTTCTACCTTCATCTTGCACTCATCAGCTGTGTCTATGGTTGTGCCAACCTCCTGTGGGGTGTTGACTGTGTCGAGGCTCCCAAACATGGCCTGCAGCTGAGTCTTCCCTTCCTCTCCTTGTGTTGTCATATCCACCACACTGGTATCCTCCAGTTCCAAGAGCTTCATTGCTGACTTGTTCTGCTCTACCAGAGCATAGAGTCTGTCCTGGAGCTGGAGGTGGTGAGTCTTCCAGTCCCCCAGCTGCCCCCGGTACTCCCCCAGCTGGGACAGTACCTCTTCACAGCTAGTAATGAGGCTGCTGATGATGCTCTTCTGCTCCTGCACCAGGGAACGTAATGTCTTACTGATGCCTCTGGCGGGACCTTCATAAGGTTTTGCTGGCACTACTTCCTCAGTTGTTAGCTGGATATTTTTGAGTTTCCTAACAAAAGCCTCCACAGCATAGCTAATTGGGAACTGAGTAGCAGCTGTGGCAGTGTGCTCGGCACGGCAGCTGGGGCAGGTCAGCTGACCATTCTTGATAGCATTGTCAATACACTGGGAGCAGAATGTGTGGCCACATGGCAGTGTGCGAGGTCGTAGCTGATTGTCATCATAATCGTTAAAACACACTGAACATTCCTCTGGCTTGTTATCCTGTGGAAAAGAATATTTAGTTTGCTAGCTGTATTTACATTTAAAACTAATATTACAGTACTTTATTTACTAATACAAATTACATAATATTTTTATACATTCTTTGCATTAGCTATTTCAAAGCAGGGTTAATATTACTGACAGATTAACACATTCACAGCAAGGCCAATATTTTTTATAAACATATCTCGGAGTATGGGATAATATATTTAGGTAACATATTGCAGCAGCAGGGCTGTTTGTAAGCCATACCTGAGAGTGCAGACTAACAAAACCCATCCTTACTTTATTATGAATAATGGAAGAAAATGTATGTATCGTATGTGATAATGGGGGAAGGATCAAGTATTCTTAGTCTAAGTTGGACAATAAATACACTGTGGGTTACATCTTAACACATGGGTTTTATTGAACAACTCTGGATTATTTTACACTTACTATGGGAACACACAATTACATTACAGGATTGTTGAGATTGAGTGATACTCTTCCCCAAACATAACCATGATGGATAAATTGACTATTGGTCTCACACAAATCTGGGCTTAGTTGATTTGGTGGTGATAAGACCACCAAATCTTATCTATTTGATTTATAAAGTAAGTACAGTATATATATATATATATATATATATATATATATATATATATATATATATATATATATATATATATATATATATATTATATATATATATATTTATATATTATATATATATATAATATATAATATATATATATAATATATAATATATATATTTAATATATAATATATATATATATATATATATATATATATATATATATATATATATATATATATATATATATTTCATTGAATATGACCGCATATTCTGTATTTATTATTTTCTGGTTTAGGGCTTCTATCCCTCTAACTATTTTCTTAGCATCAGGGCTTAATTGAAATAGGAGTTCTCCAAAACTCATTTTCGTACTTTTAAGGTGAAGAAAAGAAGTGATTTACTATAGAGTGTATTACACTTATTTGTATAATTTGCACGACGTTTCGAACCTCCATGGTTCATTCTCAAGTGAACAGATCTTACAATACTAGTTGATTTTATACCCGCATTAGGTCAGGTGATAATACAATGAAGGTGAAAACATGGGGGGATACATAAGGGATAAACATAGGGGCTGCAGAAGGCTTATTGGCCCATACGAGGCATCTCCTATCCAAACACAAAGATTAATCCAGTGTAATTGGCCTGTTATGTTGGACATTGTCTTCTTTGTCAATGAAACATGTTTGAAAGAAAACCTGCTGCCAGTATACACCAATATATATATATATATATTATATATATATATATATATATATTTATATATTATATATATATATAATATATATATATAATATATAATATATATATATATATATATATATATATATATATATATATATATATATATATATATATATATATATATATATATATATGTCGTACCTAGTAGCCAGAACACACTTCTCAGCGTACTATTCAAGGCCCAATTTGCCTAATAAGCCAAGTTTTCATGAATTGTTTTTGACTACCTAACCTACCTAACCTAACCTAACCTAACTTTTTCGGCTACCTAACCTAACCTAACCTATAGAGATAGGTTAGGTTAGGTTCGGTCATATATCTACGTTAATTTTAACTCCAATAAAAAAAAATTGACCTCATACATAATGAAATGGGTAGCTTTATCATTTGATAAGAAAACAATTAGAGAAAATATAATAATTCAGGAAAACTTGGCTTATTAGGCAAATTGGGCCTTGCATAGTAGGCCGAGAAGTGCATTCTGGCTACTAGATACGACATATATATATATACACACACAATGGGGCCTCGACTTACAATGCTAATCCGTTCCCAGAGACGGATCGTAAGTCGAAGCGATTTTTCCCATAAGAAATAAAGGGAATTGAATTAATCCGTTCCCCACCCTCCAAAATATTAACATACAAATACATTTTATACTGAATACAATGTTTTTTTCTAACTACAATACAGTACCAAAGTTTCTCTTACCTTTATGGAGGGCTCTTGATGGCGTATGGAAGATAGTGATGAGGGGGGAGGAAGAGAGTTGTTACTGTTTGGAAGGGGAGTTCCCTTCCATTATCACATCAGTGATGTTTTCTCTGGGGTACTCTCTTTCCTACGTTTTGTCTGAATACCACTAGAACCTGGTTATGATTCAGTGCTTGTTTGTCTCACTACAAATTTGTCAAGAGGCATTTGTTGTTCCCTTAATTTTAACATTTGTCTGTAATGATGCATCAGTGTCATTGAATAGGTTAAGGCAACGACCTACTGCAGCTTGATTTGGGCGAGTCGTTTCAGCAAAGGTTTGCAATTCTTCCCATGCTGCACACATTTTCTTAATTGTTGAGGAAGAGACATTCTGTACTCTTGTATCTGCTATATGCTCATCCTTACATGGGTTTTCATATGTTGAGCCTTACCACTGACTTTCCTGGGACTCATGGCAAGGTATATAATAATTACTTTAATGTTCAAAATGCAAAAAATCACCACAAAAGCGGAATTTCTTATAGGCACAATTGTCACTAAGCGAGCAGCTGTAGTAAACTGAGGCAGGTCGGCCGCGTGACTGGGAACCACTCGCTCTGTCGACCCGAACGTGTACCAACAAATATCGTAAGTCGACGACACCATCGGATGTCGAGTCGCATTTTTCGATGAAATTCACATCGTAACTCGAAATTATCGCAAGTAGGGGCAATCGTATGTCGAGGTGCCACTGTATATTTTATATTTATATATATATATATATATATATATATATATATATATATATATATATATATATATATATATATATATATATATATATGACAATGTCAGACCACGGAGGAAAAATGAAACAGGAAATTTCCTTAAGTACTTTCGTATATTAAATACATCTTCAGAAGGACCTTCTGAAGATGTATTTAATATACGAAAGTACTTAAGGAAATTTCCTGTTTCATTTTTCCTCCGTGGTCTGACATTGTCACATTCTTAATCACGTGTTTATTTTCGTGATATACACACATATATATATATATATATATATATATATATATATATATATATATATATATATATATATATATATATATAGATAGGGGGCAGAGTGTATCGTGATCTTGCCTGTACTCCTCTTGACATACCAGAAAACATTCTAAGGAAACTACTCCAAGCTTGTACTAAAGAGGCATCCTTTTTAAGCCTGGATGGGCACATGTATAAGCAAGTAGATGGGGTCGCCATGGGTTCTCCCCTAGGTGTTCTGTTTGCGAACTTCTACATGGGTACCATCGAACAAAAGGTCTTCGTCGACATGAACTTGAAACCGGCCATATACTGCAGGTATGTTGACGACATTTTTACTCAGGTACCTGAGGTCAGACATCTGCAGGAGCTGAAGGAGGCATTTGAGCGGAATTCTGTGTTGCATTTCACCTACGAGATGGAGAAGGATGGAAAGCTGCCCTTTCTAGATGTAACAGTCATGGAAAGGAGTGGAGGTTTCCACACTGCAGTCTACACTAAGGAAACAAACATAGGAATGTGCCTAAATGCCAACAGCGACTGCCCTGACAGGTACAAGAGGAGTGTTGTTAACGCATACGTCGACCGTGCTCTCAGCCACAGCTCAGAATGGAAGCAAATCGACGAAGAACTCTGTAGGGTAAGGCAGGTCCTAGTCAATAACGGCTTCTCCAATGGTTTCATCGAAGACAGGTCCTAGTCAATAACGGCTTCTCCAATGGTTTCATCGAAGACATCATAAGAAGGAAAGTGAAAAGCCATGCAACCTCTGAAGAGACAACTAACACAACACCTATACCCCCTATTAGACTATTTTACAGGAACTTCTTTTCCACAGCTCATAAAACGGAGGAAAGGGTCCTGAAAGATATTGTTAATAGAAACGTTATCCCTACAGACAAAAATCAGAGGATACAACTGACGATTTACTATAAAACCAGAAAAACGGCCAGCCTACTCATGAGAAACTCTCCAGACACAAAACAGAACGCTTTAAAAGAGACTAACGTCGTCTATGCCTTCAAATGCCCACTTGGGGACTGTAAGCTCCAAAAAACCCAGTATATAGGCAAGACAACAACATCTCTTTCTAGGCGTTTAACGATGCATAAGCAACAGGGCTCCATTAAGGAACATATAATCTCTTCCCATAACCAAACCATCGCCAGAGAAATCCTAGTAAACAACACAGAAATCATCGATAGATACAGCGATAGCAGGCGGCTTGACGTTTGCGAGGCACTACACATCAAGAAGTCAACACCAGCAATCAACAGCCAATTATTGCACAACTATATTCTACCCACCTCAAGACTCCGCTCCAATATAGAAGCATCAAGAAATATGGACCAATAGGCTTTCTACAAACACTTCTATTCAATACCCATTGTTTCTGTTCTGTCTTGTGTTGATACTTTTAATACCCTATTAATATCCCCTCTTGTTCTGTCTTGTGTTAATGCCACATCACCCCTCCCACCTCACTCAAATGTAGATATAAAATCAGAGATACGTAAGTTCTAATCAGTTGTGTATTTGTGAAGTCTTTGAAAATGTAATAAGTTTTACGAAACGCGCCCGTGTCGCGTCAGACTAGAAATAAAAATGAATTTTGGAGAAGTGATTTTTGATTTACCTCCAACAGTGAAGCGTAATGTACGAAAGATTGAGAAAATTCGTGTTAGAATTATTAATCTTACTTTTTCGGTCATATTTAATAATATATATATATATATATATATATATATATATATATATATATATATATATATATATATATATATATATATATACAGTACAACCTCGATTCAACGTACTATATGGGACCACCCCCAGTTCGTTGGAGCGTTGGATTCGTTGCAAGAGGTGACCTTCAAGAGGCGTTTGCGTCAGTGTCTTTTTTTTTTCTTGTACACAATAAAAATGCATTGTATCATATTACTTACTGTACCTATATTTTACTACTCTACTAAAAATTCTGTAATTCATGTATTTACCTTATTGTTGGAGTTATGTCCATCTTGAAGTTTTGTGAAGTTGTGAATGCTCTACAGTAAATAGGTACTGCAGTGCATTAAGCCGTTAGCACTGTATTATTAAAAGTGGTTTTGCTGTATGTTGAGTACTACAATACAGTTCTTGAAAACTATTGTACATTAGAATTATTGCAACTTTAATTTTAACACTATGTACACACTTGAATTTAACACTTATTCTAATTGTTCACTTCACACACGATGTTTTTAGATGTTTGCATCAGCTTTGCTGGTGCTCGCTGCTGCTGTGTTGGCTTCAGCTGCTTTTGTGCTGGTGCTGGGTACAGCTGTGCTGGTGCTGGGTACGGCTGTGCTGGTGCTGGGTACGGCTGTGCTGGTGCTGGGTACGGCTGTGCTGGTGCTGGGTACGGCTGTGCTGGTGCTGGGTACGGCTGTGCTGGTGCTGGGTACGGCTGTGCTGGTGCTGGGTACGGCTGTGCTGGTGCTGGGTACGGCTGTGCTGGTGCTGGGTACAGCCGTGCTGCTGGGTACGGCTGTGCTGGTGCTGGGTACAGCTGTGCTGGTGCTGGGTACGGCTGTGCTGGTGCTGGGTACGGCTGTGCTGGTGCTGGGTACAGCTGTGCTGGTGCTGGGTACGGCTGTGCTGGTGCTGGGTACGGCTGTGCTGGTGCTGGGAACGTCAACAGTGCCAGTAACATTTTGTATAATCTCATCATCTGTTAAATAACCATTGATTAAATGATTTATTAATTTTATTATTTCGAAGCCGTAGTCACTGAACTGTGGCGACGAATTGAAACGAGAAACGCATGGTGTGTACAGGGATTAGACCCGTCCACTCGCTCACGCTGGAGTTGTTCCAATAACAAATAATTTCTCAAATAGCAGATGTCTATCATATTACAGTATATTTTCGGTTTTATTTAGTTTAGTTTAATTAGGATAATAAAAAGCTATTAAAGCATTGGTTTTAGAAATGATTTATTAGTCTGAAACTTTCAAAGTCATGGGTCACTGAACTATAACGACACAGACGAAGGAAAACCAAGTGAGGTTTACAGAACAGTATTCCCTTATCTGTCCACCCTCACTCACCTTGTTTTATCACAGAAAATGTCAATAAGGAGATTTTACGACATGTAGCTAGCTAATCACGCTTCAGCCTTTAAATTAATTTACAAAGATACGTCTGCCACAAATCAGTGGGAGGTTGGGAGGGAGGTGGGCAAGCAGAGCTTGTAAGGGAGAGGCAGGGAGGGAGGCAGGCAGGGAGGGAGACAGGCACGGAGGGAGGCAGGCAGAGCTTGGGAGGGAGGCAGGGAAGGAGAGGATGGAGATGGATTGATGGTAGGATGGAGGGAGGGATGGATGATTTGAGGGTGTGTGTGTGTGTATGGGCTGTAGGGGTGGGGGGGGGGAGGTGTGTCGGTGGTGGTGAAGGGACCGACTCGCTGATAACCCTAACTCTGACCCAGTTAACTTTTTTTTTTAACTTGATTTGTTTCTTCAATTCTGGATGGATGTAGGGAGAAAGGGGATGGAGGGAGGGGATGGATGGATGGATGGAGGGAGGGGATGGATGGAGGGGGGATGGATGGATGGATGGAGGGAGGGGATGGATGGATGGAGGGAGGGAGGGAGGGGATGGATGGATGGATGGATGGAGGGAGGGAGGGAGGGAGGGGATGGAGGGGATGGATGGAGGGGATGGATGGATGGATGGAGGGAGGGAGGGGATGGATGGATGGATGGAGGGAGGGGATGGATGGAGGGAGGGGATGGATGGATGGATGGTGGGAGGGAGGGGATGGATGGAGGGAGGGAGGGGATGGATGGATGGATGGAGGGAGGGAGGGGATGGATGGATGGATGGTGGGAGGGAGGGGATGGATGGATGGAGGGGATGGATGGAGGGAGGGAGGGAGGGGATGGATGGATGGAGGGAGGGGATGGATGGATGGAGGGATGGAGGGAGGGGATGGATGGATGGATGGATGGATGGTGGGAGGGAGGGGATGGATGGATGGATGGAGGGAGGGGATGGATGGATGGAGGGAGGGGATGGATGGATGGAGGGAGGGGATGGATGGATGGATGGAGGGAGGGGATGGATGGATGGATGGAGGGAGGGGATGGATGGATGGAGGGAGGGGATGGATGGATGGATGGAGGGAGGGGATGGATGGATGGATGGAGGGAGGGGATGGATGGATAGATGGAGGGAGGGGATGGATGGATGGAGGGGATGGATGGATGGAGGGAGGGGATGGATGGATGGAGGGGATGGATGGATGGATGGATGGATGGAGGGGATGGATGGATGGAGGGGATGGATGGATGGATGGAGGGGATGGATGGATGGAGGGGATGGATGGAGGGAGGGGGATGGATGGATGGATGGAGGGGATGGATGGAGGGAGGGGGATGGATGGATGGATGGAGAGAGAGAGAGAGAGAGAGAGAGAGAGAGAGAGAGAGAGAGAGAGAGAGAGAGAGAGAGAGAGAGAGAGAGAGAGAGAGAGGGGGAGAGAGAGAGAGAGGGGGAGAGAGAGAGAGAGAGGGGGAGAGAGAGAGAGAGATAGAGGGAGAGAGAGAGAGATAGATGGAGAGAGAGAGAGAGAGAGAGAGAGAGAGAGAGGGGGAGAGGGAGGGAGGGGGAGAGAGGGAGGGCGGGAGAGAGGGAGGGGGAGAGAGGGAGGGCGGGAGGAAACAAGCATGGTGTGTGTACAGGGATTAGACCCGTCCACTCACGCTAGAGTTGTTCTAATAACATACAGTAATTTCTCAAAGAGCAGATGTCTATCATGTTACAGCATATTTTCAGTTTTATTTAGTTTAGTTTAATTAGGATAATAAAAAGCTATTAAAACACTGGTTTTAGAAATTATTTATTAATATGAAACTTTCAAAAGTCATGGGTCACTGAACTATGACGACACACAGACGAAAGTGAGTGAAACCTCACTGTAGAGTGAGGTTTACAGTACAGTATTCTCTTATCTGTCCACCCTCACTCATCTTGTTTCATCACAGAAAATGTCTATAAGGAGATTTTACCACATGTAGCTAGGTAATCACGCTTCATCCTTTAAATTAATGTACAAAGATACGTGTGCCCCAAATCAGTGAACGAAAATCATGGAAACTCAGTTGTTCACTTGTGTGGATCACTCTGGCTGATGTTTGTGTGGACCATTTTGGCTGGTGTTTGTGTGGACCATTTTGGCTGGTGTTTGGTTCATATGGTTCACTTGTGTGATCCAACTTCTTATGAAGGAATTATTAATTGTAATCTGTGATAGAATGAGAAAGTTTTCCACCACTCTGTGAACTCTGTCCCAAAATCGTAAGCTTGTGGACCACTTGTGGTCCACATGTGTGGTCCATTTGTGTGGTCCACTTGTGTGATCCACTTGTGTGATCCAACTTGTCATATGAGAGAATTATTAATTGTAATCTGTTATAGAATGGGAAAGTTTTCCACCAGTCTGTGAACTCTGTCTGGACATCGTAAGCAAATCCGAACATCCCTCGCTTCGGCGAACCATTGTTCGTCGAACCGGGTGAGTAAATTCGGCCTGAAAAGTGTGCGAACTAGCCGGAGATTCGTTGAATCGGGGTACGTTGAATCGAGGTTGTACTGTATATATATATATATATATATATATATATATGTCGTACCTAGTAGCCAGAACTCACTTCTCAGCCTACTATTCAAGGCCCGATTTGCCTAATAAGCCAAGTTTTCCTGAATTAATATATTTACTATAATTTTTTTCTTATGAAATGATAAAGCTACCCTTTTCACTATGTATGAGGTCAATTTTTTTTTATTGGAGTTAAAATTAACGTAGATATATGACCGAACCTAACCAACCCTACCTAACCTAACCTATATATATAGGTAAGGTTAGGTTAGGTAGCCAAAAAAAGGTAGGTTAGGTTAGGTTAGGTAGACGAAAAAACATTAATTCATGAAAACTTGGCTTATTAGGCAAATCGGGCCTTGCATAGTAGGCTGAGAAGTGAGTTCTGGCTACTAGGTACGACATATATATATATATATATATATATATATATATATATATATATATATATATATATATATTTTGGTAGCATTCTTTCCTGTAGACATATATTATTAAATATGACCGTAAAAGTAAGATTAATAATTCTAACACAAATTTTCTCTATCTTTCTTACATTTCTTTTTCACTGTTGATGGTAATTCAAAGATCAATTCTCCAAAATTCATTTTTATTTCTAGTCTGACGCGACACTTGAGTGCGTTTCGTAAAACTTATTACATTTTCAAAGACTTTAGTTTACAAACACACAACTGAAACTGAATAGAGCTTACACATCTTCGAGGTTTATATCTACATTTGGGTGAGGTGGATGAGGTGAAAAAACGAACTTTCAACAATGGGTATTCAATGGGTATTAAATTCCAACACAAGACAGAACACGAAACAATGGGTATTGAATGGAAGTAATTGTAGAAAGCCTATTGGTCCATATTTCTTGATGCTTCTATATTGGAGCGGAGTCTTGAAGTGGGTAGAATATAGTTGTGCATTAATTGGCTGTTGATTGCTGGTGTTGACTTCTTGATGTGTAGTGCTTCGCAGACGTCAAGCCGCCTGCTATCGCTGTATCTATCGATGATTATCAAACAACTATCTATCTAACAACACAGAAATCATCGATAGATACAGCGATAGCCTGCTATCGCTGTATCTATCGATGATTATCAAACAACTATCTATCTAACAACACAGAAATCATCGATAGATACAGCGATAGCAGGCGGCTTGACATGTGAACGCGTTTCGTAATAAATTATTACATTTTCAAAGACTTTAGTTTACACACACACAACTATAACTTGCAAACACTAAACAGAGTTTAACCCTTAAACTGCTCATGGTGTATATATACGCCCTGAGTAACATGTCCCACGGTGCGCATGGCGTATATATATACGCCATAGGGTGCCAGGCCCGATTCAAATGGCCCGCGGCTACACGGGGTTCACAGTAACTTCCTCAGGGCTCTTGTAAACAGATGCCATTTTTTTTTTAAATCGTGGGCAATATTCTCAGGTGTAAGAGGCACAGTACTGTTGGAGCAACCAAGGCTGGCGCATGCAGCATGAGCGAACAGCATTGCTGTTCAGCTTGTGACCACAGCATCACCGAAAAATGTCAAAATATATAAATGTTATTATTTAGCGATGACAATATTACAGATGACCCATGACTGTGATATAAATAACCAGGGTTGTGATAATAGCAGGATTGTTGTAATAATTAGCGCTGTGGGAGGAGTGATGCCGAGAGACGGAGGGAGACAGCATCGTTTACTGACTGTGTGGCCACCTGTTATTGTTTGCACTCACCATACCAGGTCAGTGGTTCTCTATGGTGAACACAAATGTAGATACTTATATATAATGTGTGTATTAGTGTAATAACAGCAAAAGGATTATGCTGGGGGGAGCCATTTGGGTGACCGAGGTGACGTCGTCTGCACGATTTGTCTAGCTGTTTAGAGGGTGGCCACTATGCTTTTTGGGCGCACTACAAGCTTAGGTGTACAGTTACGGTGCATAAAACATGTAGATACTTATATATAATATGTGTATATAGGGTAATAACACTGCAAACAGTATTGTTGGGGGAGAAAGTTTAGTGCGTGTGACCTTGAATGAGTGAGGGAGCCGCCAGCTGCCATCTGTGTATAGCGACGACTCTTAGTGCCTGAACTAACTATATCAGCTTAGCTTTACAGTTGTGGTGAATAAAATATATACATACTTATATATAACGTCTGTACATAGTGTAATAACACCACAAATGGTATTGTTGGGGGAAGAAAGTTTAGTGCGTGTGTTGAGGGAGTGGCAGCGAGTGGCTGGCTGGTGTGTGGTGGTAACTCTTCGTTGCTTTTCGACTCCCAATACCAACTTAGTGATTCGTTATGGTGACCAAAACATGCAGATACTTATATATAACCTGTGTATAGAGTGTAATAGCAGCAAAACTATTTGTTTATTGTTTTATAAACATAATTGAATCACTAATATGCACATCATACTTTTGAGTATAGCGATTATTAATCACTTTTATTATATAAATATATTACAATAGACACTATTGAATAATATTACTGCAAAAAAACTAAGAAAAAATAAATCGAAGACATTGAAACAATTAGGTAATATCTTTGTGGCAACTCCCACCTGTCAGCGCGGGTGACGGGTCTGACGACCGCGCTGTCAACGCCCACTTTTTGCCAGACTTCCTCGGTCAATTGCGCCCAAAATATGTCACCTACGATTTTTTTTTATTTTTCCCGTACTCAGGGGACACAAATTAACATGTCTAGAAGACGAAAAAAAATTTTGAATTCTTTATTTCTTGCGCACAGGGGTGTAAATGTCCCCAGGACCCCTGAGCAGTGTAAGGGTTAAACAGCTTTGATTTTATACCTGCATTTGGGTGAGGTGATATGTTACAACAGTTTTGGATGAGGTGAAAACAAATTTTCAACACAAGACAGAACACGAAACAATGGGTATAATATTTTGTAAGTTAAAAGGAAGAATGTAAGTAACTGCAATGGGCCTATTGGCCCATATTTCTTGATGCTTCTATATTGGTGCGGAGTCTTGAAGTGGGTAGAATATAGTTGTGCATTAATTGGCTGTTGATTGCTGGTATCGACTTCTTAATGTGTAGTGCCTCGCAGATATCAGGCCTCCTGCTATCGCTGTATCTATCGATGATTTCCGTGTTTTTTGATAAGACTTCTCTGGTGATGGTCTGGTTGTGGGAAGAGATTATATGTTCCTTAATGGAGCCCTGTTGCTTATGCATTATTAACGATGCATAAGCCATTCTATAGGCCATTGCTCCCCTTGCCTCTCTGAGGGGGCCAGGTTCTGGCCATGGTCCCCGGTAGGCCCTAGAACTCCATACACATGACTGATGCCAAAGTCTGACATTAGCATACCCTCCAAACACACACCGAAATTACGACGTTGGTACAACGTTCGAACAAGTTTTAACACTTCCTAACCAGTTATAACAACCAATATAGCAAGTTGTAACTATGTTCTAATACGTCATAAACACGTTAAGCCAAGATGTAACAACTTTATTACAAGTTGTAACAAGCGGAAAATGGAGATAGTTTCGGTTTGTGTTTCCAGGGTATCAGCCTGGTAAAGCTCCGGGGAGCCTCCGGGTCTCACCCAGAAAATGGCGTTTCATTACATTCAACACTGGTTTTTTCCAATATTTTGACTATAACACTTGTCAATGATACAGGTCTATATTTGATGGGATCTTCCCTGCTGTAACTGTTGTAGATTGCTGCTGCCTCTAATATCAACAGGGAATCTGAAATAGGTAGTACAGTTATTATCAACCTTGTAGTGCAAACATTTGTTCTGTGTTAGCCTTTTTCCACACATCTGCTAAGACTCCTGTTCACGGGGACGCCTGAAAAAATCTGTTAAGTGGAACGCTGAGCTCAAGTGCACATTCTCTCAAAACCCATGGTGAAACTCCATCTGGACCAAATGCTTTGTTCTTACTTAGCTCCTTTGGCATTTTTTTCACTTTATATTCAGACACCTCTATGAAATGTGAAAAATCTTTAAAGAATTCGGATAAAGAAAGAGATCTAGAAGTGGTTCTAGATAAAAAGCTATCACCTGAGGACCACATAAAGAACATTGTGTGAAGAGCCAATGCTACACTTTCTAACTTCAGAATTGCTTTTAAATACATGGATGGCAAAATACTAAAGAAATTATTCACAACTATTGTCAGACCAAAACTGGAATATGCAGTGGTTGTATGGTGCCCATATCTTAAGCAGCACATCAACAAACTGGAAAAGGTGCAGAGACATGCAACTACTGTAATTTACTCGTGGAAAATAGTAGAGGGGGCTGGTCCCAAATCTGCACACAGAAATAATATAATTTGAGACCGGAAGGTATGGCAGCATGTGCAGAATACCCCCGTTGAAGAGCAGAGGTTCAATAGGTACTCTGAGAGAACTCTGTCAACATCAGAGGCCTGATACTGTTCAACACGCTTCCACTAAATATAAGAGGCATAACTGGCCGACCCCTCACAATGTTCAAGAGAGAACTCAGTAAGCACCTCCAAATGATACCTGATTAACCAGGCTGTGATTTATACGTCAGGCTGCGAGTAGCCGCATTCAACAGCCTGGTTGACCAATCCAGCAACAAGGAGGCCTGGTCGACGACCGGGCAGCGGGGACGCTAAGCCCAGAAAACACCTCAAGGTAGCCTTAAGGCAAGGCTAAAAGTTTTGTGAAGAAATGTTTGCACTGCAAGGTTGATATTCACTATGTCACCTATTTCAAACTCCCAGTCGATATTAGAGGCAGCAGCAATACAGTTGCTTTTACAAGTTTCATTGTGTAGCCTAAGGCTTATCTTCATTGTATCTAGAGGCGGTTTACCTGCTTGATGGGGTTCTGGGAGTTGTTCTACTCCTACTTCTACTCTACTGGAAGTACTTGAGGAGTACTCTCTACTCCTCAAACTCTGACTTGTGAGAGTTTGGTCCACCAGGCTGTTGCTTGGAGCGGCCCACATACCCACCACAGCCAGGTTGGTCCAGCACTCCTTGGAGAAACCTATCTAGTTTGCTCTTGAAGATGTCCATGGTTGACCCAGCAATATTTCTTATGCTTGCCGGGAGAATGTTGAACAACCGCGGACCACTGATGTTTATACAGTGTTCTCTGTGCCTACGGCACCCCTGCTCTTCACTGGTTTTATTGTGCATTTTCTTTCATATCATTCACTCCAGTATGTTGTTATTTTACAGTGTAGATTTGGAACCTGGCCCTCTAGTATTTTCCATATGTATATTATTTGATATCTCTCTCGTCGTCTTTCTAGTGAGTACATTTGGAGGGCTTTGAGACGATCCCAATAATTTAGGTGCTTTATCGGGTCTATGTATGCCGTATATGTTCTCTGTATTCCCTCTATTTCTGCAATCTCTCCTGCTCTGAAGGGTAAAGTGAGTACTGAGCAGTACTCATGATGCGACAACACAAGTGATTTGAAGAGCACAACCATTGTGATGGGATCCCTGGATTTGAAAGTTCTCGTAATCCATCATTTTTCTGGCTGACGCAATATTTGCTTGGTTATGCTCCCTAAACATTAGGTCGTTAGACATCATTATTCCCAAATTCTTTACATGGTGCTTACCTACTATGGGCAAATTTGATTGTGTTATGTACCCTGTATTATGTTTAACCCCTGTGTGGCTCCAGGCTATTTAGCAATTGTCACCCACAGGCGCATACAAAAAAAAATTATTTTTTCTTTTAAACCTGTTAATTTGTGTTCTCTGATCATGGGAAAAATAATAAAAAATATCGTAAGTGGCATATATTGCCCGCTACAGGGCGGGGAAGTCTGGCAAAAAACAGGCGCTGACTCAGCGTGCGTCCCAAGCGGTCTGTTGCTCGCCAGCTGTCAGGCAGGAGTGGCCACAAAGAGATAATTACCTAATTATTTCAATGTCTCTGATTGATTTTTCATAGTATTTTTTGCTGTAATATTATTCAATAGTGTGTAGTGTGATATATTTATATAATAAAATGAGTGAATCATCACTGTACTCAAAAATATGGTGTGCATATTGTTGATTCAATTATTATGTTCATCAAACAGTGAACAAATACTTTGTCGATTATTACACTATATACACAGGTTATATATAAGTATCTGCATGTTTTGTTCACCATAACGTACCATTAAGTCGCTAATATGAGTCAAAAAGCAAAGAGGAGTGACCGCCACACACCAGCCAGTCACTCGCTGCCACCCACTCCCTCAACACCTCACTCGCCCACATTCTCCTCCCACCATACTGTTTTTGCTTTTATTCACTATATACAGACGTTACATATAAGTATCTACATTCGTGTTCACCATACCGAACCACTAAGTTGGCATGCTGAGTGGCAGTGGCAACCAGTGGCAGCCCGCCTCTGGCTGCTACTTTCTCCCTCCCTCACCCACATTCTCCTCCCACAATACTGTTTTTGCTTTTATTCACTATATACAGATGTTATATGTAAGTATCTACATGTTTTGTTCACCACAACTGTACAACTAAGTTGATATAGTTAGTTCAGGCACTAAGAGACGTCGCTACACACAGTCAGGTGGTGGCTGCTTCCTTCACACATTCAAGGTCAGACGCACTAAAGTTTCACCCCCAACAATACTGTTTGTGGTGTTATTATCCTATATACAGACGTTTTAAACACTTTTATTATGTGTAATGTTAGTGCAACTGGCCTATAATTTTTTGCCAAGGCTTTACTCCCCCCCTTGTGCAACGGAGCTATATCTGCAGATTTAAGTGCTGCTGGTATCTCCCCTGTATCCAGGCTCTTTCTCCAAATTACGCTGAGTGCTCTCGCTACTGGTACTTTACATTTCTTTATGAATATTGAATTCCATGAGTCAGGCCCAGGAGCTGAGTGCATAGGCATATTGTCAATTTCTCTTTCAAAGTTTTCCGAGTTTGTGGTAATATCCGTTATATTATCTGCAGCTTGAATGTCATTCATAAAGAAGCTGTCTGGGTCATCAACTTTCATGTTGTTTATTGGTGTGCTAAACATAGCCTCATACTGGCTTCTTAGAATTTCACTAATCTCTTTGTTGTCCTCTGTGTACGTACCTTCATTTGTAATTAATGGTCCAATACTGGTAGAGGTTTTTGATTTTGATTTTGCGTATGTGAAAAAATATTTCGGATTTTTCCTTATCTCTTGTATAACTTTCTGTTCCAATTCCATTTCCTTAGACTCATATGATCGCTTCAACGTTTGTTCTATTTCTTCGATCTCCCTGCTTAGGCTTATTTTCCTTGCTTGTGATAGTTGTGTCTGCCGAAGCATTTCCGTTATTTTTTTCCTTCTCCTGTACAGTTGTCTGTGTTCTCTTTCTTGAGTGGTCCTCTTTCTGCCCCTCCTCACTGGCACGTGCTTCAAGCAGACCTTGTAAGCTTCAGCTGTCAGTTGAGCTATTCCCTGTGTGGGAGTTTTGTCGCTTAAGACCGTCTCCCATTGAATGGTTGCAAGGTCTACATTTATTTTTTCCCAGTCGATCCTCTTATTGTTAAAATTGAATTGATTGAATATTCCTTCTCACTTGTTGGGTCTCTTAGACCTACTACCGTTATTTATGCTAGTTCGCACTTCAATGAGCTTATGGACTGAGTATGAAGTATCTGAGATTGTGATGTCTCTGATTAGTTCATCATTGTTTGTGAACTAATGATGAACAAGAAAACAAGTCTAGAAAAATAGAAAACAACAAAAACACACTAGAAAACAAGTCTAGTGTGTTTTCGTTCCTAGTTGGTTCTGTAATCTGTTGATTGGGCGAGAATTTGTCACAGAATCTCAAAAGTTCTCTGACCTGTGGTTGGTTATTTCCCGGGTCATTCCCTGCTATGATATTTGTGTTTGCCATTTTCCATCTTAGACTCGGTAAATTGAAATCTCCAAGGAAGATTAACTCTTTTGCTGGCCTGGCAAGCGACCTGGCACACACTGCAACGATGGCTGAGCATTGGCCGTGAGCGCACAAACCACACTCAAATGTTTATACAGTGTGACCTCACTCGAACGAGGCGTAGGCGTTATATGAGGCGAGGCCGATTCGTTTCACTGCGGAATTCGTTCTACCCGTCAGCCCCAGGCTGTCCCACCCCTTCATGTGAAAAAACCAAAGGTCCTACATCCACTATCAACAAAACAAAAAATCACAGAAAATCTATTTATTATGTATTTATCATTTTGAACATGGCACATGATAGAACAATCAATTGTAAACAATTCCATATTAAAATCAAAACTATGTGACTGTTATTTGTGGCCGCAAATATGATGTAATGGCCAGGATTTCCATAAGCCAACTGTATCAGTCTACATAAATATTCATAAACAATTCATTTATTATGAAGTCTTCATTTTCACTATGGCATTTGATAGAACAATCACTTACAAACAATTTGGATTAAAAATTCTACATATATGAGCATTATTGAATCCAAAAAAGCAAAATCACATAATTTTCTCAACAAACTGAAGAGGAGGGGTGGTTGGCGGGCCGCCGGTGGTAGGGGGAGGAGGGTCAGGGCCGGCCGCTGGTAGTCAGGTGCGGGAGGGGAGGGGAGGGGGGGGGTTGTAGCATGTTGGCGGTATAGGAGTGGGGGGGGGAAGGGTGGCAGCCAGACTGACAGGCCTTGGGCCAGACCAGGCCTCAGGCCAGGCCTCAGACCAGGCCTCAGGCCAGACCTCAGGCCAGGCCTTGAACCCAGACCTCGACGAAACTCGACCCAATGTTGACTGCATAGAGGCTAGCCGCCTCCTTACCCCTCCCTCCCCCCCCCCCAATACATCCCCTCACCACTGACCCCACACATTATTATGAATTCTTCATTTTGACTACGGAATATGGTAGAGCGATGCATTACAAACCACTGAAATGGTAAAATTTTCTCTCCTAATTTTGTCAAAAGCAGCAAGTGAGCTTAGTATCGAGGCAGGCACGTGCTGTAGCAGTCAGCTGGTGTGTCTACTCACCCTCCTTCTCTGACGCCTTTCCACCCCCTAATACATCCTCTCACCACTGACACCACAATTTATTATAAATTGTTCATTTTGACTATGGAATATGATAGAGCTTTGTGTTGCAAACAACTGAAATGGTAACATTTTCTCAGCTAATTTGGTGAAAAGCAGACAGTGAGTGAACTATCGAGGTGAAGCATGGAGGCGCCAGCCACGTGTTGCCATTTACATGATAACTCGAGCCAGAGCTCTCCACTGACACAACCTGCCTCCCCTGACACCACTATTACTCCAGCTTCCCTGACAACTTACACCACTGACAACCTGCCTTCCATGAGAATAACTTACACCACCTGCCCCTCCTAACAATAAACCCTAACTACTGACACCACTTGCCCCCCCTGACAACAACTCTCACCAATGACCCTTGATACCATTTTATCATCCTTCAACCATTTATCCCTAGAAACAATGGGTAAGCATAATAAAACACTGTATAACTGTTTACACTTTGGCGAATCATAGATGATGACAGCCACCTTTGACGCTCGGTCTCGGTGACTGCTTGGATGAACAATCTTCGCTTAATCAAACATTTGTATGTTCCACTGAACATTTAGTACCTAATTCAATTTGTTCGGATCTTCTGGGAATTCGCTAGAACGGGGTTCGTTAGTGAGGATGAACTGTACTCTTTTCAGCTTTCTAACCTCAATTTTCATGCTACGTCATTCATTTTGCTATCAAACTGTTCACAATATAAAGGGGCACATTTAAAACCAGTCCCATAATATTCGGACAATAAATGGGATTTTTAAAAATGCATTAATTGATGATGGCATTACCTTCATCAGGGACTCAGCGTGTTTTGGTTTTATGATGTCGATACGTTCATGAGGCCGCGAAACCCCTGATATTATTAGTTGGTTTTTGTTAACCCTTGGGCTGCTCTCTTGCGATTTTAGCCTGCAACACGTCTTATAAAAGTGTTCATGTGTGTTTCCTGATCATGGGAAAAATAGAAAATAATTTGTGACATATTTTGACCACAATAGGGCGAGGAAGTCTGGCAAAAGTGAGGCGTTGACAGAGTAATCATCGGAGGCAGTCAGCTCCACCCGAGCTGTCAGGCGGGAGTTGCCACAAAAATATTATTACTTAATTATTTCAATGTCTTTGATTTTTTTTTCTGTTTTTTTTTTCGAGTAATATTATTCAATAGTGTGTAGTGTGATATATTTATATAATAAAATGTGATCCATCGCTATACTCAAAAAGTATTGTGAGCATATTAGTGATTCAATTACAGTGCATCCTCACTCTAACGAACCCTACTCTAAAGCATTCCCGGATAATCCGAACAAATTGCATTTGGCGCTAAATGTTCAGGAGAACATACAAAAATTAATTTGTGTTGTTCCACTGATGGTGATGACCTAGGCTGGTATGGCAGGGCTGTGAGAGCTGTGTACTGTACATACTCTCCACATCGTTCACTTCAATATCTGTATCACTAGTATCAGACACCTGTCTTAGGTCTTTTTCCAGATTTGAGTTATCAAAATCACTGGCATGCTCATCTTCAAGGAATATGCCCTGTACAGTATTTCAACATCAGAGAGTGTTTTCTCAAAAACATGGCCAACTAGAGACTGGGAGCTCAATATGGATACATACAAAATGGTTGCTACCTTGAATATGAGCTTGCCCACAACCGTGGGGAATGCTGGGAATTTTTTTCAAGCTGGCAAACACCTCAGGAATCCATCTTGTACCCAAGTTTTGAACCCTACAATATACCTACGAGTGCCTTCACCACTGTGATGCGCTGAGTTTATTGTGACATTCCCCATGCACATGAAATCAAGTGTTCCCCCAAAAATGTTTTTTTAACCCTGAACATGTCTATGTAAAAATAAATACAAAATTCCACTTACTTTGGCTGTGGGGACGTGGACAAGGTGCGCTGTGACGTCATCATGGCTGGTCGCCAGTACCAGAAACTCCCAGAAGCAAGTGTGCAGGCCATTCAAGCATTGTGAGTTGCCACAAATATATTTTTAATTATTTGTTCTATGTATTTTCAATGCGGTTTTATTAGTTTTTTTATTGTATATGATGCATATTTTTGTTATTTACAATATGTATACAACAGAACGTTCATAAAGTTCCATGGAACTGTGATACTGTGTGTCAGTAATGTATCCACAATGTTTATTGTTGCAATAGTACTTGCTAAAAATTCACTAAGATTACAATATGTATAGTTTCACACACTATTTACACACTAACACACTGTATTACACAATCAGTACTTCAGAAGTGAGTAATAATCAATGAAGTAGTCCATGGTACAAAGCGCGACTTCGCTCTCGTTGCACCAGGTACATAGATTTTCGCTGTTTCTTTGTTCTGTGTGCTTGCAAATAACGCACTCATGTACACCCTTGGCTTTAGTACTTGTAAGTGGTATGTAGCCAAGCTTGTAATGTGTAAGGTAGTCTTGAAAATACTGCTTTGTAAGGTCCCTGACTGGAAGATTCAGTCATTTATAGCAAGTGTCAGTCAATCTGGAAGAGATTCAGCCATTCTGGAAGAGATTCAGCTAATCTTGAAAATATCTATGGAAAACACCACCATGGAAACCGCTAACACTGTTCATCTATGCTACTTGTATCAGATGCATCATCACTGAACCCAGAAAATGATTCATCTATGTATCACCTATATAAATTGGAGATAGCATAGGTGGGCATGGGTGGCGTTCACAGCTACAACTGGATATGCTCGCTGTGTCGTCCTAATAGGTGCGGTATCACTTGCATCCGACCTTTGTGTTAGGTCCTTATTGCTTCATCAATATCATGACCTAGATTCATCAATATCATGACCCTTATGTTCTTCAAGCTTTAAGGTCTGCATTTCACCGACAGAGAGCAATCTTTCAACACTGCGTCGGACAGGTGTTTGGGAGCCAGAGGCACGTGCACCACCCCATGGTTACTCACTCAATACTAACCCAGCCAGCAGCCCTAGGACATTCTGGGAATTCTTTTCAAAGAAAGCTGCCTCTCACTGGAGGTCCCAAGAGTTCTTTTTGTATCCAACCTACCGCGAGCGTGTTTTGACCGTGTACGAATAAAAAAAACTTTTGTCGGTGGGAACAGTTATTGGCGAAAAGCATTTGTCGTTTGGCACAGTGCAGTGGTTAAGGTGTTATGTGCACCGCTTGACTGAGCGAAAATAGGCGCTAATGCATTTCAGAGGGTTAATACACTCAACAAAACTGGTTATTAATACCATGACTAATACAATCAACATCACTGGGTAATGCCAATATGATGAATACACTCACCATCACTGGGTAATGAAAACACCAAGAATAACCCTTGTGTGGCTCCGGGCTATTTAGCATTTGTCACCTACAGGCGCATACCAAAAAAAAAAAAAAAAAAAATTTTCTTCCTAACCTGTTAAGTCGTGTTCCCTGACCATGAGAACAAAAAATTCAATTGAACTTACCAACGACGTAATTGAGCCGACAAGATGAGCGATGACGTCACACCCTGAATGATCGCTCATGCACGGTGTGTCCCAGAGGCGTCACGCGCGGTCTTCAAGCAGCCAGAGTTGCCACGAATTTATTTTCGCGGCATTATTTACAGTGTCTAGGCCTATTTTATTAGCAATATTAGTCACTAATTGTGTTGCACATAATGTTACATCACAGTCATTGTCAATAAATGTTACATACATCGAGTATACACATGTGCACACAAATGTTTTCCATTACGCCATTATATTATGCAATCACAATGTTCATTATTATATGTACACACAAGCACGCACTATGTACAGGTTTTTGCACTATTATTGCACATTTAGAATTCTTGGAGAGAGTGGTAGTCGTTGAAGCAGTCGACAGCACACAATGGCACTGCACACGCTTCACACGATGTTTGCACCACTTTACGTTTCTGTTCTCTCCTTTTTGTTGTTTTTACATACTAGGCATTCACGTTGGCCTATTGCCAACCAGCTTTCCAGCTGGTGGCAAATGTTTTAGTCTGTGTTGCTGAAAGGCCTCCATGTGAGCAAGCCTGGGTGTTGCAGCATGCTGCAACACTGGGTTCATGATTGGTCTTTGTATGCCAGGGACATCTTGACCAAACTTTGCTAATAACTGTGTTGCAAGTGTAAAAGCAAATGCACAGAAACTAGGTTTATGTCCAGTTTTCCCCAGATACATATTATAGCAGTTCAACATGCTCATGTCAACAAGATGGAAAACACTTTTTTCGTCCATTTCAATGTTTTCTGCACACACTCGATCATGCCAACCATCATGTTAGCCTTATCAATCAAACGCATGTTGATATTATAGTCAAGAACACAATCTGGCTTATATACTGGTTCTTTCGTTACACAGTTCACCTTGCCACTATTCACCATTGTACCCTCATGAATGGTTGTCAGCATGTTCACTTCTCTCTTGTCTTTCCACCGAACCAAGAGTATTTGATCACATTTCTGTAGCTGGCACTCACCAACTGCAAGTCTACTGTCAAACACTGGCATTTCCCTCCTTCGTGCCTTTACTGTGCCAACCAATCCAGTTCTATTTTCAACCAAAAACGTAGTTAGCAATAGACTAGTATAGTAATTATCTGTGTATAAGATGTGGCCCTTGTTCGCCCATGGTGCCATCAGTGACTTCACCACACTACCCGAGACACCATGTTCGTTGTTACCGGGAATGTCTACATCGCTAGCTGAATACAGAATCATGTATAACACGTATCCTGTTTCACAGTCATACAGTACAAAGAATTTCAATCCAAATCTGTTTCGTTTGGAGGGAATATACTGCTTGAATGAAACATATCCTTTGAAAAGCACAAGGGATTTATCAATCACCAGCTTCTGTGCTGGTACGTAAAAATCTCTGAACTTATCAATCACTTCATTCATATAGTCTCACTCGCCAAAGTCTATCATCCTCTGCCCGGTCCACATTACATGCAAAATGCAGATACCTGAGGAGTATCTGAAACCTATCTCGGGATATATATTTCCCTAAGAAAGGTGTTGGAATAGTCAGATCTTTGCTCCAGTAATCTGTGATAGCGTGTTTGACACAGTGCTTCATCAACATACATATTGCTAAAAACACATACATTTCACCTACATTGGTGGTTTTCCAATGTTGCAATCGTGAAAATTCTGTTATCTCTCTTCTAATGAGATGAGCCGCATGAAGGTTCGTTTGGTGTACAATATATTCCATGAGCGGCTCATCATAGAATGCTGTAAAATAATCTAATTTACTCATATCCTCTCCATTATCAGGGAAAAGCTCGGTAATCCCATCTTTATTGTCAAAGGCAGGAATTCGAGGAATAAAACCAGCACCATCACTCCACACTAGTACACCTAGTGTCCTGCGAGACGCAACAGGGGCACGACGGCGAGGAAGCGATGTACACCGTGGACCAGGAGCTGAAGCCCATCTACGAACAGTACGGCCACTACGTGCACATAAGGTGGAAGCACGTGAACATCACCATCACTACACTACTCTTGGTGCCTCATGTTGTTCCATGCGGTGGCGCTTGGCTGGGCGAGACGCTGCTGACGCGACAAATTCTTGCCCAGTAACACCACTGGTACTGGCACCAGGCCCAGTAACACTATGTTCTGATTCCACTTCACTAAAACCAGAAAATGAGTCACCTTCCTCTGACTCGTCACCGAAAATATCCTCAGACTCTAAATAAGCACATGAACTGTGTGGTCGAGGGTGAATTGGAGTAGACACTGGGCTAAGTGGTATTGGTGAGCATATAGGCCTCGCCATGGGAGGCGGCTGTATCTCATTTTCACTGTCAGTGCTACTATCATCCGTCAATTGTGTGTAGTCTTTATCAATATTAATTATCAAAATCACTTTCCTCACCATCAGAAAATAATTCACTGGTTATTTGCTCTTGGGCGAGTGATTGCGTGGTGCGCGCCCGATAAGCGTTCGGCCGTGCGCTCGACATGGTGGCTGCTGGGTAACTGATGCCTCCCACGCGATGGTAGCGTGAGCTGGATTTTTTTTACAAAATGGTGTCTGTTTACTATAACCCCTAAGCAGCGTATGGGAGTCCCCTCTACTCGCGGGCCTTTCAAATCTTGCGCGGTACTCCAATGCATCATATGATGTGGAGCGCAAGTTACTGCAAGTCACTCAACCCATCATATGATGAGTTGCGCACTTAAAGGGTTAATACACTCAGCATCACTAGTTAATGACAACATAATAAATATACTTACCATCACTAGTTAATAACAATATGATACACACACACACACACTGGTAGTACAGTAAGAATAAAATTGTCCTTACCATCATTAATGGGCAGAAGTTGTGTTTGCTATCGTCCTTGGTAGCCGAGCAGAGATGGAAGCAGTATTACCTATTAGGCAAAATAAAACAAATTTAAGGTTTCTATGACTAAATTTTTTCCCACCAAAACATAGTAAATTTTTTGAAAAATTTAATAATATTTTTTAGGTATTGTACTTTGAGCAAAAGTAAGGAGGGTGGCCAGGAGTAAGGAGGGTAGGCCAGAGAAAGGAGGGTGGGTAGGAGTAAGGAGGGTGGGTAGAAGTAAGGAGGGTGGGCAGGAGTAAGGAGGGTGGGCAGGAGTAAGGAGGGTGGGCAGGAGTATGGAGGGTGGGCAGGAGTAAGGAGGGTGGGCAGGAGTAAGGAGGGTGGGCAGGAGTATGGAGGGTGGGCAGGAGTAAGGAGGGGGGGCAGGAGTAAGGAGGGTAGGCAGGAGTAAGGAGGGTAGGCAGGAGTAAGGAGGGTGGGCAGGAGTAAGGAGGGTGGACAGGAGTAAAGAGGGTGGACAGGAGTATGGAGGGTGGACAGGAGTAAGGAGGGTGGGGCAGGAAAGGGGAAGGGGTATGGGCGGGTTCTCGGCTGCCTCCCCTCCCTCTCTAACAGCCTACGTAATACAAACCATGTGCATTAACCTGTAAATGCTGTAAATGGGGGCTGGGCCAAAAATATTTGAATTATGTGAAAATTAATATTAAATGTTAGACAAATCTCCAACTTATTGGCATAAGCGTCATGCAAGTTTCATCCTAATATTTTCAAAAATATATTTTAGACAATTTTTTTTAAAAAGGAGAACATTTTGTTGATAAGGAGAACAGCTCCTATTAACTGGAACTGAGGGATAATGCAGTAATAAAGGGATGCAAGCACTTGTACAATGTACAAAGAAGAAGAATAGTAGCAAGAAGTATCGACAAAGTGGATATGCAGCTGGTGCCTGTATAGCATTGCTGAGTAATACATCATAATACCAATAATAATGAGTATGTTATCATGCTCTATTTTGTTAAATATCATAAAAATGTATTGCCTAATGTTAATATCTGTTACTGTCACCAATATCCAAAAAATATATATATTTTTTTATCTCCTTTGTTTATTATCTCATTTTGATGTA